>NC_137119.1:44354417-44454417 GCF_949357685.1 Gobio gobio | reverse complement strand
AACCCGCCCAATCCAAGAAAAAAACGCCCGAAATGTGAACAAAATAATGTGATATAATTGTTTTGCCATGTCAATCAAGGTTGGTTAGCTCCATTTTATCTCCTTAAAACGAAATAATCACAACAAAATAAAATAAAAATAAATACATTTCCCAGGAAAATGGATCAAAACTGGGCAAATACATTCAAATACAGTCATGCATGACTAAAATGTCCAAGTGGAAACTGTCAAAATCCCGAAATGAACCGATGACTTTAACCCATGAAAAACACATCATTTTCAAATGTCAAAAATAGGAATAAACTAAATTAAGTGCAAAAAGTGCCCAATATAAGTCATCGGAATAAACAACGTCATTAGCCGGCATTACACACACCACAGCCATAATGTGTCACTGATACTGTACGATAATCCTACAACAAAAAGAATGCAGCGTTTCCATGTGTCGCGCTTTAACTTCAGACAGAACTACAGTCACATTGTGTTATGTCTTTCGTGAAGTACATATTTTTGACGTGATTTAACATAATATTTGACGGTGCCCAGGGCCCCTTAGATGTCCTGTGCCCCTGGGCAAGTGACCTGTTGCCCTAATGGTTAACCCGGCCCTGGTGTGTGTGTGTGTGTGTGTGTGTGTGTGTGTGTGTGTGTGTGTGTGTGTGTGTGTGTGTGTGTGTGTGTGTGTGTGTGTGTGTCCTCAGAGCGGAACATGGACAGTCTCCAGCAGGCGCTGCATCAGTCCGTCTTCCTGTCCGCCATGTCGGCTCACCCGAGCCGCGATCTGCCGCTGTGCTGGGAGCAGCACTGTAAGCTGTTGCCCGGGGTGGCCGGCGTTCAGGCCAGCCGCGTCACACACTGGACCGTAGAGGAGGTAAGAAACACCCGACCGTGTGTGTGTGTGTGTGTGTGTGTGTGTGTGTGTGTGTGTGTGTGTGTGTGTGTGTGTGTGTGTGACGTCTCATTCAGGAGCTCAGAGAACTCAAGCGTGGGGCCGTGATCGGTGGACACCTGTGCAATAAGGCCAAATATTATACTAAATATTCCACACTCAACTGTTAGTGGGATTATAACAAAGTGGAAGCACTTCAGCCACGAAGTGAAATCAAAGAGCGGGGTCAGCACATGCTGAGGGTCACAGAGCGGGGTCAGCACATGCTGAGGGTCACAGAGCGGGGTCAGCGCATGCTGAGGGTCACAGAGCGGGGTCAGCGCATGCTGAGGGTCACAGAGCGGGGTCAGCACATGCTGAGGGTCACAGAGCGGGGTCAGCACATGCTGAGGGTCACAGAGCGGGGTCAGCACATGCTGAGGGTCACAGAGCGGGGTCAGCGCATACTGAGGGTCACAGAGCGGGGTCAGCGCATGCTGAGGGTCACAGAGCGGGGTCAGCACATGCTGAGGGTCACAGAGCGGGGTCAGCGCATGCTGAGGGTCACAGAGCGGGGTCAGCGCATGCTGAGGGTCACAGAGCGGGGTCAGCACATGCTGAGGGTCACAGAGCGGGGTCAGCGCATGCTGAGGGTCACAGAGCGGGGTCAGCGCATGCTGAGGGTCACAGAGCGGGGTCAGCACATGCTGAGGGTCACAGAGCGGGGTCAGCGCATGCTGAGGGTCACAGAGCGGGGTCAGCTCATGCTGAGGGTCACAGAGCGGGGTCAGCGCATGCTGAGGGTCGGGGTCAGCGCATGCTGAGGGTCGGGGTCAGCGCATGCTGAGGGTCACAGAGCGGGGTCAGCGCATGCTGAGGGTCACAGAGCGGGGTCAGCGCATGCTGAGGGCCACAGAGCGGGGTCAGCGCATGCTGAGGGTCACAGAGCGGGGTCAGCGCATGCTGAGGGTCGGGGTCAGCGCATGCTGAGGGTCACAGAGCGGGGTCAGCGCATGCTGAGGGTCACAGAGCGGGGTCAGCGCATGCTGAGGGTCACAGAGCGGGGTCAGCGCATGCTGAGGGCCACAGAGCGGGGTCAGCGCATGCTGAGGGTCACAGAGCGGGGTCAGCTCATGCTGAGGGTCACAGAAGTGGCCAACTTTCTGCAGAGTCAAGAGCTCCAGACCTCCAAACTTCTGTGGCCTTCAGATGAGCTCAAGAACAGTGTGTAGAGCTTCATGGAATGGGTTTCCATGGCCGAGCAGCTCATCAGCGTGGGATGCAGTGGGGTAAAGCGTGCCGCCACTGGACTCTAGAGCAGTGGAGACGTGTTCTCTGAGTGACCAATCACGCTTCTCTGTCTGACAATCCCATGGACGAGTCTGGGTTTGCCGGTTGCCAGGAGAACGGGACTTGCCTGACTGCATTGTGCCGAGTGTAAAGTTTGGTGGAGGAGGGATTATGGGGTGGGGTTGTTTTTCAGGGGTTGGCCCCTTATTTCCAGTGAAAGGAACTCTTAAAGGATTACTTCACTTTTAAATAAACTTTTTTTTAAATAAAAAAAAGCGTGATCATCTCTGAGCTCAGCCATAACTTCCGCTAAGTGAGGTCAAAATACGAGCGTGGTCATAGATGTATACGTAGATGCCTCATTAGCGCCTGCACGGATCAGTAGAATGAGGCATCTACGTATACGTCTATGACCACGCTCGTATTTTGACCTCACTTAGCAGAAGTTATGTCTGAGCTCAGAGATGATCACGCTCGTCTGATAAGAGGTAAAATAATATCATAAATACTGCTGGGTTTCTCTCAGAAACTGATGGTTTGGCTAGATCAGACCCTTATTCATCATCTGGTGTCGTTTAAAGCCCTTTGAAGCTGCACTGAAACTGAAATTTGGACCTTGAACCTTTGGTTCACATTGAAGTCCATTATATGGAGAAACATCCTGGAATGTTTTCATCAAAAACCTTAATTTCTTTTCGACTGCAGAAAGAAAGACATGGAGATGGGGGTGAATAAATTATCAGCAAAAGTTTATTTAAAAGTGAACTAATCCTTTAATGCTTCACCAAGACATTTTGGACAATTTCATGCTCCCGACTTTGTGGGCCCATTTTGGGGACGGCCCCTTCCTGTCCCAGCATGACTGCGCTCCGGTGCACAAAGTGTCGCTCCATAAAGAAATGCTGTTCATAATCTCAATGATTCATCTTTTGTATGAATAATTGCATTAAACTGTAGATTTATAATCTCAGCCATCGCCACAGTAATCATCCATACTGACAGCGAGTTGATTTTGTTGACTTTCGTCACAGTTGGTCTGGCGTTTATGCAAATGATGTGATGTGGTGTCGACCAATGGCAGCGCAGACACTGGAGGTCATGTGATCCGACTCAGAGAGAATAAACACTTCCAGTGGTTTACTGGCTGTCAGCGCGCAGTAGTTTCAGGCTGTTTGTCATGGTGATGTTGGGCTGCAGAGGTGAAATCGAGCCTCTTCATGCCGCCGGGGACATGATGGGATGGTTGTCATAGTAACCAGGTGCGGCTGAAACTCTGACCCCGGGCCATGAGGATGAACGGAGCGCAGAGATAAACACACACGGCACGTGTTGAACTGCAGGCTGTGTAAATATCAGCCGCTCGCTCCTCAAACAGGCTGAGGGATTGTGGGATGGTGTGTGAGGATGTGCAATTCGTTAACTAAACGAGTTCAGAGGTTTTGGCTCACCAAGGCGGAATTGATTTGGTCAAAAATACAGTAAAAATGTGGAAAAAAAAGATGGCAGCAGATGGCAATCTGATTTCTTTCAAAGATCTCTGGAATGGTAGTCTGTGGTGATTGGCTGATACCAGTGGCGGCTGGTGATAATTATCTCTGGGGGGGGGGGTTTACCTTTTTACACATTCATTTCCCACATATAATTGAATGAGGAAAGGAAAAACAAAAGAATATAAAAAAGCATGTTGACCACTTGAACATACGTTTGTCTCTCCTTTCTGTCTGGCCAGCACATTTCTCAATAACTCTGACTAAAGTCCGTCATCTCAGTAGTGTCATGACGTCTGCATTGTTCAGATATTTGAGGTCTCTTACCCTCGCTGTCCACAAACTTCAGTACCGACACTTAGAAATAAAAGACAGGAAAGCAATAAAGGGCATTAACAACACATCAGCCTCCTCCGTTTCTCATGAGTGTGTGAAGCTCAGAGTGCAGCTGCTCTCTCATTGGCTGATGCTGGATCTGTAAATCGTGTTGGTCTGGTTCGGGATTCTTTTATCCTTTGTTTTCTTCCAGCGAACGCCTTGTGAAAGGATTGGGTTAAACTGCTGCCATCTCTACGAAACTGATCATCCTAAAGGTTTTGGCGGAGTCGGAGTGACGTCGCTCGCGCACTTTCGCTTTAGTGGCCAAGAGCGGAAGGTTGAGTGACAGGTGACGAGAACCAATCAGATTGGATAAAATAACACGCATTCTTATTCGCCAGGGACGCAGCGACCTGCGTCTGGAGGAGGATCTTTAAGAACCAATCAGAGACCAGCTTCAGGTCACATGCTGCCCGTAGATTTTTAGACTCTGATAGACGTCCATTAGTCCGGCGTCCCTCACACATGAGACATATTGAAGAACATATAAAATAATTCAGCCATCAAAGCCCGTTTTTATTAAATGCTGAGGCTCTTACTAACAGCGGCACATCGTATGAGTAAACTATTTTATTTTTATTTCACTTTTACATCATTTTTGAATACATGTATATTTCTGTAATTTTGATGGGGGCGGAGCCCCAGCGCCCTCTATTGACCAGCCGCCATTGGCTGATACTCTAGAGATGATATTTGCATGAGTTCTGTTGTGGAAGCGTCTCTGGTGTGTCTGAATGTCGGCTGTCGTTCGAGCTCTTCTAACTGTGCCATTAGCATATCAGACGAACACAAGCTCTAAATGGACATGACCAGGTCATTTTGCAGCGGTCAGAGCATCTAATGGATCCGGCCAGGAGTTCTAGTTCTGTCCCTGTGCTCTCTGGCAGTATGAAAGCCGGATCGATCTTACACAAATATAGATCGCTTCAACGTTACGTTTGAAGGCTTGTATTAAAGGGTGTGATGGTAGAAGAGTCCGCTTGGATTGAGTCTTAATCTGCGGCCGCTCTCGGGTCATTAGAGACACACACACGTCTTCATTATCCGCAGCAGACAGGCCTTAAATCTGCTGATGCATTGGAGACGCGACTGCACATCAATGAGCGCATGCAGCAGAACTCAAAGCGTCTGATCTGAGGACTGCAGAAGGGCGATCTGGTGTCTTGGCACTCATGCTGCTTTATAATAAATGGAGTTTGTTTAATTAAAGTCCGGCGCGGCTCCAGAGACGCTCTTCCTGTGATTGTGCGCTGAGGGGTTTGAGTCCGATCTGAGCACATCAGGGATGTCCTTCAGAACCTCTTTAACCAGAACTACTGTTACAATCACGAACGGAAACAACAACAGCGTTCAATCTTCATTAAATGACACTAAACCCACCAGTAGGTGGCAGCAAATCATTTTCTTAACGAGTCATTGCATCATTCACTCAGACGAATCATTCACTCACACGATTCGCTGAAGTGAGTGAGTCATAGAATCATTCACTCAAATTAATCATTCACTCTGACGATTCGCTGAAGTAAGTGAGTCATTTGCGATTTGTTCAAAACGGCTGATTCATTCAGGGACAAAGCAGTAGTGAGTCGTTGAATCATTTAGTCAGACAAATCATTCCCTCAGACAATTCACTGTAGTGAGTGAGTCATCGAATCACTCACTCAGACAAATCATTCACTCAGACGATTCGCTGAAGTGAGTAAGTCATAGAATAATTCACTCAGACAAATCATTCACTCAGACGATTCGCTGAAGTAAGTCATAGAATAATTCACTCAGACAAATCATTCACTCAGACGATTCGCTGAAGTGAGTGAGTCATCGAATCACTCACTCAGACGAATCATTCACTCAGACGATTCGCTGTAGTGAGTGAGTCATTGAATCATTCACTCAGACAAATCATTCACTCAGACGATTCGCTGAAGTGAGTAAGTCATAGAATAATTCACTCAGACAAATCATTCACTCAGACGATTCGCTGAAGTGAGTGAGTCATCGAATCACTCACTCAGACGAATCATTCACTCAGACGATTTGCTGTAGTGAGTGAGTCATTGAATCATTCACTCAGACGAATCATTAACTCAGACGATTCGCTGAAGTGAGTGAGTCATTTAATCAATGGCTCTAATGTTTGGAACTGTTGGCAAATGAGAGGAAAAATTAGACGATATTGATTTGTAAAGTGCAAGTCCCCTAATAGCCTATTAACTTAATGTCAATTGAATTGTATAAAATCAATATCACATTTGCAAACGTACTGATATTCGGGAAAACGTCACTTTTGCTCATATTGCTTATAAACATTAAAAGCGAGTTCTACAGAGGCTGTTTCTGGAAGCATTTGTGTTAATTTTGGAAGCTCTTTTTTGGGCAAGCTGGCTCTGGTTCCTCCATCGATGGCCTCCTCCCTCACTCCTGCGGATATTCTTAGCACAGATGATTGTTGGAGATCCCTGAGCGGAGAAGATGTTTCTGAGTGTGTTTCTCTGTAAACGCTGCAGGATATTCTGTGCTGCTGCTGCTGACGCTGCAGAAGAATCTCTCTCACACAAACACACACACACACAAACACACACACACACACACACACACTTCGGCTGAGCTGACCCGTCACACACACACACACACACACACACACACACACACACACACTCACTCACTCACTCATTCACTCACTCACTCACACACACACACACACACACACACACACACACACACACACACACACACACACACACGTTTGTATTTGTGAAATGTGAGGACATTCCATAGGCGTAATGGTTTTTATACCGTACAAACCGTATTTTCTATCCCCTTACACTGCCCTTAAACCTACCCATCACACACACATACACACACACACACACACTGCCCCTGCCCCTAAACCTACCCATCACACACACACACACACACACACACACACACACATACACACACACACACACACACACACACACACACACACACACTGCCCCTTAAACCTACCCATCACACACACACACACACACACACACTGCCCCTGCCCCATCACAGGAGACTGTGCAGTTCACTTTCTGTGTAAAAAACCTCATTCTGTGATTTATAAGCATTTTGAAAAGTGAGGACATGGGGAACGTCCTCATATTTCACCCTCTTTTTGTAATACCCATGTCATTATACACATTTGTGTCCTGATATTTCACAAAAACATGCCCACACACACTCACACACACACACACACACTCACACACACACACACACACACACACACACACAAGCTCGCTCGCTCGCTCACACACACACGTTTTGTTCATTATTAATACATATAAGTATTTTATGAGCATGTACTGTAAATTGACTTGACACATATATGTTATGTGTGTGTGTGTGTGTGTGTGTGTGTGTGTGTGTGTGTGTGTGTGTGTGTGTGTGTGTGTGTGTGTGTGTGTGTGTGTGTGTGTGTGTGTGTGTGTGTGTGTGTGTGTGTGTGTGTGTGTGTGTGTGTGTGTGTGTGTGTGTGTGTTTGCGTGTGCGTGCGTGTGTGTGTGTGTGTTTCAGGTGGCTGATTTCATCCATTCTCTACCCGGCTGTGAGGAACAGGCCAAGCAGTTCAGAGAGGAGGTGCGTGTGGAGTCGATCATCAAACACTGATGAGAGAACACACACTCTTTATGATTTATGATTCTGAAATCATATCTGCCACATCTCAAGCGAATGCTCCTAATCAGTGTGTGTGTCTCCGCTTCCAGTCTAAGTATCAGAAGAGAGTGTGTTCGGCTGTCCGAAGCATTTTAAAAATAGATTCACTTGAGACGCATATGTGAGAAATCATAAAAGTTCGATTTTCGAAGCCTGCATTAAAGGCACAGTATGTAAGATCTCCTCTAGATCAGTGTTATATATTGTATTATATATACTTTATATATACTTCATCCCAAATGTGTCCAAGAATGCCCATCAGTGACATCATCCCCGCGTCGCCCTCCGGTGTTATTGTGTAGTAACCATGGCAACACTAGCGGCGCTTTAATATCTGCTGTGTTTTATTAGCCACTGTTTGGATCATTGATGGACAGAAACTCCTCATTGTTCTCCAGCTCAACACAGTTAGTCTGATTGTGTAAATCTGCTGTTGTTGATTTACCCAGAATGCCATGTTTTACCGCCTCATATGATCTCGCTCACTGCAGTGTGAACAAGTGTCTCATAGTAGCGCCCAGCCAACATTACAACATCACTTTAACACACTCAAACACACACACGCATGAGCGGAAGAAGCAGAAGCGCTCGCAGCAGAATAAAAGCTCCGCCCACTCAAGAGTCAAGACACGCCTTTGAGTTGAGTAATTACACACTGTGCCTTTAATTTGATCAAAATCGGTCTAACAGTTTATTTTGTCATATTTTGCGAAGGCTTCTATTGAAATTGTTAGCGTTCTTATTATTCTTCTTCTTCCCTCTTCCGCCATTGGAGTCTATGGCAGCCCGTAGAACCGTTTGAGGGAAAGTTATGAAATTTAGCACACAGATAGAGGATAGTCCCAACTGTCTCAGTAGCAAATTTGGAGTCTCTAACTCAATCTCTCTAGCGCCACCACCTGTCCAAAGTTGCACTCGTGTTTATGCGAATAACTTTTGAACCTAAAATTTCCCTCCATTTTTAATTAACCAAAAAAGCATGCTTTTGCGAACTCCTCCAAGGCCGATACTCCAATTTTCACAATAATTGAACCAGATCATCTTCAGACAGTGCTGACAAAAAGTTTTTTTTTCGTCAAATTGTTTTCGATAAACACACAAACAAATTTTATGTAGCGGTTGCGAAAACACACTTAAGGCAATATCTCTGCAACGCTTTATCGTATTCAAACCAAACTTGGTACATGTCATCACAAGCATGACCTGAGGCAACATGCAGCGTTTCGGCACAGCGCCACCTACTGGTACAGAGATACGAAAAATGCTATTTTTGCTTATAACTTCTGAACCGTTTGTCTGATATCCAATTTTAACTTATCGGCCATTTTGTCTGTCGGCCATTTTGAATTATGAGCTAAAATGCTGTATTTTATGAACACATGAACGGATTGAACACATGAACGGATTGTTATGAAACTCAGTATGGGTCATCAGCACGATGCCCTGAAGGAGCCTGAGAAGTTTCGAAACAGCGCCACCTAGTGGATAATTTTTTTCAAACGCTTATAACTTTGGGTGTGTTTGACTTATTTTCATTGGAGTAACTTTTTTCGTCTCCTGAATCCTCGCCGAGTCCAACGATACCAGACTTGCCAGGTTTCGGCGTATGGTTTGCGCAGTGTTGTAATTAAACGCTTAAAAAACGTTAGCTGATATCTTGGAAACCGCTAGTCCGATCGAGACGAAACCAGCGTCAGAAGTTCAGAAACATAGGTCGATAGCTGAACGATAATGCACAAATATTAAAATATTGATAGTAAGGGGGAGTAAAATCCAATCAAAGTCAGGGGTCAGTCATATTTTACGTGTTTTTTTCATATAAGTGTCTATAACTCCAAAAACAAAATGAGATTTTCACCGAAATTGACACAACATGTATGGGCTCACTCCGGACACACAAAAACATGGTAGGATTGTGCCTCTTGGTGGCGCTATAATAGAACGAAATATGACATTGGCTCTATACAACTCAATGTGGGGTTTTAACATTTTTGCTTAATTGTCTTCACTCATTTTTTCAGTTGGTCTGCTGCTAACTTCCTTGTTTGCTTCTGTTGCGCTTAGCCCTGGTATTTATATGTGTCCCTGGACCACAAAACCAGTCATACGGGTCAATTTTTTTTAAATTGAGATGTATAGATCATTGATGTGGTTTGATAGGACAATATTTGAGAATCTGAGGGGGGCAAAAATATCTAAATATTGAGAAAATCTCCTTTAAAGTTGTGCAAATGAAGTCCTTAGCAATGCATATTACTGCTAATAATACATTTATGATATATTTACGGTGGGACATTTACATGGAACATGATCTTAATATCTTTTGGCATAATAGAAAAATGTATAATTTTGACCCGTACAATGTATTGTTGACAAATATACCCGTGAGACGTTTATGATTATGATCATCGTCATGTTTTCTCGATTCCCTCTCTAGCAAATCGACGGGAAGGCGTTTCTGCTGTTGACGCAGCGAGACATCGTGAAGATAATGAGTGTGAAGCTCGGCCCCGCCCTCAAGATCTACAACTCCATCCTGATGTTCAGACACGGCGAGGACGACCAATCAGCAGCCGGCGACAGCAACACATGAGGCCAGAGCGACCAATCGCAGCCCCTGCACCCCTCCCCCCCTGCGAGATCTGCTGTATTGATGCATTCCGACACCTCTCGTGCCCCAAACTCCGCCTCGATCAGGTTCCTGTGTGTTCCCGGTTCTGCCTTTAAACAGACGTCGTGGACCGTCCTCCCGCTTCAACTCAACGGCATGACAATCAACCAGACATCAGGGGTTTCTCCGTCACGGTGCTATTTCTATTCAAAACACAACAGGTGAACAGCGACAGGACGAGTGTGTGTGTGTGTGTGTGTGTGTGAGATGACTTTAAACGAATAGTTCACACACTAATGATCGTTCTGTCATCGTTTACTCACCCTCGTGTCACTTAGAACATCCATTTAATGCGAGGAAACGAGACTGGATGTGTTTGAGCAGCATGTGATCATATTTAATAGCTTTGAATATTGATCTCTCTCCAATTCAGGGGAAGATTATCAGTGA
Organism: Gobio gobio; assembly: GCF_949357685.1. NCBI lineage: Eukaryota > Metazoa > Chordata > Actinopteri > Cypriniformes > Gobionidae > Gobio > Gobio gobio. The sequence goes on along the minus strand of NC_137119.1, from coordinate 44,443,649 downwards.
ATAATTCTGTATATTATCATGTAGTTGTTTTGGTCACACGAGGCGATGACGACGATGGAACGATGATTTGCGTCTGAACTGTAATACTCAGAGAATTGTGCCCTTTCTGTTACTTCCTCTAATTTTATTCTGTTTTGTACAGTACTGTCTGATTTTGCTGTACCTGATGAATCGCCGTTTATTTATTGTGCTAAACCTCCGTATGTTTGCACAGTGAAGGATAATAATAATAATATATTGTATATGATCAATTTCAAATGCCAAAAGGATTTGTTTTAAATTGAAGAGTGTTTATTTTTGTGATGTATTGCACAGAGCCCGGTATACGACGACTCCCCGCTTATGTTTAATTAAATATTATAAAACTTTATTGGAGTGTGAATGCTGCGCTCTCATTGGCTCTGTTAGATGGAGCAGGTCACGTGATCTGAATTTTCTGATGATTATTTAAAGACTTGCTATAATGCACAAAGCAAACGATATATATTTGCTATGAATTTCGACATTAATGTGTCTCATTTTGAACGTTTATTTCTTTAGCCAAGCGTCAGGAATGTACGTCCATCTTGCGTGTTGTAGTTGAGTTTCACACCCCAGAATGAAGATGATCAGTTGTGTTTTCATTGCTGTATTAGTTCAGTCCATTCCTCCACGATGATTGATTTATTGATTCTGAACATATTTATGAACCCTCTTTCTTACACAGAATTCATTCGGTCCACATCAGCACCTAATAAACAGTGCAAATCTCCTCATTCTGTCGTCTGTCTGCTTTATATAAAACTATTGGTGGATGTTCTTGGGAAAAACACAAGACGTGTGTGTGTGTCATCTCATCTCCGGCAGCAGCATTAGTGGAAGAACACATTGATTTATCCGCGTTTATTAATAGAGTTCAGCTCAACCAGAGTGAAGCGGAAGAATCCGCTGACCTAAAGCAGCCGGACGCTTGCTCTGAGACATCTGGATCAGGGTCAGAATATGAATGTGAAGTCAGTGAATGTTGCTCAGTTTGAGTTTGTGCAGCTCAACGGCCTTCAGATTTACATGAACCTTCACGAGCGGTCATGGGTAAATCAACCGATCATGTTAACACTTTATTTACTGACTTATAAACCACTTATCATGTGCCTGCGTGTGTTAAAGAACATGCTTTTCATTACAGATTATAGAAATAAAGGTTTAGTGGGGTTCTATATAGAACTCTAAGGTTCTCGACTCAACTTTAAAGAACACTACACCAAAAAGGTTCTATATTGAACTCTAGGATTCTCGACTCAACTTTAAAGAACGCTTTACGCCAAAAAGGTTCTACATAGAACTCTAGGGTTCGCGACTCAATTTTAAGAACGCTCTACGCCAAAAAGTTTCTATATAGAACTCTAGGGTTCTTGCCACAACCTTAAAGAATGCTTTACGCCAAAAAGGTTGTATATGGAACTCTAGGCAGTCCTTCCAGAAAAATGCGGCTTTTTTTTGTGATTGTTGCGGGCAAAAATCCTTGATTATGCGGCACGTTTTCTTAAAAAATGCGATGAAAAATGCGGGATATTTATGCAATATTATGCGATAAAATTGCGGGAACTTGCAAAAACTGCGGTTTGATGAGAAAGAGAAAAAAAGCACTACATCACAGAAAGTGCTGGAATATTTAAGTTCTCATCTTGTTTTATTGAAGACCTTAATAATGGCTCAAATTTAAAAAACATTTAGTCAATCAAGTTCTGTAGCTTTACAAAAGGAATATGCTACAACTTCTGAAAAAATTAATAAATAACTTCCTGTTTTACAGATGTCGCTATACAAAACAGACATTTGAGTGCTTCCAATGCACAAAGTGCAATCTCTTAAAGGGTTAGTTCACCTAAAAATGAAAATTCTGTCATTAATGACTTCCCTTTATGTTGTTGGACACAAATTAAGATATTTTAGTTGAATTCCGATGGCTCAGAAAGGCCTCCATTGGCACAATGTACACTCTCAAGACCCATAAAAGGTAGCCTACTAAAGACGTCGTTACAAAGTCCATCTCACTACAGTGGTTCTACAATAACTTTATGAAGCGACGATAATAGTTATTGTGTGCAAAAAAAACTAAATAACGACTTATTTAGTGATGACTGATTTCAAAACACAGCATCATGATGCTATGAATCATCGAGTCGATTCATGATTCGGATCGCGTGTCAAACTGCTGAAATACGTGACTTTGGCGATCCAACCCGCTGAATCGACTCATTGATTCATAACGCTTCAAACCGCTGAATCAACTCATTGATTCATAACGCTTCAAACCGCTGAATCGACTCATTGATTCATAACGCTTCAAAGCTTCATGATGCTGTGTTTTGAAATCAGTCAGCACACAGGGAAACTGCTTTGCTCTTTTGCTGTTATTTTTGTTGGCCAATGGGAGTTTGTGCTTCATCATGGTTTCACCGGTATCTATGGTTTCTCCGCGGGGTTTGAAGCTTTTCGATGACGTTCGCGTCGGGTAATCACGTCACTTCAAAACGTTCCCATGGCAATAGGCGGAAATGGCGGCTCTTGTGTGAAGTAAACGAACATTTTTCAACTTTCTGCTAATATATATGACTTTTTTTGCAACGAAAATGCGGGGATTATGAAATCGTGCTAGCCCCGCATATTTTGCACGCGGAAATAGGCAATTTATGCGGCGAAAGTGCGGCGTATTTGAAAAAATGCGGCCCCCGCATGAATATGCGGACTTTGGCTGATTATGCGTTAAATCACGCGATCGCATAATCGCGTTTTTCTGGAGGGACTGTCTAGGGTTCGCGACTCAATTTTAAGAACGCTTTACGCCAAAAAGTTTCTTTATAGTACTCTAGGGTTCTCGACTCAACTTTAAAGAACGCTTTTCTTGCCTCAACCTTAAAGAATGCTTTATGCCCAAAAAGGTTCTATATGGAACTCTAGGGTTCTTGACTCAATTTTAAAGAACACTTTATGCCAAAAAGGTTCTATATAGAACTCTATGGTTCTTGACTCAATTTTACAGAACGCTTTATGCCAAAAAGTTTCTTTATGGAACTCTAGGGTTCTCCACTCAGTTCTGAAGAACACTTTATGCCCAAAAGGTTCTATAGAGAACTCTCTTAAGGTTCTCGACTCAATTTTAAAGAACACTTTATGCCCAAAAGGTTCTATATAGAACTGTAGGGTTCTCGACTCAATTTTAAAGAACACTTTATGCCCAAAAGGTTCTATATAGAACTCTAGGGTTCTCGACTAAACTTTTAAGAACACTTTATGCCAAAAAGGTTCTATATAGAACTCTAGGGTTCTCGACTAAACTTTAAAGAACACTTTATGCCAAATATGTTCTTGTGTTGTCCTTAAGGGTTTTAATTTTCAAATATCTACTAAATATTTGTTGATGTATATCTTCAGGCAGAAAATGAGAAGTTAATAATTACTTTTCATTTAAAGGAAATCGTTTATAGAACCACTTATTCTTATCATGTGATGTCACTGCCTGTTAAGTCACTACCTGTTAAGTCACTTCCTGTTAGCCCTTCCTGCATGAAACTGACATGGTGTGCTCTTGTCATCAATCCATTCGCATCCGCTACAAAGCATCATAGAGGCAATGCCGTAAGTTAACTTGTATGACTTTTGATGTGTTAAAGGTTGTATATCAGGAAGTATTTTGTGAAAAGGATGATGTTTGATGAATTTGTATACTATTGTGTATAGCAATGCTAATAGCTATTGTAACTGGGAACAGCAGTGTGTACATGTTAGCCATTCAATGCAATGTTATTCAAGAAATGGACACTGATTACTGTTGTATTGTTTTATTACAGTTTTCACCGGTATACGCTTATGAGGAATTGTGACAGTAAATGATCAAGCTTACTACGACTCTGTCTTCATTTGCAACGTTTTAACTTGGTGTTTAGTCAGAGTTTCAACACACTGCACGAGAACACTACAGTGAAAAGGCACCATTTGATGTTCTGAAGCGGTCAAGATGGCAACGAGCAGCAAGTCGTCTGGGCGTAGCAGTAGTAGTGGAGAGTCATCCTCGTCAACGGCGAGTGCAGCCCATGCACGGGCCAGAGCTGAAGCTGCCAAAGTGAGAGAGTCATATGCCAGCCAAGAGGCTAAACTGAAAATGGAAAAGGCTGCTAGAGAAGCTGAAAGGATCAAAAGAGATGCCCAGAATCAGCTGGAAACCGTAAGAATAGACACTGAGCTGGAAATGTTAACGTTACATCGAGAGGCTGATGCGGCTGTGGCGGAGGCACAAGTGCTGGAAGATGAGCTGGCAATGCATGCTGCAGTGGAAAGAAGAGGATCTGAATCAGCAAAAGTTAAAATTGAACGTACCAGTGAATTTGTCAATTCTCAAATCAACCTTCGGAGTCATTCTCCCTCTCCACACTTACCAGCCTTACCTGTTGATCCTCCATTCCATGCTGACTCCCATAACAGCTTAGTAACGTGGAGTCCGTCAGTGAGAGACATGTCACAATTACAGTCTATTAACAAGAAGCCGAAGTCTGAGGAGGCGGAGAGTTTTCACTTACCTACACCAAACCTACCTGTTCCGTCTGTAGGTGCAGTGAAGTCTGAAGTCAGAAGAACAAGCCCCATCATGAACGTTCATGCTAAGTCATATGTTCCTCAATATAATCCTCCAGCTAACACGCCACCTCAGGTAGAGCCTTTGGCACAGTATTTAGCACGACGAGACCTTGTCAATTCAGGACTGTACCAGTTTGATGATAAACCAGAGAATTATCGGTCATGGTATTCCTCATTCACCAGTGCAGCTCATGAAGTTCACCTCACAGCAACCCAAGAACTGGACCTCATGACTAAATGGCTGGGAAAGGAATCTGGTGAACAGGTGAAACGCATTCGCTCAGTGCATGTCAGCAACCCCAATTTGGCTGTATACAAAGCATGGGAGAGACTACATGAATGCTATGCTGCACCAGAAATCATTGAAAAGTCACTGTTTCAACGGTTAGACAGCTTTCCTAGGATTTCAGCTAAAGACCACACCAAATTACGTAAACTTGGGGATTTGCTTAGGGAAATCCAAGGTGCTAAAGAAGATGGTTATCTTACAGGTCTGTCGTATCTCGACACGTCACGTGGAATTGGACCAATCGTAGACAAGCTTCCATATGGGCTTCAGGACAAGTGGGTGACTTCTGGGTCATGGTATAAAGAAGAGAATTCTGGTCACTTTCCTCCCTTTGAGTATTTCTGTAACTTTGTGTGCAAGGAGGCAAAGAAACGAAACGACCCTAGCTTTATGCATCAAAGCAGTGCTACAACACCCATAAAACAAGACCGAAACATTATGAAGAGTGTCCACACCAACAAACCCATCTCAGTGCACAAAACAAATGTGTATGCAGCCAATGATGACCCTAACAAAATCTGTCCATTGCACAATAAACCACACCCTCTGAAAAAATGCAGAACATTCAGAAACAAACTGCTCGAAGAAAGAAAGGCCTTCCTCAGGGAGAAAGGAATATGTTTTAAATGCTGTTCTTCAGTCTCTCACCTTGCTAAAGAATGCAGGTCTTCTGTGAAGTGTACTGAATGTGGCAGCATATATCATGATTCGGCCATGCACCCTGGTCCATCACCCCAAATAGTCAAGGCTCCTTCACAGTCACAAGAGGATGGCGGGGAGGGAGAAGATCGATCTAACATGGCTGTTGTCAGTGCAAGCTGCACAGAAGTTTGCGGCCCAGGTCAGTGGAGCCGCTCATGCTCAAAAATCTGCCTTGTGAAGGTATACCCCAAGGGTTCCAAAGATTTGGCCATCAAAGCCTATGTAATTATGGACGACCAAAGCAATCGTTCATTAGCCAGTCCAGAGTTCTTCAAGCTGTTCAACTTGGAGAGCAAACCATTCTTATATCATCTCAGAACTTGCTCTGGTATCACCGAAACATCTGGCAAGAAAGCAGAAGGATTCCAGATTGAGTCACTGGATGGAAAAGTTTTCATCTCTCTTCCACCACTCATTGAGTGTCATGAGATCTTGAATAATCGGTCTGAAATTCCAACGCCAAGTGCAGTTCTACACCAGCCTCATCTCCGACACATTGCTAAGTACATCCCAGAATTGGAACCAGAAGCAGAAATACTGCTGCTACTAGGAAGAGATTTCATTAGGGCACACAAGGTTAGATAGCAAGTAAATGGACCAAACAACGCTCCCTTTGCCCAACGACTGGACCTGGGCTGTGTAGTAGTCGGAGAAGTGTGCCTGGGTAATGTGCACAAGCCAATGGTTAACACATTCAAGACCAGTGTGCTGGAAAATGGTCGCCATTCAATCTTTCAACCCTGCACAAGCTTCATTCAGGTCAAGGAGATGCAGCCAAGCTGTAACATGTCTGCTAGAGTAACTGAGAAGACACTGGGACAGACAGTGTTCAACAGAACTGAGCATGACAACAAACCTGCTCCATCAGTTGAAGACCTAGCTTTCCTAAAGATAATGGACACAAATGTCTACAGAAATGATGCTAACAGCTGGGTAGCTCCTCTACCGTTCAGAGAACCACACCAGCCCTTGCCAAACAACAAAGTGCAAGTAGTTAACCGGTTCACATCTCTGCAACGTACTCTGAAGAGGAAACCTGAGATGCAGCAACAGTATGTGGCTTTCATGGAAAAGATCTTCACTAATGGACATGCTGAGGTTGCACCGCCACTAAGTGAAGGGGAGGAATGCTGGTATCTTCCAACATTCGGAGTCTACCATCCACAAAAACCCAATCAGATCAGGGTGGTCTTTGATTCCAGTGCTCGATACTCTAGTGTCTCTCTCAATGACGTGCTCCTCACAGGCCCTGACCTTAATAACTCCCTCGTAGGTGTTCTACTACGCTTTCGGAAAGAGAGGGTTGCAATTCTAGCGGACTTTCAACAGATGTTCCATTGTTTCTTGGTGCGTAAAGACCATTGTAACTTCCTCTGTTTCCTATGGCACAAGGACAATGATACAAACAAGGAAGTTGTGGAGTATCGGATGAAGGTCCACATCTTTGGCAATGGGCCATCTCCTGCTGTGGCAATTTACAGACTGCGAAGAGCCATCAGAGAAGGCGCACAGAAGCATGGTGCTGATACTGTCAGGTTTGTGGAAAGACATTTCTATGTTGATGATGGCTTGGTATCTATGCCGTCTGAAGCTGAGGCAATAGATTTGCTCCAACGAACACAGACCTCACTTGCTGAGTCAAACATTCGCTTACACAAGTTTGCTTCAAACTCCCAAAAAGTCATGGAAGCTTTCCCACCTGAAGATTGTGCTCCAGTAATCAAGGACCTAGAATTGAGTGGAGAGACCCTACCCACTCAACGGAGCTTGGGTCTATTGTGGGAGATCACGAATGACACATTCACTTACTCTGCATCCACCATTGGCAAACCGTTCACCCGCCGTGGAGTTCTCTCCACTGTCAACAGTGTTTTCGATCCTCTGGGTCTATTGGCACCTGTCACGATCCAGGGAAGAGCCCTTCTCAGAGAACTTACCTCTGAACTCTCAGACTGGGACACACCCCTCCCAGAAGACAAACTGAACAGATGGGGAGCCTGGAGAGATTTGCTCCAAGAGCTAAAACGGCTTCATGTACGGCGTACATACACAACTACCTCCCTCACTGAAGCAGTGCACACAGAATTGTGTTTTTTCTAGGATGCGTCGACCAAGGCCATAGGTGCTGTGGCGTACCTGAGAGCACTTCAGAAAGATGGGGAAGTAGAAGTAGGATTCGTTATGGGCAAGGCAAAGTTAGCACCCCTGTCCGAGCCTACAATTCCAAGGCTTGAACTGTGCGCTGCTGTTTTGGCAGTAGAACTGGCAGATCTCATCCAGGATGAGCTGGATCTAAAGTAGGATGACATAAAGTTCTTTACAGACAGCAAAGTGGTGCTTGGCTATATTTATAACGAGACAAAACGATTCTATGTGTATGTTCACAATAGAGTCCAACGGATCCGTCAGTCCTCGAGGCCTTACCAATGGCACTATGTGCGTACAGAGGAAAACCCAGCGGATTATGCATCAAGATCTTTACCTGCATCCCGCCTGGTGCAAGCTTCTTGGTTCAACGGTCCCTCTTTCCTGCGCCAACCACCTGCAGAGAAAACACAAACGAGATAGCCATTTGAGCTAATTGAACCTGAAAAAGATTCAGAAATCAGACCTCAAGTACAAACCTGTGCTACTAACCTGAAAGAACCAGAGCTTACTTCTGACCGCTTCCAACGGTTCTCCACCTTCACATCCCTAGTAAGTGGAGTAGCATTTTTAGTTCACATAGCAAGATCTTGCAAACACACAAACCAAAACAGCAAATGTAAAGGTTGGCACAGATGTAACTTACCTCGTACTCCAGATGAATGGAACCAAGCAAAGAATGTTATCCTTAAAGCAACACAAAAGGCTTCGTTTGCAAAAGAACTGTCAGTCCTCCAAGTTAACCAACCAGTATCCAAAAGTAGCCGCTTGTGGAAACTCAGTCCAATCATGGAGGACGATTTCATTTGTGTTGGAGGTCGACTAAAACACTCTCAGGTTGCACCAGCAGAAAAGAACCCAATAATCCTGCCTAAAGATAGCCACATCTCCCTTCTGCTCACAAGACATCATCATGAGCAAGTGAAACATCAGGGTCGTCACTTGACAGAAGGAGCGATCAGAGCTGCAGGACTATGGATCTTGGGATGCAAGACGCTAATCAATTCAGTACTCCACAAATGCATAATCTGTCGCAAGCTGAGTGGAAAGATGGAAGAACAACGCATGGCGGACCTACCGTATGAACGCCTCTCAACCTGCCCTCCCTTTACGTATGTGGGGCTTGATGTATTTGGACCTTGGTCGGTGACAACCAGACGCACCAGAGGAGGACAGGCGGAGAGCAAGCGGTGGGCCATCACGTTCTGTTGTATGAGTTCGAGAGCTGTACATGTAGAAGTCATCGAGTCTATGGACATATCAAGCTGCATAAACGCTCTAAGGCGATTCTTCGCACTCAGAGGCCCTGCGAAACAGCTCCGTTCCGATTGTGGTACCAATTTCATTGGAGCGTGCAAGGAGCTTGGAATGGACAAAACGGTGCAGAGGTACCTCAGTGAGCAAGGATGCAGCTGGGAATTCAATCCACCCCACAGTTCTCATATGGGAGGCTCGTGGGAGCGCATGATTGGCATTGCCAGAAGAATCCTAGATTCAATGTTTCTACAGCTGAACACTCGCTTAACCCACAAAGTTCTTTGCACCCTAATTGCAGAGGTGACTGCTATCATTAATGCACGGCCACTCTTACCTGTGTCCTCAGACCCAGAACAACCTTTCATACTTTCACCATCAATGCTCCTCACACAGAAGACAGGAGTTCTATCGGTAACACTTTATTTTGATGGTCCCTTTTGAACATTATGTTGACTATAAGTAACTTTGCAACTACATGTCAACTAACTCTCATTAGATTATCAGTAGACTGTCTTCTTAATGTCTGCTAACTCTTTATTGTGATGGTCCTCCAACAGACATTCTACTGACTATAAGTAACTTTGCAAGTACATGTCAACTTATTCTAACCCTAACCCTACCAGTCTACTACTACTCTACTAACACTCTAATGAGAATTAGTAGACATGTAGGTGCAATGTTATTTATAGTCAACAGAATGTGTTAAAGGGACCATCAAAATAAAGTGAAACCGTTCTATCTCCTCCTGGAGACTTCTCGGCAAAGGATCTGTACACGAAGCAATGGAGACAAGTTCAGGCTCTTGCAAACCAGTTTTGGACCCTCTGGAGTCGTGAATACTTACCTTGTTTGCAACACAGACCGAAGTGGACAGAACCTCGCAGAAATCTTCAAGTTGGAGATCTAGTTCTGCTCAGGGACAAGCAGATAGCTCGCAACTGCTGGCCCATGGCCAGAATCACAGCCACATTCCCTGGAAAGGATGGACATGTAAGGAAGGTTGAGGTGACGACGAGTGACCAAGGCAATGTAAAAATCTTTCTTAGGCCAATTGCAGAAGTTGTTTTACTTCTACCCAAAGACTGATCTGGAGATTAAGATTTTTGCACTCTATTAAGTTCATAGTGACCTTACATTGGTCAGGCGGGGAGTGTGTTGTCCTTAAGGGTTTTAATTTTCAAATATCTACTAAATATTTGTTGATGTATATCTTCAGGCAGAAAATGAGAAGTTAATAATTACTTTTCATTTAAAGGAAATCGTTTATAGAACCACTTATTCTTATCATGTGATGTCACTGCCTGTTAAGTCACTACCTGTTAAGTCACTTCCTGTTAGCCCTTCCTGCATGAAACTGACATGGTGTGCTCTTGTCATCAATCCATTCGCATCCGCTACAAAGCATCATAGAGGCAATGCCGTAAGTTAACTTGTATGACTTTTGATGTGTTAAAGGTTGTATATCAGGAAGTATTTTGTGAAAAGGATGATGTTTGATGAATTTGTTTACTATTGTGTATAGCAATGCTAATAGCTATTGTAACTGGGAACAGCAGTGTGTACATGTTAGCCATTCAATGCAATGTTATTCAAGAAATGGACACTGATTACTGTTGTATTGTTTTATTACAGTTTTCACCGTTATACGCTTATGAGGAATTGTGACAGTAAATGATCAAGCGAACAACGACTCTGTCTTCATTTGCAACGGTTTAACTTGGTGTTTAGTCAGAGTTTCAACACACTGCACAAGAACACTACAGTTCTATTTAAGGAGCAAGGTCTTCAATGATTGCATAATATTTTCATGTTTGTTTATGAGCTGTTTAATTCATACAATTGAATGAAAATTAAATATGAACCAAAAGTAAAACTAAAAGAAGTGCCTGACGGAACCCTCTAAGGTTCTTTTCTTCTAAGAGTGAGTACGTCAGGTTTAAGGCTGTTATGTGGTGTAATCATTAAAGGTGTGTGTTTGATGTTTGTGTTTGGCTCTGATTGGCTGCTCGCTGAGGAAACACCTGAAGGCTCTTCATGCAAATGTGACAGAAACACGGTCACTTTAAAAGAGTCTGCTGTAACAGCAGATGTTCAGCAAGAGGGAATAATAATGCGGCTGTTTCAGGAAATGTGAATTTAATTATTAGGGTGTGAAGCTCAGGCAGACAAAACACAGCAGAACATCAACACTAACAACAGGCACAGCGGACAGAACATACATCATCCCATCATGTCAGAGGTTCTACAGCCGTTGAATCACACAAGGGTTTGTAGCTCCTGACGGTGTTTTGGTGCAATCTAATGACGTTTTGTGATTGACAGTGTCCTTCAATGCTCATCCCTCATGATTAACCGCTGGACGTAGATGGAGATGTGAGTAGATCTGACAGGAAAACGCTCGGGTTTGTTGTGGTTTAACTGTAAAAAGAGCTGCACGATATTATAAATCAGATTTCATGATGTCTGTGGGAAACTCCTCTGAAAGACTCTTAGATTATCATTTACTCACAGATCTCGGTGTTTGCGACAGAATGATAATTTTTGGTGAATTATTCCTTTAATGGTTGAATTCTCATTCATAATGACAGATGTGCTTCTCTGTCGCAGGAAAGAAAATATATTTACATGTTTTTTACATGTTACAGTATTACCAGGTAACACACGAACACTTTGTTACAGTGTCATTTGTTACATATTTCACATGCGGGTACTATAGTAATAACTATAAATTATGCATAATTACATATAACTAACCCCGAACCCTAACCCTATAGTAAGTACATGTAGGTACTCAATATTGCTCAGTACTTAAATATTTAGTTACACTGTAACAAAGACACCTCAAAATAAAGTGTAACCTGTAACACATGTACTTCCTATAATAATAAATGATGCATAATTGCACATAATCAAACTGTAACCCTAAGTCAATGATGTTCATTAATATTACTCAGTACTTAAACGTCCCTTAAAGTAAAGTGTAACATATTTTGGTAACACTTTATTTTACAGTGTCCATGTTACACATTACATATAGTTACTGTAGTAATAACTATAAATTATGCATAATTGCATGCAACTAACCCTAAACCAAACCCTAACCCTATAGTAAGTACATGTAGTTAATTAATATTACTCAGTACTTAATGTATAGTTACAGTGTAACAAAGACACCTTAAAATAGAGTGTAACCGGTAACACATGTACTTCCTGTAATAATAAACGATGCATAATTGCACGTAATCAAACCCTAACCCTAAGTAAATTATGTTAATTCATATTACTCAGTACGTTAATGTACCTTAAAGTAAAGTCTAACCTATTTCGGTAACACTTTATTTTACAGTGTCCTTGTTACACATGTAGTAATAACTATTAATTATACATAATTACATGCAACTAACCCTCAACCAAACACTAATCATAACCCTATAGTAAGTGCATGTAATATTACTCAGTACTTAAATATATAATTACACTGTAACAAAGACACCTTAAAATAAAGTGTAACCGGTAACACATGTACTTCCTATAATAATAAATTATGCATTATTGCACGTAATCAAACTCTAACCCTAAGTAAATTATGTTAATTAATATTACTCAGTACGTTAATTAATATTACTCAGTAATATTAATGTACCTTAAAGTAAAGTGTAACATATTTTGGTAACACTTAATTTTACAGTGTCCTTGTTACACATGTAGTAATTACTATAAATTATGCATAATTACATGCAAACAACCCTCAACCAAACCCTATAGTAAGTACATGTAGTTAATTACTATTACTCAGTACTTATTTACACTGTAGCAATGACATCTTATTGTAAAGTGTAACCCATAGTGTTCTTAACTCGTTTGGATTTGTGAGTTTTGCCTTCCATTCCCTTTACGGTTCTAGTTAAACGTGAACTAAGTGTATGTGTAATAACCAGCTACTACTGTAAAATTAATGATACTATTGGCATTTTAGTTCACAATATTATCCTGATTTTAGACCTTCAAGGATTCGATAAATCAACATGCCGGAGTCCCAGTTATAGTGTTTAGCCTTCGAGTTTTATTTTCCCTGTAAACGAAAATAACCCTCAGGTCCTGTCTCATGAGGCGTCTCTGGAACACACTGAGGATTATGGGGGAATTTGATGACGCAGGTCTTTCCTGGGAATAAGTTGTCCCGCGGACACGTGACCAGTGCGCTGTTGGTGAGATCCTTCGGCTGTGGTGGGAGAGGGAAGCTGTTTCCTGACAGATCCCAGAGGAGCGCTGGAGCTTGTTAAATGCACTCGGCCATCGGTGAGCGTTTCCGAAGACTGTGTTCCTTGATTGTGTCTGGAGGCGAGATGTAGCAGAGAGAACTTCAAAGGCTGTGGAGGTTCGGATAATAAGCATCTCTCTGAGGATCTCGGCCTTCTTGGTTTTGAAGCGTTTCATCTTTATCCTGAGCTCAACGTCTACAGGAAACACTTTAGGTGCGTTTATTACGGAGGATGTGAAGAGTTACCAATCAGATATGCTGGCGTTGTCAAGACTGAGAATGCGATACAGATATTGCCATCCCTTACACTCTTACAAATAAAGGTTACAAAAGAGGGTTTCACAGTGACAGAAGAACCAATCTAAAGATCCTTTTGTGTGGTGGATTACACACCGATCACTCAACTTTAAAGAACGCTTTACACCCAAAAGATTCTATATAGAACTCTAGGGTTCTCAAATCAACTTTAAAGAGCGCTTTACACCCAAAAGGTTCTATATAGAACTCTAGGGTTCTCGACTCAACTTTAAAGAACGCTTTACGGCCAAAAGGTTCTATATAGAACTCTAGGGTTCCTGGCTCAACTTTAAAAAATGCTTTATGGCCAAAAGGTTCTATATAGAACTCTAGGGTTCTCGACTCAACTTTAAAGAACGCTTTACGGCCAAAAGGTTCTATATAGAACCCTAGGGTTCTCAACTCATCTTTAAAGAACGCTTTACGGCCAAAAGGTTCTATATAGAACTCTAGGGTTCTCGACTCAACTTTAAAGAACGCTTTACAGCCAAAAGGTTCTATATAGAACTCTAGGGTTCTCAACTCAACTTTAAAGAACGCTTTATGCCCAAAAGATTTTATATAGAACTCTAGGGTTCTCGACTCAACTTTAAAGAGCGCTTTATGCCCAAAAGTTTTAAAGTGCTCCAAGGAAGGAACAGTGGAGAACCGGCCACAGGGTCATGGGCGGCCAAGGCTCGTTGATGCACGTGGGGAGCGAAGGCTGGCCCGTTTGGTCCGATCAATAAACAGAGGACCAACACAATATTATGTTATACCTGATAAAGTTATAACTTTATACGGTGTATAAAGGTTCTTCATGGAACTAAAGTTGGGAATTCATCAATTATGAATTCAATTAAATCTGTTAATTAGCCCAACAGAAGACAATAGTGCCAGTATTCAGGGGTGTGTTTCCCGATAGCGTCGTTGGCCAACTATGGTCGCAAGTTCCGTCGTTATCAGCATCGTTCAACGAGTCGGTGTTTCCCGAAATCATCATTCCAACGAACGTTCGCAAACATCGACAGCTCTCGACCTGCGGTTAGAAGCAGAGTTTCTTGTTTGCAGAACACGTGGACTTAATAAATCCTTCTCTTGAGCAAAATAAGCAATTCAGTACAACCTATATCTTTTATTTAGAATACATACTAATGTAATTTAAGACTTTTATTTTGTGATGAGATTTAAAGCAGTGTTTTTAAAGAGTGCGCATGTGCGGACGTGCTCTAGTGCGTAAGGACGAGCCAATAATAGATTGTGGAAATAAAGCAAAATAAGTGAGAAAAATTTGAATTAGTCCTCAGATGTTCATAGTTTATAGCAAAAAAAAACTAGCATTAATTCAACTATATGCATCAATTCAACTATATGCATTAATTCAACTATATGCAAAATTAACAATATTAATTTTCATTCAATTTTATGAATTAAACAGCTCATAAACAAACATGAAAATATTATGCAATCATTGAAGACCTTTCTCTTTAAATAGAACATATTTGGCATAAAGTGTTTTTTAAAGTTGAGTCGAGAACCCTAGAGTTCTATATAGAACCTTTTGGGCATAAAGCATTCTTTAAAGTTGAGTCGGTAACCCTAGAGTTCTATATAGAACCTTTTTGGTTTAAAGTGTTCTTTAAAGTTGAGTCAAGAACCCTAGAGTTCCATATAGAATCTTTTGGGCGAAAAGCATTCTTTAAAGTTGAGTCGAGAACCCTAGAGTTCTATATAGAACCTTTTGGGCCTAAAGCGTTCTTTAAAGTTGAGTCAAGAACCCTAGAGTTCCACATAGAATCTTTTGGGCGTAAAGCATTCTTTAAAGTTGAGTTGAGAAACCTAGAGTTCTATATAGAACCTTTTGGGCGTAAAACGTTCTTTAAAGTTGAGTCGGTAACCCTAGAGTTCTATATAGAACCTTTTTGGTTTAAAGTGTTCTTTAAAGTTGAGTCAAGAACCCCAGAGTTTTATATAGAATCTTTTGGGCGAAAAGCATTCTTTAAAGTTGAGTCGAGAACCCTAGAGTTCTAAATAGAACCTTTTGGGCGTAAAGCGTTCTTTAAAGTTGAGTCAAGAACCCCAGAGTTCTATATAGAACCTTTTGGGCGTAAAGCGTTCTTTAAAGTTGAGTCAAAAACCCCAGAGTACTATATAGAACCTTTTTGGTTTAAAGCGTTCTTTAAATGCACAGTTGGCTAAAATCAACTAGCTACTAACGACTGTCGCAAATCTGTTGTTCAACCGGTTGATGATGTCACGCAGGCGGTGTAGTAATAACTTATTTTATTGAATCGGTTTAAAGTTGAATTAATGCCAGATTTTTTTGCTATAAACTATGAACATCTGAGGACTAATTCAAATGTTTTGCTCTATTTCCAGATTCAATCATTGGCTCATCCTTACGCACTAGAGCACGTCCGCACATGCGCACTCTTTAAAAACACTGCTTTAAATCTCATCACAAACTAAAAGACTTAAATGACATTAGTATGTATTCTAAATAAAAGATATAGGTTGTACTGAATTGCTTATTTTGCTCAAGAGAAGGATTTATTAAGTCCACGTGTTCTGCAAACAAGAAACTCCGCAGGTCGAGAGCTGTCGATGTTTGCGAACTTTTGTTGGAGCGATGGTTTCGGGAAACACAGACTCGTTGAACTACGACAGATCTTGCGACCATAGTTGGCTAACGACGATTTCGCAAAACGCCTCAGATCAGTTCAATAACTTTGTGAAGGTCATCAATTATGAAAACAGTTCACGTAATTCAGATCGAGTAAGTTTAACCACAGTTTTACTACAAATACCATATTTAAACTATGGTTAGTGTAGGACTAACATGACATACCAGGAGGGGATGGTTTGAGTCCGAGTTTGGAGTTTGAGTGTTTGTTTATTAAATAGTTCCTTTTCCTACTCAACACTTGCCAATTACTGGTTTAGATCCCTTAAGCTGATCATTGATCTCTGGCCTCTGGAATGATATTGATCCTATAATGGTATTGATTTAACCCTATACACTCCTCTTCAAACAATTACTTGCATTTAATGAGTTGATCAGCATTTTATTGATCATGCTTTAGAAATGTTCCTCGGAAAGGTACCATCACGATGTTTTGAATTTGGCTATACAGTGTTTTTGGTCATGTTGTGTTCTTTCGGGGGGAAAGTACTGGATGTTCCTTTGCCGTTGTACTTTTGTTGTCAGTGGTGAATTTCATGTCTCAATGTTTTCGTTTTTTCCAAACGCCGCATGAATATGTTGTGTGTTTTTTTCTTGCATATTTGACCAACAGGAAGTGGCACGACGCGACAAAACTAGTGAACCCACGTCGCATCGCGCAGGTAAGCGCGCGTCACCATCTCTCTCTCTCTCTCTCTCTCTCTCTCTCTCTCTCTCTCTCTCTCTCTCTCTCTCTCTCTCTCTCTCTCTCTCTCTCTCTCTCTCTCTCTCTCTTTTTTTCTGCTGACCGGCTCTGATGGCGTTACGCGCGTTTGAGCATCACGAGCTCCGTCATTCATGGGGTTAAACAGTTTAGAAGGCAATTATTCAAATCCTGCAGCACTTCCACTGGATTTCGGGCTGCGGTATCATAGCAACAACACCCGAGAAGCGCATCAGCTGCATCACCCGAACCTGAAGCACAAAACTCTCTGGATCAGAAAACCCGCGCGCGCGACACTCCCCACAGAAAAGCGCGAGACGAGCGCGCGCGATTAAAAACGGCTGAGAGGAGCGCGGGAATATTCCTGACTGGAAATAACGGAAATAACGAACTTATTTTTTTTATACCTTCGCGCAAAATGTTCTCGTCTGAAGGGAGAAAGTTTTCGTTTAAATGCCCGAATACGAATTCATTAGCCTTGTTTGACGGTAAGCGATCGTTTATTGTTCCTTCACTGTGTCGATTACATTGCTTTATCGATGAATGATATAAATGATTAACATATCAACGCATGACTGTCTATATCTTGTGTTTTGTGTATTTTTAGGGCTCGTTAAATGTACCGAATGTCACGAGCTGTTACGCACGTTATATTCTACGCATAAACCCCCTGATTTTCCAGTTTCTATTCAGTTTTACGTTCGTTTTGAACAGCAGGATGATTTAAATCACCGTTATTCATCATTTCGTTTAATTCCTTCGACAGAAATCCCTTTAATTGCGGCAGTTCATCCGAGCAGTAGCTCACAATCCCCATTTTAGGTGGAAATATCAATAAAACTCTAATATTTACATTCAAATTTGTCTCTTTTCGTGATCCCCGTGTCTATATTGAGATCAGAAACGTGTGGTAACATTACAGAAAACTATTAAATACGAACATTATACCTTAATTGACTATAAATCAGCTCATTATCGACCTGTTAGAAGACACGGAAGAGTAGGTAAGGTTATTCATTGTTGATTATTATTGGGCTGAATACTGTGTGGTAACACTGAGGTAAACCTGTCCATTTTACAGGTTTAAAAGGCTCTCAGGTCATACATGATCAATGCATGTTATGTTATGTTATGTGTATTTTACTTTCTTTTATATGTCTTCTAGGATGCTAAGAACAGTGAATAACTACCAATTGATTTCACCATTAAAGGGGCTATATGCGTTTTTCTGAAATTTAAACTCGCGACTGACACCTGTGGCCAAAAAACAGAACTGCTCTCATTTTCTGCTCGCTCTCGCAGCGGTGGTGACGTCACATCCGCAGACAGCGCGGGAAAAGACGACCCGCCAGAAAATAGGAAAAATAGGATACAGGCTTATAGGTGCACCCACTGTGAGCGGACAAGGTGTCAGTATGCTCATCAGGAGACGTTTGAGTCATAAATGGTAAAATAAAAAGGCTATTGTTACGTTTATTTTGGGGAAAAAGTTGCATATAGCCCCTTTAACAGTAGCATGTATGCAGTTTTTGTGCCAGACTTTGTGCTGTTGAGGACAGTGTTTAATGCATAAGTTTGTTATGATTTGATATTGTCAGTGCAATAACCAATGCAGAAATGCCTGAGAGGTTGTTTGTGCTATCAGAGCTCATTAATGCATCCAGTGTGCAATAAAGCGCACGAGAATCTGTTCAAGCTGACCAAAAATATGGAATAGCAAGTGCAGTGTAAAGTGATCGACATACATTAATCGCAGATCCACACGCATTAGTTCTGGCGTATATGCTGGAAACCACTAAGTGGTTCTTAGCTTACATTACAGACCGGCAGGCGGTTGAAACAAACCCATAACCAAGGGTTTCTTTCACTTAAGGGATTTGCTGCAACTGGCCTTGCATTAAAGCGCAGATTCCTTATTACAGTCCCACATTAGAGACCAGATCCATCTAGGGTCAGTATGGATTGCATATTTAATTTGATGCAAATGAGACGGTGAGAGGTTGATTGATTCAAAGTCTAATGTTCACAACCTTTTTGTCCTCTAGATAGAATTTGACCCTGGACCACAAAACCAGTCATAAGGGTCAATAAATAAAAAAAGAAGAGAGATTTATGTATCATCTGAAAGCTTAATAAATTGATGTGTGGTGAATTATGATAGGATAATATTTGAAAATCTGAGGGGGGCAAAATAATCTAAATATTGAGAAAATCTCCTTTAAAGTTGTGCAAATGAAATCCTTAGCAATACATATTACCACTAATAATCAGGGTTTCTGCAGGGTCTTAAAAAGTCTATCATTTCAAAATCACAATTTTTGGCCTTAAAAAGTCTTAAATTCGCCGAAGTATTCTGTTCTAGGTCTTAAATCATTTTAAACAGGTCTTATTTTTCCTACGTCCATGTAACGCTACCTCTAATGCTCATTGAAATCCTGCAGCACTTCAAATAGTCCAAATATAATTTGCTGTACTAAATATAATACGACTACAAATGAGACCAACATGCAGCTCATATTGCTGCCAATCAGCTTTCGTGTTATTGGAGTTTGTACCACAGGCGCATAAAAAAGATTTTTTCGTGTTCCTGCGATTACTAAATATAATGAAAAATCAACATGCATTTTTTTGAGAGCCTGCATTATTTGTAAACCAAAATAAACAGGATTTATGTATTTTGTTTGTTCTATTGTCACGTGTGGCTATTATGCATCGAACATAATACATAATATGGTAAATGTGGTGTCCTAATTATGAAAAAAAAATGGAAATTATAATTTTGATCTCAAAAATCACCCAAAAAAGTTGCGAAATCCTGGTGAGATTGCGCTATGAGGAAGTGCAAGTTTATCGATTTGTTCAATTTGAATAAATTAATTTACTTTGCAAGTAAATTTGTGACTGCATTTCCTTTATAGGTCTTAAATTTCATTCATAATGGTCTTAAAAAGGTCTCAAAAAGTCTTACATTTGACTGCAGAAACCCTGAATAATACATTTATGATATATCTAGAGTAGGACTTTTACATGGAACATGATCTTAATATCCGAATGATTTTTAGCATAAAAGAAAAATGTATAATTTTGACCCGTACAATGTATTGTTGACAAATATACCCAGGATTGAATAAACTGCATCTGTCCCTCATTAGTTTCAATTAAACCGAGAGTTCAATAA
Source organism: Gobio gobio (assembly GCF_949357685.1). Lineage (NCBI taxonomy): Eukaryota > Metazoa > Chordata > Actinopteri > Cypriniformes > Gobionidae > Gobio > Gobio gobio. The sequence goes on along the minus strand of NC_137119.1, from coordinate 44,423,541 downwards.
TGGATGTGTTGATCCTTTTAAAGTCGAACTGAAATCTCGTTTCTTTATTGATTGCAACTCACACATTGTACAACCCAAACCTAGAGAAGGAGAAGCATCTGTACAGGAGCACATATTTCAGATGGATTTTGCCTTTGTGAACAGCATATCATTCATTTCCCGCCCACGAATGAATGTCAGCAGCATATGCTGGGTGAAATTTGTTTATTTGTGTGCGGAGTATTGTTTGTTGACTTGTGCGCCCCACGTTTGTGAGTGGAATCGGATGGTAATAGCCGTCATTTTTAGCTCCATTACCTTTATGTTTCCCTGCACCGATGATGGAGCTGGCGGGAAATCACATTTCTGCTACGTCTACAAGCAAACTCATTCTGGCAGTTTTGCGCGATCGCTGTCATTTTGTGTTTATTTCCATCTCGGCTGGCCTTCATCCAGCCCTTCAGATATGAATGTAAAGGTCATTGTGATCCATAAATCCTTCCCGTCCGTGTTTGAGATGTCATTGATGTGTGAAGTCTCTGTGGATCCCGCCGGCCGGTTCTCTGTTCGCTCAGATCCTCTGCTGTTTGCTTTGATGTGGAAGGATCCACACACACCTTTGAACTCCGTCTGTGTGTCTGGACTGTCAGAGAGTTTTCAGCTTTATTTGATTAAACGTGGAGTCCTTCGCTGCCAAACACTCTCAGGAATTCATCACATCTATAAATCTTTGTGGCTGGAAAAACAGAAGCGGTGCCAGCACAGAAGCCTTGTTTCTTAAAAGCGGTTCTGTAACATCTGAGCGTTGATTTGTTAATATTATGCCCTCAAAGTCTTCCTGTCTCCAGGTTTTCCGGCATTATTTCCTCATTGTTGCGGCTCCTCTCTTCCCAGTCTGTCAGTAACGCTCTGCTTACTTCCTGTCTCTATGAAGCCCCGCCTTCTGAAAGCACACTGTGCTCTGATTGGTTGGCTGGAGCGGTGTGTTGTGATTGGTGTTTGGGAAATGTCCCGCCTCTTACTATAACCGGCCGTTTCAACACACGACTAATTAACTCACGCAGGCTCCGCCCCTTTATTCCGCGCATTAATTATTATAATGAGGAATATTTGCTTATCCAATTATCAAATGCTTTTTTAACACTGACTTGTGGTGATAAAGGTTTTCAGTGTAATAATGCGGTGCTAGAAATGTTCAGGCGCAATCTGAATGTTTATGTCATTAAATATTCATAAGCTTTGTACAGCCGTATGAACATTATCATTATGATTTGTCCGATGAAAATGATTAAAGTGAGGAAGAGACTCACATAAAGCAGCATGCAGCAAATATTTTGATTGTATGATTGATTATGTAATGTTGTATCTCAGGCATAACATTATGACCAGTGAATAACACTGATGATCTGATATATTAGGCAGCAAGTGAACATGTTGTCCTCAGAGTTGGTGTGTTAGAAGCAAGAAAAATGGGCAAGCGTAAGGATTTGAGCGAGTTTGGGCCAAATTGTGACGGCTAGACGACTGGGTCAGAGCATCTCCAAAACTTGACTTGGCCTTTAAATTCCCCAGATCTCAATCCAATCGAGCATCTGTGGAATGAGCTGAACAAACAAGTCTGATCCACCTCGCAACTTACAGGACTTAAAGGATCTGCTGCTAACATCTTGGTGCCAGATACCACAGCACACCTTCAAGGGTCTAGAGGAGGCCAGGGGGACCAACACAATATTAGGATGTTATGCCTGATCAGTATATAAAGGTATATATGCTCAACTATATGTGACCGATGCTGGCAAAATGAGTCAAAAATGAGTTATTTTCACATTCTCTATATAAAAATCCTTCAAAATGATATGATTTGTTGGAATCAGACACAATATGACCTGTTTGAAGTCGATAGAGTCAATTCTGAGAAAAATCGAGTTAAAGTTTTCTGAAGGTTCAATAACAAAATCACCAGCAACCATCCCTTAAAATCCCTGGGAATAACACCAGAACAGTACACACACAGTACAACCCAATGAACTCAATCAGGTGCCTCACATTTTTTAAGATAAGAAATTAAACGTTTAAGTAAGCAGAACTTGCAGATTTTTATTTTGTAATCATACATGGTAATCGCTCTGAACTTTAAATATTTGAGTAAGATCATTGTAATCTCAAATGTTTAGTAGTGGAAACTTGACTAGCTTTAACTAGCTAATTCAATAAATGCCACATTGCTAATTAGTTACACAATGCTTTGGTAGCATTAGCATAGCACTCGCTGAATGAGGACGACAATAAAACACATTTAACATAAATCTGTTCTCAAACTAAGCTCATGATGGTGACCCTACAAAAAACAACATTACAGAAACTCTTCTAAACTAGCATAACAAAACATTAAACACTGCTAACATTCATCTTGCACAACAGTTCACATTACTTAAAATGTGTGAGTTTTGAGAACTCAAAAGAAAGAGAAAGTTATAAATACTCATGAAAGTTCATTAGTTTGAACTAGGGTTGGGTACCGTTCACATTTTAACCCGTATCTGTACCGCTACCCAACGGTACCTTTTTTCGGTACTTTAGGGATGTTTGCATAAATAACTAAAGAACCTGTAAGTCATTTATAAAAGTGTTATTGACATTATGCCTGAGCTGCCATGCTCTCTGTCTGCCACTGTCTGTGATGTTTGATTACTGTAATATTTACTAGTAAATAGTAGCCTACTAGCTACTTAATTTAATTTATAAAAACAACCATACTATTATTTTTTCTTTTTAATTTCATTTCTATGAATTGATTTCCCACAAATTATGTGTTATGTATTTTCTGGTCATCAAATGAAGATTGAAATTGATGAAATTTAATTTATCTTTCAATTTAATTAAACTTCTTTTGTCCAAAGTGCTGCACAACATGAAGAAAAATTGTAATTTAGAAAAAAAAAACTTTAAAATTAAAGTTTTGATCATTTATTATTATGACATTAGTGTTAGTATTATTTCATCAGTGTTAGTATTATTATTACATTGAGACGTATCTAAATTCTACTGTACAACAGTAATTTATTTGTCAAGTTAGCCAAACTTTTATTTTGACGGGTTGCCGTGAATTTGAGTTTCTGTGTGTTTATGATATGACGGTAGTTTTTCTCAAATGAAACGATAAAATGCTCATGAAGCCACTCTCAGTGGCTCTGGAGATGACGTTTGTGCGTTCATGTCCTCATATGAGAGGCAGAGATAGAAACATATGACCGTCACGCGTGATTCTGAGTGAGTGAGTGAGTGTGTGTGTGTGAAGTAAACCCATAGACTGTAAACCGCGCGTCTACTCATTCATTCGCACAGACACGCAGGATTTGTGTTTAAATGGTCTTTTCGCGGTTTAATATTCACACACATTTGTCTATATCACAATATGCGTTCTCAGGTACCGAAATTTGGTACAGATTGATTTAATGTGAATCGGTACTCGGTAGTACCGACGTAATTCGGTCGGTGCCCTTAAAAGTACCGAGTTTGAACTAATTTGTTTAATTTGAGTTGGCTCTACTCAAACCAATTAATTATTCTGAGCATTAGGGTTTACAGTGCACATATATACACTCACCTAAAGGATTATTAGGAACACATACTAATACTGTGTTTGACCCTTTGGCCTTCAGAACTGCCTTAATTCTACGTGGCATTGATTCAACAAGGTGCTGAAAGCATTCTTTAGAAATGTTGGCCCATATTGATAGGAGAGCATCTGCAGTTGATGGAGATTTGTGGGATGCACATCCAGGGCACAAAGCTCCCGTTCCACCACATCCCAAAGATGCTCTATTGGGTTGAGATCTGGAGACTGTGGGGCCATTTTAGTCCAGTGAACTCATTGTCATGTTCAAGAAACCAATTTGAAATGACTGGAGCTTTGTGACGGTGCATTATCCTGCTGGAAGTAGCCATCAGAGGATGGGGACATGGTGCTCATAAAGGGATGGACATGGGCAGAAACAATGCTCAGGTAGGCCGTGGCATTTAAACCATGCCCAATTGGCACTAAGAGGCCTAAAGTGTGCCAGAAAACATCCCCCACACCATTACACCACCACCAGCAGCCTGCACAGTGGCAACAAGGCATGATGGATCCATGTTCTCATTCTGTTTACGCCAAATTCTGACTCTACCATCTGAATGTCTCAACAGAAATCCAGACTCATCAGACCAGGCAACATTTTTCCAGTCTTCAACTGTCCAATTTTGGTGAGCTTGTGCAAATTGTCGCCTCTTTTTCCTATTTGTAGTGGAGATGAGTGGTACCCGGTGGGGTCTTCTGCTGTTGTAGCCCATCCGCCTCAAGGTTGTGTGTGTTTTGGCTTCACAAATGCTTTGCTGCAGACCTCGGTTGTAACGAGTGGTTATTTCAGTCAAAGTTGCTCTTCTATCAGCTTGAATCAGTCGGCCCATGACCTCTGACCTCTAGCATCAACAAGGCATTTTCTCCCACAGGACTGCTGCATACTGGATGCTTTTCCCTTTTCACACCATTCTTTGTAAACCCTAGAAATGGTTGTGCGTGAAAATCCCAGTAACTGAGCAGATTGTGAAATACTCAGACCGGACCGTCTGGCACCAACAACCATGCCACGCTCAAAATGGCTTAAATCTCCTTTCTTTCCCATTCCGACATTCAGTGTGGAGTTCAGGAGATTGTCTTGAGCAGGACCACACCCCTAAATGCATTGAAGCAACTGCCATGTGATTGGTTGATTAGACAATTGCATTAATGAGAAATTGAACAGGTGTTCCTTATAATCCTTTAGGTGAGTGTATATAGGGAAAATATATATTAAACTTTTTTTCCCATGATACCACAGTTGTTTGATTAACATTGAGACGGTCTATATATTCAGATCTACTGTACCGCATGGATCTAATATAATGTTGGGATACACCTCAACAGTTAACCAAACGTTTACTTAAGACACAACTGATATAACGTGAATACTCGCCATGGCAGATATTTTTCAATACTGTAATTGTGTGTGTTTGTGCGCACGCTTCAGGTCGGTCAGATCGTGTTGTTTACATCAGCACGAGTTTAAAAATCACATGCCATCGAGAACTCACTAAGAAAGTTGGAACTGCGCTTTAAAACGATACCAAACTTGAGAGGAAGCTCCAGTCGTGGAGAAGTGAGCAGAGGAAAACTGCATTATTCATTAGGAAAGGAAAGGTTCCCCTCTCAGAAAGCGTACAGATGAAGACACGTTTAGACGTGTAATGGCTGTTTGGAGCACCGAGGGGTTAATGAACTACATTTTTGTGAAAACCTGAAATTCGACCAAAATTTACATTTTTGTTTACATGTTTACATGTTTTGCCTGTAGATTGTAATAAGCACAGTCCCACTCATTTTGTCAGCACAGGTCACACACATATATATACACCGATCAGGCATAACATTATGAAGTGAATAACACTGATGATCTGATAGTGGGTGGGGTATATTAGGCAGCAAGTGAACATTTTGTCCTCAGAGTTGATGTGTTAGAAGCAGGAAAAATGGGCAAGCGTAATGCTGCTTTCACACCAAACGTGAATAGAGCGTCAAAATCACGTCCACCGCGTCTAGTTGGACGCTTGAACATTTTGAATCCATTTGCGCGTTTAAATCGAGCGTTTGAAGCGGAATCGCGTGTTCAAGGCGCTCCAGGAGAAATATGTCATAAAACACCACTCTGCCTCTTTTAATTTTCATTAAAAATATATATTAAACATTAACAGATACACAAACTTGGTCCAGGCAACCTGGATCTCACAACTCCAAAAACGCCTTTTTTTTTTAAAAGGCGGAATCGCGTCCATCACGCCGCAAGACCTCCAGACGCGCGTCAACGCACCTTTCTATTAACTTAACATTGAAATCACTCGCTCCAGACGATCTATTCGCGTTTAGTGTGAATGCAGCAAAAGTATTTGAGCGAGATTGACAAGGGCCAAATTGTGATGGCTTGACAACAATGTACAATGATGACAAAATGTTCACTTGCTGCCTAATAAATCCCACCCACTAACTAAGAGATCATCAGTGTTTTTCACTTCACCTAATGTTGGTCATAATGTTGTGCCTAATCTGTGTAAATATATATATAGTGAATCTCAACTGCCTGTTTTTTCGAGATTCATTTTATAAGAATGTCCAAAGTACAGTCATCTAAAGCGATGTATACTATTTAGAAAAACTGATTGTTTATGGCATCGCAAAATGCAACTATATTATTGTCCAGCTCTGATCTGCTAAATTAAGGCATTAAGATATTATAAACATTAACATCATGATTTTCTGTAAAGCTGCTCTGAAACGATGTGTTTTGTGAAATGCACTATACAAGTAAATCCGTCTTGATTTAAAGACGAGCCGTGCGCTTCCACAGATTGACCAGCCATAAACTTTAAGTAGTAAATTTAGTGCAGGACCATAAACGCTCATAAAGTATTTTTGTTTTCTTGACAGGAGGGAAAGTGAATATTTCTCTCGCATTTTTCCTGATCTAGATCACATAAACCGAGGGACAATAAAAGTGCAGCATCATTCACCCGACATAAGAGTTAAATATCGCTTTCTAGAATCATAGCAAAGTCAATTGATGTTCTGTTTACTGGCTGATAGATTCATGACAGACGAGAACACGTAATTACACGCTTCATGTTTGTTTACTCTCATCAGGTTTATGAAGCCTCGGAGGGTCATTATCACGTTGAATCTGCTGATTCATGTTAAATCAATGCCTATCTAATGCGTGGAGAGACGAGAAATGGACACTCAGTGAGAACCAATGCACTTTTCTCCCCTGGTGATCCAGAACTAATGAACCCCCGGTGCTGGAGACTCAAATTTGTATTTTCCCCTGGAAGTCCCTTTTGGAAGACAACATAAAGATTTAATTGGTGCCATAAATTATTAGGTTCTACTGCAGAAAAGTGGATGGGTTCACAAAGGCCACTGCAAAGTCTGTTTTGATTAAGAACATGTAATAAACACACAGTGTGTTCTTCAGGACTAGACAGTCTCTACAAGCTTTAATGAGGCTGTGTTTGGGTCAGACCCTTGAGAAAGACTAATAAATCTGAATCTTTGGGAGTTTATTTAGAGCGACACCATGAAAGGGAAGTTGCGCTCGTCTTGTCTTCTCTGTTACGCCACATATACGAGTGTGACCCGTGCTGGCAAAATGAGTGGGAATGCGTACGGGAGAATTTGTGCTACAGGCAAAAAAAGTGAAAAATGTCAATTTTGAGGTTTTCACAAAAATGTATTCATTAACCCCTTGTCTAGCCATTTCGATGCTCCAAATAGCAATTAAACATCTCAGCCTATCTTTATTTGTGTTTTCACAGAGGAGTACCTTTCCTTTGTCCATGAAAACGATCTCACTCGCACTTGTGATTGGACCCAGGTGATTGGACCCAGTATAGCTCATAAGCCCCACCCCTCCATGTCAAACTAAACAATCAAATTACACTTCAAATCGTTTTTTTTCCAAAGATGGCTTCTGTCACTACTGCGCAGACTCTGTCCTGAGGTCACTACTGCGCAGACTCTGTCCTGAGGTCACTACTGCTCAGACTCTGCCCTGAGGTCACTACTGCGCAGACTCTGTCCTGAGGTCACTACTGCTCAGACTCTGCCCTGAGGTCACTACTGCTCAGACTCTGTCCTGAGGTCACTACTGCGCAGACTCTGCCCTGAGGTCACTACTGAACAGACTCTGTCCTGAGGTCACTACTGCGCAGACTCTGCCCTGAGGTCACTACTGCGCAGACTCTGCCCTGAGGTCACTACTGCACAGACTCTGTCCTGAGGTCACTACTGCTCAGACTCTGCCCTGAGGTCACTACTGCTCAGACTCTGCCCTGAGGTCACTACTGCGCAGACTCTGCCCTGAGGTCACTACTGCGCAGACTCTGTCCTGAGCTCACTACTGCTCAGACTCTGCCCTGAGGTCACTACTGCTCAGACTCTGCCCTGAGGTCACTACTGCTCAGACTCTGCCCTGAGGTCACTACTGCGCAGACTCTGCCCTGAGGTCACTACTGCGCAGACTCTGCCCTGAGGTCACTACTGAGCAGACTCTGCCCTGAGGTCACTACTGCGCAGACTCTGTCCTGAGGTCACTACTGCGCAGACTCTGTCCTGAGGTCACTACTGCTCAGACTCTGTCCTGAGGTCACTACTGCGCAGACTCTGCCCTGAGGTCACTACTGCGCAGACTCTGTCCTGGGGTCACTACTACACAGACTCTGTCCTGAGGTCACTACTGCTCAGACTCTGCCCTGAGGTCACTACTGCTCAGACTCTGCCCTGAGGTCACTACTGCGCAGACTCTGCCCTGAGGTCACTACTGCGCAGACTCTGCCCTGAGGTCACTACTGAGCAGACTCTGCCCTGAGGTCACTACTGCGCAGACTCTGTCCTGAGGTCACTACTGCTCAGACTCTGCCCTGAGGTCACTACTGCGCAGACTCTGCCCTGAGGTCACTACTGTGCAGACTCTGCCCTGAGGTCACTACTGAGCAGACTCTGCCCTGAGGTCACTACTGCGCAGACTCTGTCCTGAGGTCACTACTGCGCAGACTCTGTCCTGAGGTCACTACTACACAGACTCTGTCCTGAGGTCACTACTGCTCAGACTCTGTCCTGAGGTCACTACTGCTCAGATTCTGTCCTGAGGTCACTACTGCGCAGACTCTGTCCTGAGGTCACTACTGCGCAGACTCTGCCCTGAGGTCACTACTGCGCAGACTCTGCCCTGAGGTCACTACTACACAGACTCTGTCCTGAGGTCACTACTGCGCAGACTCTGCCCTGAGGTCACTACTGCGCAGACTCTGCCCTGAGGTCACTACTGCGTAGACTCTGCCCTGAGGTCACTACTGCACATACTCTGTCCTGAGGTCACTACTGCGCAGACTCTGTCCTGAGGTCACTACTGCTCAGACTCTGCCCTGAGGTCACTACTGCTCAGACTCTGTCCTGAGGTCACTACTGCTCAGACTCTGTCCTGAGATCACTACAGCACAGACTCTGCCCTGAGGTCACTACTGCGCAGACTCTGCCCTGAGGTCACTACTGAGCAGACTCTGTCCTGAGGTCACTACTGCTCAGACTCTGCCCTGAGGTCACTACTGCGCAGACTCTGTCCTTAGGTCACTACTGCTCAGACTCTGTCCTGAGGTCACTACTGCGCAGACTCTGCCCTGAGGTCACTACTGCTCAGACTCTGCCCTGAGGTCACTACTGCGCAGACTCTGTCTTGAGGTCATTACTGCGCAGACTCTGCCCTGAGGTCACTACTGCGCAGACTCTGTCCTTAGGTCACTACTGCTCAGACTCTGTCCTGAGGTCACTACTGCGCAGACTCTGTCCTTAGGTCACTACTGCTCAGACTCTGTCCTGAGGTCACTACTGCGCAGACTCTGCCCTGAGGTCACTACTGCGCAGACTCTGTCCTGGGGTCACTACTGCGCAGACTCTGCCCTGAGGTCACTACTGCGCAGACTCTGTCATGAGGTCACTACTGCTCAGACTCTGCCCTGAGGTCACTACTGCGCAGACTCTGTCCTGGGGTCACTACTGTGCAGACTCTGTCCTGAGGTCACTACTGCGCAGACTCTGCCCTGAGGTCACTACTGCACAGACTCTGTCCTGAGGTCACTACTGAACAGACTCTGTCATGAGGTCACTACTGCTCAGACTCTGCCCTGAGGTCACTACTGCGCAGACTCTGCCCTGAGGTCACTACTGCGCAGACTCTGTCCTGAGGTCACTACTGCGCAGACTCTGCCCTGAGGTCACTACTGCGCAGACTCTGCCCTGAGGTCACTACTGCGCAGACTCTGCCCTGAGGTCACTACTGCTCAGACTCTGCCCTGATGTCACTACTGCGCAGACTCTGTCCTTAGGTCACTACTGCTCAGACTCTGTCCTGAGGTCACTACTGCGCAGACTCTGTCCTGAGGTCACTACTGTGAAGACTCTGCCCTGAGGTCACTACTGCTCAGACTCTGCCCTGAGGTCACTACTGAACAGACTCTGTCCTGAGGTCACTACTGCTCAGACTCTGCCCTGAGGTCACTACTGCGCACACTCTGTCCTGAGGTCAGTGCTGCGCAGACTTTGCCCTGAGGTCACTACTGAGCAGACTCTGCCCTGAGGTCACTACTGCGCAGACTCTGCCCTGAGGTCACTACTGCGCAGACTCTGCCCTGAGGTCACTACTGCGCAGACTCTGTCCTGAGGTCACTACTGCTCAGACTCTGCCCTGAGGTCACTACAGCACAGACTCTGCCCTGAGGTCACTACTGCGCAGACTCTGCCCTGAGGTCACTACTGCGCAGACTCTGTCTTGAGGTCATTACTGCGCAGACTCTGCCCTGAGGTCACTACTGCGCAGACTCTGTCCTTAGGTCACTACTGCTCAGACTCTGTCCTGAGGTCACTACTGCGCAGACTCTGTCCTTAGGTCACTACTGCTCAGACTCTGTCCTGAGGTCACTACTGCGCAGACTCTGCCCTGAGGTCACTACTGCGCAGACTCTGTCCTGGGGTCACTACTGCGCAGACTCTGCCCTGAGGTCACTACTGCGCAGACTCTGTCATGAGGTCACTACTGCTCAGACTCTGCCCTGAGGTCACTACTGCGCAGACTCTGTCCTGGGGTCACTACTGTGCAGACTCTGTCCTGAGGTCACTACTGCGCAGACTCTGCCCTGAGGTCACTACTGCACAGACTCTGTCCTGAGGTCACTACTGAACAGACTCTGTCATGAGGTCACTACTGCTCAGACTCTGCCCTGAGGTCACTACTGCGCAGACTCTGCCCTGAGGTCACTACTGCGCAGACTCTGTCCTGAGGTCACTACTGCGCAGACTCTGCCCTGAGGTCACTACTGCGCAGACTCTGCCCTGAGGTCACTACTGCGCAGACTCTGCCCTGAGGTCACTACTGCTCAGACTCTGCCCTGATGTCACTACTGCGCAGACTCTGTCCTTAGGTCACTACTGCTCAGACTCTGTCCTGAGGTCACTACTGCTCAGACTCTGTCCTGAGGTCACTACTGTGCAGACTCTGCCCTGAGGTCACTACTGCTCAGACTCTGCCCTGAGGTCACTACTGAACAGACTCTGTCCTGAGGTCACTACTGCTCAGACTCTGCCCTGAGGTCACTACTGCGCACACTCTGTCCTGAGGTCAGTGCTGCGCAGACTCTGCCCTGAGGTCACTACTGAGCAGACTCTGCCCTGAGGTCACTACTGCGCAGACTCTGCCCTGAGGTCACTACTGCGCAGACTCTGCCCTGAGGTCACTACTGCGCAGACTCTGTCCTGAGGTCACTACTGCTCAGACTCTGCCCTGAGGTCACTACTGCGCAGACTCTGTCCTGAGGTCACTACTGCTCAGACTCTGTCCTGAGGTCACTACAGCACAGACTCTGCCCTGAGGTCACTACTGCGCAGACTCTGCCCTGAGGTCACTACTGAGCAGACTCTGTCCTGAGGTCACTACTGCTCAGACTCTGCCCTGAGGTCACTACTGCGCAGACTCTGTCCTTAGGTCACTACTGCTCAGACTCTGTCCTGAGGTCACTACTGCGCAGACTCTGCCCTGAGGTCACTACTGCTCAGACTCTGCCCTGAGGTCACTACTGCGCAGACTCTGTCTTGAGGTCATTACTGCGCAGACTCTGCCCTGAGGTCACTACTGCGCAGACTCTGTCCTTAGGTCACTACTGCTCAGACTCTGTCCTGAGGTCACTACTGCGCAGACTCTGTCCTTAGGTCACTACTGCTCAGACTCTGTCCTGAGGTCACTACTGCGCAGACTCTGCCCTGAGGTCACTACTGCGCAGACTCTGTCCTGGGGTCACTACTGCGCAGACTCTGCCCTGAGGTCACTACTGCGCAGACTCTGTCATGAGGTCACTACTGCTCAGACTCTGCCCTGAGGTCACTACTGCGCAGACTCTGTCCTGGGGTCACTACTGCGCAGACTCTGTCCTGAGGTCACTACTGCGCAGACTCTGCCCTGAGGTCACTACTGCTCAGACTCTGCCCTGATGTCACTACTGCGCAGACTCTGTCCTTAGGTCACTACTGCTCAGACTCTGCCCTGAGGTCACTACTGCGAAAACTCTGCCCTGAGGTCACTACTGCGCAGACTCTGTCCTGAGGTCACTACTGCGCAGACTCTGCCCTGAGGTCACTACTGAACAGACTCTGTCCTGAGGTCACTACTGCTCAGATTCTGCCCTGAGGTCACTACTGCACAGACTCTGCCCTGAGGTCACTACTGCGCAGACTCTGCCCTGAGGTCACTACTGCGCAGACTCTGCCCTGAGGTCACTACTGCGCAGACTCTGTCCTGAGGTCACTACTGCGCAGACTCTGCCCTGAGGTCACTACTGCTCAGACTCTGCCCTGAGGTCACTACTGAGCAGACTCTGCCCTGAGGTCACTACTGCGCAGACTCTGTCCTGAGGTCACTACTGCTCAGACTCTGCCCTGAGGTCACTACTGCGCAGACTCTGCCCTGAGGTCACTACTGTGCAGACTCTGCCCTGAGGTCACTACTGAGCAGACTCTGCCCTGAGGTCACTACTGCGCAGACTCTGTCCTGAGGTCACTACTGCGCAGACTCTGTCCTGAGGTCACTACTGCTCAGACTCTGTCCTGAGGTCACTACTGCTCAGATTCTGTCCTGAGGTCACTACTGCGCAGACTCTGTCCTGAGGTCACTACTGCTCAGACTCTGCCCTGAGGTCACTACTGCGCAGACTCTGCCCTGAGGTCACTACTACACAGACTCTGTCCTGAGGTCACTACTGCGCAGACTCTGCCCTGAGGTCACTACTGCGCAGACTCTGCCCTGAGGTCACTACTGCGTAGACTCTGCCCTGAGGTCACTACTGCACATACTCTGTCCTGAGGTCACTACTGCGCAGACTCTGTCCTGAGGTCACTACTGCTCAGACTCTGCCCTGAGGTCACTACTGCTCAGACTCTGTCCTGAGGTCACTACTGCTCAGACTCTGTCCTGAGGTCACTACAGCACAGACTCTGCCCTGAGGTCACTACTGCGCAGACTCTGCCCTGAGGTCACTACTGAGCAGACTCTGTCCTGAGGTCACTACTGCTCAGACTCTGCCCTGAGGTCACTACTGCGCAGACTCTGTCCTTAGGTCACTACTGCTCAGACTCTGTCCTGAGGTCACTACTGCGCAGACTCTGCCCTGAGGTCACTACTGCTCAGACTCTGCCCTGAGGTCACTACTGCGCAGACTCTGTCTTGAGGTCATTACTGCGCAGACTCTGCCCTGAGGTCACTACTGCGCAGACTCTGTCCTTAGGTCACTACTGCTCAGACTCTGTCCTGAGGTCACTACTGCGCAGACTCTGTCCTTAGGTCACTACTGCTCAGACTCTGTCCTGAGGTCACTACTGCGCAGACTCTGCCCTGAGGTCACTACTGCGCAGACTCTGTCCTGGGGTCACTACTGCGCAGACTCTGCCCTGAGGTCACTACTGCGCAGACTCTGTCATGAGGTCACTACTGCTCAGACTCTGCCCTGAGGTCACTACTGCGCAGACTCTGTCCTGGGGTCACTACTGTGCAGACTCTGTCCTGAGGTCACTACTGCGCAGACTCTGCCCTGAGGTCACTACTGCACAGACTCTGTCCTGAGGTCACTACTGAACAGACTCTGTCATGAGGTCACTACTGCTCAGACTCTGCCCTGAGGTCACTACTGCGCAGACTCTGCCCTGAGGTCACTACTGCGCAGACTCTGTCCTGAGGTCACTACTGCGCAGACTCTGCCCTGAGGTCACTACTGCGCAGACTCTGTCCTTAGGTCACTACTGCTCAGACTCTGTCCTGAGGTCACTACTGCGCAGACTCTGTCCTTAGGTCACTACTGCTCAGACTCTGTCCTGAGGTCACTACTGCGCAGACTCTGCCCTGAGGTCACTACTGCGCAGACTCTGCCCTGAGGTCACTACTGCGCAGACTCTGCCCTGAGGTCACTACTGCGTAGACTCTGCCCTGAGGTCACTACTGCACATACTCTGTCATGAGGTCACTACTGCGCAGACTCTGTCCTGAGGTCACTACTGCTCAGACTCTGCCCTGAGGTCACTACTGCTCAGACTCTGTCCTGAGGTCACTACTGCTCAGACTCTGTCCTGAGGTCACTACAGCACAGACTCTGCCCTGAGGTCACTACTGCGCAGACTCTGCCCTGAGGTCACTACTGAGCAGACTCTGTCCTGAGGTCACTACTGCTCAGACTCTGCCCTGAGGTCACTACTGCGCAGACTCTGTCCTTAGGTCACTACTGCTCAGACTCTGTCCTGAGGTCACTACTGCGCAGACTCTGCCCTGAGGTCACTACTGCTCAGACTCTGCCCTGAGGTCACTACTGCGCAGACTCTGTCTTGAGGTCATTATTGCGCAGACTCTGCCCTGAGGTCACTACTGCGCAGACTCTGTCCTTAGGTCACTACTGCTCAGACTCTGTCCTGAGGTCACTACTGCGCAGACTCTGTCCTTAGGTCACTACTGCTCAGACTCTGTCCTGAGGTCACTACTGCGCAGACTCTGCCCTGAGGTCACTACTGCGCAGACTCTGTCCTGGGGTCACTACTGCGCAGACTCTGCCCTGAGGTCACTACTGCGCAGACTCTGTCATGAGGTCACTACTGCTCAGACTCTGCCCTGAGGTCACTACTGCGCAGACTCTGTCCTGGGGTCACTACTGTGCAGACTCTGTCCTGAGGTCACTACTGCGCAGACTCTGCCCTGAGGTCACTACTGCACAGACTCTGTCCTGAGGTCACTACTGAACAGACTCTGTCATGAGGTCACTACTGCTCAGACTCTGCCCTGAGGTCACTACTGCGCAGACTCTGCCCTGAGGTCACTACTGCGCAGACTCTGTCCTGAGGTCACTACTGCGCAGACTCTGCCCTGAGGTCACTACTGCGCAGACTCTGCCCTGAGGTCACTACTGCGCAGACTCTGCCCTGAGGTCACTACTGCTCAGACTCTGCCCTGATGTCACTACTGCGCAGACTCTGTCCTTAGGTCACTACTGCTCAGACTCTGTCCTGAGGTCACTACTGCGCAGACTCTGTCCTGAGGTCACTACTGTGCAGACTCTGCCCTGAGGTCACTACTGCTCAGACTCTGCCCTGAGGTCACTACTGCGCAGACTCTGCCCTGAGGTCACTACTGCGCAGACTCTGCCCTGAGGTCACTACTGCTCAGACTCTGCCCTTAGGTCACTACTGCTCAGACTCTGTCCTGAGGTCACTACTGCGCAGACTCTGTCCTTAGGTCACTACTGCTCAGACTCTGCCCTGAGGTCACTACTGCTCAGACTCTGCCCTTAGGTCACTACTGCTCAGACTCTGTCCTTAGGTCACTACTGCTCAGACTCTGCCCTGAGGTCACTACTGCGCAGACTCTGCCCTGAGGTCACTACTGAACAGACTCTGTCCTGAGGTCACTACTGCTCAGACTCTGCCCTGAGGTCACTACTGCGCACACTCTGTCCTGAGGTCAGTGCTGCGCAGACTCTGCCCTGAGGTCACTACTGAGCAGACTCTGCCCTGAGGTCACTACTGCGCAGACTCTGCCCTGAGGTCACTACTGCGCAGACTCTGTCCTGAGGTCACTACTGCTCAGACTCTGCCCTGAGGTCACTACTGCGCAGACTCTGTCCTGAGGTCACTACTGCTCAGACTCTGTCCTGAGGTCACTACAGCACAGACTCTGCCCTGAGGTCACTACTGCGCAGACTCTGCCCTGAGGTCACTACTGCGCAGACTCTGTCTTGAGGTCATTACTGCGCAGACTCTGCCCTGAGGTCACTACTGCGCAGACTCTGTCCTTAGGTCACTACTGCTCAGACTCTGTCCTGAGGTCACTACTGCGCAGACTCTGTCCTTAGGTCACTACTGCTCAGACTCTGTCCTGAGGTCACTACTGCGCAGACTCTGCCCTGAGGTCACTACTGCGCAGACTCTGTCCTGGGGTCACTACTGCGCAGACTCTGCCCTGAGGTCACTACTGCGCAGACTCTGTCATGAGGTCACTACTGCTCAGACTCTGCCCTGAGGTCACTACTGCGCAGACTCTGTCCTGGGGTCACTACTGTGCAGACTCTGTCCTGAGGTCACTACTGCGCAGACTCTGCCCTGAGGTCACTACTGCACAGACTCTGTCCTGAGGTCACTACTGAACAGACTCTGTCATGAGGTCACTACTGCTCAGACTCTGCCCTGAGGTCACTACTGCGCAGACTCTGCCCTGAGGTCACTACTGCGCAGACTCTGTCCTGAGGTCACTACTGCGCAGACTCTGCCCTGAGGTCACTACTGCGCAGACTCTGCCCTGAGGTCACTACTGCGCAGACTCTGCCCTGAGGTCACTACTGCTCAGACTCTGCCCTGATGTCACTACTGCGCAGACTCTGTCCTTAGGTCACTACTGCTCAGACTCTGTCCTGAGGTCACTACTGCGCAGACTCTGTCCTGAGGTCACTACTGTGCAGACTCTGCCCTGAGGTCACTACTGCTCAGACTCTGCCCTGAGGTCACTACTGAACAGACTCTGTCCTGAGGTCACTACTGCTCAGACTCTGCCCTGAGGTCACTACTGCGCACACTCTGTCCTGAGGTCAGTGCTGCGCAGACTCTGCCCTGAGGTCACTACTGAGCAGACTCTGCCCTGAGGTCACTACTGCGCAGACTCTGCCCTGAGGTCACTACTGCGCAGACTCTGCCCTGAGGTCACTACTGCGCAGACTCTGTCCAGAGGTCACTACTGCTCAGACTCTGCCCTGAGGTCACTACTGCGCAGACTCTGTCCTGAGGTCACTACTGCTCAGACTCTGTCCTGAGGTCACTACAGCACAGACTCTGCCCTGAGGTCACTACTGCGCAGACTCTGCCCTGAGGTCACTACTGAGCAGACTCTGTCCTGAGGTCACTACTGCTCAGACTCTGCCCTGAGGTCACTACTGCGCAGACTCTGTCCTTAGGTCACTACTGCTCAGACTCTGTCCTGAGGTCACTACTGCGCAGACTCTGCCCTGAGGTCACTACTGCTCAGACTCTGCCCTGAGGTCACTACTGCGCAGACTCTGTCTTGAGGTCATTACTGCGCAGACTCTGCCCTGAGGTCACTACTGCGCAGACTCTGTCCTTAGGTCACTACTGCTCAGACTCTGTCCTGAGGTCACTACTGCGCAGACTCTGTCCTTAGGTCACTACTGCTCAGACTCTGTCCTGAGGTCTCTACTGCGCAGACTCTGCCCTGAGGTCACTACTGCGCAGACTCTGTCCTGGGGTCACTACTGCGCAGACTCTGCCCTGAGGTCACTACTGCGCAGACTCTGTCATGAGGTCACTACTGCTCAGACTCTGCCCTGAGGTCACTACTGCGCAGACTCTGTCCTGGGGTCACTACTGCGCAGACTCTGTCCTGAGGTCACTACTGCGCAGACTCTGCCCTGAGGTCACTACTGCACAGACTCTGTCCTGAGGTCACTACTGAACAGACTCTGTCATGAGGTCACTACTGCTCAGACTCTGCCCTGAGGTCACTACTGCGCAGACTCTGCCCTGAGGTCACTACTGCGCAGACTCTGCCCTTAGGTCACTACTGCTCAGACTCTGTCCTGAGGTCACTACTGCGCAGACTCTGTCCTGAGGTCACTACTGCGCAGACTCTGTCCTGAGGTCACTACTGCGCAGACTCTGCTCTGAGGTCACTATTGAGCAGACTCTGTCCTGAGGTCACTACTGCTCAGACTCTGTCCTGAGGTCACTACTGCTCAGACTCTGCCCTGATGTCACTACTGCGCAGACTCTGTCCTTAGGTCACTACTGCTCAGACTCTGCCCTGAGGTCACTACTGCGCAGACTCTGCCCTGAGGTCACTACTGCGCAGACTCTGTCCTGAGGTCACTACTGCGCAGACTCTGCCCTGAGGTCACTACTGAACAGACTCTGTCCTGAGGTCACTACTGCTCAGACTCTGCCCTGAGGTCACTACTGCACAGACTCTGCCCTGAGGTCACTACTGCGCAGACTCTGCCCTGAGGTCACTACTGCGCAGACTCTGCCCTGAGGTCACTACTGCGCAGACTCTGTCCTGAGGTCACTACTGCGCAGACTCTGCCCTGAGGTCACTACTGCTCAGACTCTGCCCTGAGGTCACTACTGCGCAGACTCTGCCCTGAGGTCACTACTGCGCAGACTCTGTCCTGAGGTCACTACTGCGCAGACTCTGCCCTGAGGTCACTACTGCTCAGACTCTGCCCTGAGGTCACTACTGCTCAGACTCTGCCCTGAGGTCACTACTGTGCAGACTCTGCCCTGAGGTCACTACTGCTCAGACTCTGTCCTGAGGTCACTACTGCGCAGACTCTGCCCTGAGGTCACTACTGCTCAGACTCTGTCCTGAGGTCACTACTGCGCAGACTCTGCCCTGAGGTCACTACTGCTCAGACTCTGTCCTGAGGTCACTACTGCGCAGACTCTGCCCTGAGGTCACTACTGCTCAGACTCTGCCCTTAGGTCACTACTGCTCAGACTCTGTCCTGAGGTCACTACTGCGCAGACTCTGTCCTTAGGTCACTACTGCTCAGACTCTGTCCTGAGGTCACTACTGCGCAGACTCTGTCCTTAGGTCACTACTGCTCAGACTCTGTCCTGAGGTCACTACTGCGCAGACTCTGCCCTGAGGTCACTACTGCGCAGACTCTGTCCTGGGGTCACTACTGCGCAGACTCTGCCCTGAGGTCACTACTGCGCAGACTCTGCCCTGAGGTCACTACTGCACAGACTCTGTCCTGAGGTCACTACTGAACAGACTCTGTCATGAGGTCACTACTGCTCAGACTCTGCCCTGAGGTCACTACTGCGCAGACTCTGCCCTGAGGTCACTACTGCGCAGACTCTGCCCTTAGGTCACTACTGCTCAGACTCTGTCCTGAGGTCACTACTGCGCAGACTCTGTCCTGAGGTCACTACTGCGCAGACTCTGTCCTGAGGTCACTACTGCGCAGACTCTGCTCTGAGGTCACTATTGAGCAGACTCTGTCCTGAGGTCACTACTGCTCAGACTCTGTCCTGAGGTCACTACTGCTCAGACTCTGCCCTGATGTCACTACTGCGCAGACTCTGTCCTTAGGTCACTACTGCTCAGACTCTGCCCTGAGGTCACTACTGCGAAAACTCTGCCCTGAGGTCACTACTGCGCAGACTCTGTCCTGAGGTCACTACTGCGCAGACTCTGCCCTGAGGTCACTACTGAACAGACTCTGTCCTGAGGTCACTACTGCTCAGACTCTGCCCTGAGGTCACTACTGCACAGACTCTGCCCTGAGGTCACTACTGCGCAGACTCTGCCCTGAGGTCACTACTGCGCAGACTCTGCCCTGAGGTCACTACTGCGCAGACTCTGTCCTGAGGTCACTACTGCGCAGACTCTGCCCTGAGGTCACTACTGCTCAGACTCTGCCCTGAGGTCACTACTGAGCAGACTCTGCCCTGAGGTCACTACTGCGCAGACTCTGTCCTGAGGTCACTACTGCTCAGACTCTGCCCTGAGGTCACTACTGCGCAGACTCTGCCCTGAGGTCACTACTGTGCAGACTCTGCCCTGAGGTCACTACTGAGCAGACTCTGCCCTGAGGTCACTACTGCGCAGACTCTGTCCTGAGGTCACTACTGCGCAGACTCTGTCCTGAGGTCACTACTACGCAGACTCTGTCCTGAGGTCACTACTGCTCAGACTCTGTCCTGAGGTCACTACTGCTCAGATTCTGTCCTGAGGTCACTACTGCGCAGACTCTGTCCTGAGGTCACTACTGCGCAGACTCTGCCCTGAGGTCACTACTGCGCAGACTCTGCCCTGAGGTCACTACTGCGCAGACTCTGCCCTGAGGTCACTACTGCGTAGACTCTGCCCTGAGGTCACTACTGCACATACTCTGTCCTGAGGTCACTACTGCGCAGACTCTGTCCTGAGGTCACTACTGCTCAGACTCTGCCCTGAGGTCACTACTGCTCAGACTCTGTCCTGAGGTCACTACTGCTCAGACTCTGTCCTGAGGTCACTACAGCACAGACTCTGCCCTGAGGTCACTACTGCGCAGACTCTGCCCTGAGGTCACTACTGAGCAGACTCTGTCCTGAGGTCACTACTGCTCAGACTCTGCCCTGAGGTCACTACTGCGCAGACTCTGTCCTTAGGTCACTACTGCTCAGACTCTGTCCTGAGGTCACTACTGCGCAGACTCTGCCCTGAGGTCACTACTGCTCAGACTCTGCCCTGAGGTCACTACTGCGCAGACTCTGTCTTGAGGTCATTACTGCGCAGACTCTGCCCTGAGGTCACTACTGCGCAGACTCTGTCCTTAGGTCACTACTGCTCAGACTCTGTCCTGAGGTCACTACTGCGCAGACTCTGTCCTTAGGTCACTACTGCTCAGACTCTGTCCTGAGGTCACTACTGCGCAGACTCTGCCCTGAGGTCACTACTGCGCAGACTCTGTCCTGGGGTCACTACTGCGCAGACTCTGCCCTGAGGTCACTACTGCGCAGACTCTGTCATGAGGTCACTACTGCTCAGACTCTGCCCTGAGGTCACTACTGCGCAGACTCTGTCCTGGGGTCACTACTGTGCAGACTCTGTCCTGAGGTCACTACTGCGCAGACTCTGCCCTGAGGTCACTACTGCACAGACTCTGTCCTGAGGTCACTACTGAACAGACTCTGTCATGAGGTCACTACTGCTCAGACTCTGCCCTGAGGTCACTACTGCGCAGACTCTGCCCTGAGGTCACTACTGCGCAGACTCTGTCCTGAGGTCACTACTGCGCAGACTCTGCCCTGAGGTCACTACTGCGCAGACTCTGCCCTGAGGTCACTACTGCGCAGACTCTGCCCTGAGGTCACTACTGCTCAGACTCTGCCCTGATGTCACTACTGCACAGACTCTGTCCTTAGGTCACTACTGCTCAGACTCTGTCCTGAGGTCACTACTGCGCAGACTCTGTCCTGAGGTCACTACTGTGCAGACTCTGCCCTGAGGTCACTACTGCTCAGACTCTGCCCTGAGGTCACTACTGAACAGACTCTGTCCTGAGGTCACTACTGCTCAGACTCTGCCCTGAGGTCACTACTGCGCACACTCTGTCCTGAGGTCAGTGCTGCGCAGACTCTGCCCTGAGGTCACTACTGAGCAGACTCTGCCCTGAGGTCACTACTGCGCAGACTCTGCCCTGAGGTCACTACTGCGCAGACTCTGCCCTGAGGTCACTACTGCGCAGACTCTGTCCTGAGGTCACTACTGCTCAGACTCTGCCCTGAGGTCACTACTGCGCAGACTCTGTCCTGAGGTCACTACTGCTCAGACTCTGTCCTGAGGTCACTACAGCACAGACTCTGCCCTGAGGTCACTACTGCGCAGACTCTGCCCTGAGGTCACTACTGCGCAGACTCTGTCTTGAGGTCATTACTGCGCAGACTCTGCCCTGAGGTCACTACTGCGCAGACTCTGTCCTTAGGTCACTACTGCTCAGACTCTGTCCTGAGGTCACTACTGCGCAGACTCTGTCCTTAGGTCACTACTGCTCAGACTCTGTCCTGAGGTCACTACTGCGCAGACTCTGCCCTGAGGTCACTACTGCGCAGACTCTGTCCTGGGGTCACTACTGCGCAGACTCTGCCCTGAGGTCACTACTGCGCAGACTCTGTCATGAGGTCACTACTGCTCAGACTCTGCCCTGAGGTCACTACTGCGCAGACTCTGTCCTGGGGTCACTACTGTGCAGACTCTGTCCTGAGGTCACTACTGCGCAGACTCTGCCCTGAGGTCACTACTGCACAGACTCTGTCCTGAGGTCACTACTGAACAGACTCTGTCATGAGGTCACTACTGCTCAGACTCTGCCCTGAGGTCACTACTGCGCAGACTCTGCCCTGAGGTCACTACTGCGCAGACTCTGTCCTGAGGTCACTACTGCGCAGACTCTGCCCTGAGGTCACTACTGCGCAGACTCTGCCCTGAGGTCACTACTGCGCAGACTCTGCCCTGAGGTCACTACTGCTCAGACTCTGCCCTGATGTCACTACTGCGCAGACTCTGTCCTTAGGTCACTACTGCTCAGACTCTGTCCTGAGGTCACTACTGCGCAGACTCTGTCCTGAGGTCACTACTGTGCAGACTCTGCCCTGAGGTCACTACTGCTCAGACTCTGCCCTGAGGTCACTACTGAACAGACTCTGTCCTGAGGTCACTACTGCTCAGACTCTGCCCTGAGGTCACTACTGCGCACACTCTGTCCTGAGGTCAGTGCTGCGCAGACTCTGCCCTGAGGTCACTACTGAGCAGACTCTGCCCTGAGGTCACTACTGCGCAGACTCTGCCCTGAGGTCACTACTGCGCAGACTCTGCCCTGAGGTCACTACTGCGCAGACTCTGTCCTGAGGTCACTACTGCTCAGACTCTGCCCTGAGGTCACTACTGCGCAGACTCTGTCCTGAGGTCACTACTGCTCAGACTCTGTCCTGAGGTCACTACAGCACAGACTCTGCCCTGAGGTCACTACTGCGCAGACTCTGCCCTGAGGTCACTACTGAGCAGACTCTGTCCTGAGGTCACTACTGCTCAGACTCTGCCCTGAGGTCACTACTGCGCAGACTCTGTCCTTAGGTCACTACTGCTCAGACTCTGTCCTGAGGTCACTACTGCGCAGACTCTGCCCTGAGGTCACTACTGCTCAGACTCTGCCCTGAGGTCACTACTGCGCAGACTCTGTCTTGAGGTCATTACTGCGCAGACTCTGCCCTGAGGTCACTACTGCGCAGACTCTGTCCTTAGGTCACTACTGCTCAGACTCTGTCCTGAGGTCACTACTGCGCAGACTCTGTCCTTAGGTCACTACTGCTCAGACTCTGTCCTGAGGTCACTACTGCGCAGACTCTGCCCTGAGGTCACTACTGCGCAGACTCTGTCCTGGGGTCACTACTGCGCAGACTCTGCCCTGAGGTCACTACTGCGCAGACTCTGTCATGAGGTCACTACTGCTCAGACTCTGCCCTGAGGTCACTACTGCGCAGACTCTGTCCTGGGGTCACTACTGCGCAGACTCTGTCCTGAGGTCACTACTGCGCAGACTCTGCCCTGAGGTCACTACTGCACAGACTCTGTCCTGAGGTCACTACTGAACAGACTCTGTCATGAGGTCACTACTGCTCAGACTCTGCCCTGAGGTCACTACTGCGCAGACTCTGCCCTGAGGTCACTACTGCGCAGACTCTGCCCTTAGGTCACTACTGCTCAGACTCTGTCCTGAGGTCACTACTGCGCAGACTCTGTCCTGAGGTCACTACTGCGCAGACTCTGTCCTGAGGTCACTACTGCGCAGACTCTGCTCTGAGGTCACTATTGAGCAGACTCTGTCCTGAGGTCACTACTGCTCAGACTCTGTCCTGAGGTCACTACTGCTCAGACTCTGCCCTGATGTCACTACTGCGCAGACTCTGTCCTTAGGTCACTACTGCTCAGACTCTGCCCTGAGGTCACTACTGCGCAGACTCTGCCCTGAGGTCACTACTGCGCAGACTCTGTCCTGAGGTCACTACTGCGCAGACTCTGCCCTGAGGTCACTACTGAACAGACTCTGTCCTGAGGTCACTACTGCTCAGACTCTGCCCTGAGGTCACTACTGCACAGACTCTGCCCTGAGGTCACTACTGCGCAGACTCTGCCCTGAGGTCACTACTGCGCAGACTCTGCCCTGAGGTCACTACTGCGCAGACTCTGTCCTGAGGTCACTACTGCGCAGACTCTGCCCTGTGGTCACTACTGCTTAGACTCTGCCCTGAGGTCACTACTGCGCAGACTCTGCCCTGAGGTCACTACTGCGCAGACTCTGTCCTGAGGTCACTACTGCGCAGACTCTGCCCTGAGGTCACTACTGCTCAGACTCTGCCCTGAGGTCACTACTGCTCAGACTCTGCCCTGAGGTCACTACTGTGCAGACTCTGCCCTGAGGTCACTACTGCTCAGACTCTGTCCTGAGGTCACTACTGCGCGGACTCTGCCCTGAGGTCACTACTGCTCAGACTCTGTCCTGAGGTCACTACTGCGCAGACTCTGCCCTGAGGTCACTACTGCTCAGACTCTGTCCTGAGGTCACTACTGCGCAGACTCTGCCCTGAGGTCACTACTGCTCAGACTCTGCCCTTAGGTCACTACTGCTCAGACTCTGTCCTGAGGTCACTACTGCTCAGACTCTGTCCTGAGGTCACTACTGCCCTGAGGTCACTACTGCGCAGACTCTGCCCTGAGGTCACTACTGCGCAGACTCTGCCCCGAGGTCACTACTGCGCAGACTCTGGCCTGAGGTCACTACTGCTCAGACTCTGCCCTGATGTCACTACTGCGCAGACTCTGTCCTTAGGTCACTACTGCTCAGACTCTGTCCTGAGGTCACTACTGCGCAGACTCTGTCCTGAGGTCACTACTGTGCAGACTCTGCCCTGAGGTCACTACTGCTCAGACTCTGCCCTGAGGTCACTACTGAACAGACTCTGTCCTGAGGTCACTACTGCTCAGACTCTGCCCTGAGGTCACTACTGCGCACACTCTGTCCTGAGGTCAGTGCTGCGCAGACTCTGCCCTGAGGTCACTACTGAGCAGACTCTGCCCTGAGGTCACTACTGCGCAGACTCTGCCCTGAGGTCACTACTGCGCAGACTCTGCCCTGAGGTCACTACTGCGCAGACTCTGCCCTGAGGTCACTACTGCTCAGACTCTGCCCTGAGGTCACTACTGCGCAGACTCTGTCCTGAGGTCACTACTGCTCAGACTCTGTCCTGAGGTCACTACAGCACAGACTCTGCCCTGAGGTCACTACTGCGCAGACTCTGCCCTGAGGTCACTACTGCGCAGACTCTGTCTTGAGGTCATTACTGCGCAGATTCTGCCCTGAGGTCACTACTGCGCAGACTCTGTCCTTAGGTCACTACTGCTCAGACTCTGTCCTGAGGTCACTACTGCGCAGACTCTGTCCTTAGGTCACTACTGCTCAGACTCTGTCCTGAGGTCACTACTGCGCAGACTCTGCCCTGAGGTCACTACTGCGCAGACTCTGTCCTGGGGTCACTACTGCGCAGACTCTGCCCTGAGGTCACTACTGCGCAGACTCTGTCCTGGGGTCACTACTGCGCAGACTCTGCCCTGAGGTCACTACTGCGCAGACTCTGTCATGAGGTCACTACTGCTCAGACTCTGCCCTGAGGTCACTACTGCGCAGACTCTGTCCTGGGGTCACTACTGTGCAGACTCTGTCCTGAGGTCACTACTGCGCAGACTCTGCCCTGAGGTCACTACTGCACAGACTCTGTCCTGAGGTCACTACTGAACAGACTCTGTCATGAGGTCACTACTGCTCAGACTCTGCCCTGAGGTCACTACTGCGCAGACTCTGCCCTGAGGTCACTACTGCGCAGACTCTGTCCTGAGGTCACTACTGCGCAGACTCTGCCCTGAGGTCACTACTGCGCAGACTCTGCCCTGAGGTCACTACTGCGCAGACTCTGCCCTGAGGTCACTACTGCTCAGACTCTGCCCTGATGTCACTACTGCGCAGACTCTGTCCTTAGGTCACTACTGCACAGACTCTGTCCTGAGGTCACTACTGCGCAGACTCTGTCCTGAGGTCACTACTGTGCAGACTCTGCCCTGAGGTCACTACTGCTCAGACTCTGCCCTGAGGTCACTACTGAACAGACTCTGTCCTGAGGTCACTACTGCTCAGACTCTGCCCTGAGGTCACTACTGCGCACACTCTGTCCTGAGGTCAGTGCTGCGCAGACTCTGCCCTGAGGTCACTACTGAGCAGACTCTGCCCTGAGGTCACTACTGCGCAGACTCTGCCCTGAGGTCACTACTGCGCAGACTCTGCCCTGAGGTCACTACTGCGCAGATTCTGTCCTGAGGTCACTACTGCTCAGACTCTGCCCTGAGGTCACTACTGCGCAGACTCTGTCCTGAGGTCACTACTGCTCAGACTCTGTCCTGAGGTCACTACAGCACAGACTCTGCCCTGAGGTCACTACTGCGCAGACTCTGCCCTGAGGTCACTACTGAGCAGACTCTGTCCTGAGGTCACTACTGCTCAGACTCTGCCCTGAGGTCACTACTGCGCAGACTCTGTCCTTAGGTCACTACTGCTCAGACTCTGTCCTGAGGTCACTACTGCGCAGACTCTGCCCTGAGGTCACTACTGCTCAGACTCTGCCCTGAGGTCACTACTGCGCAGACTCTGTCTTGAGGTCATTACTGCGCAGACTCTGCCCTGAGGTCACTACTGCGCAGACTCTGTCCTTAGGTCACTACTGCTCAGACTCTGTCCTGAGGTCACTACTGCGCAGACTCTGTCCTTAGGTCACTACTGCTCAGACTCTGTCCTGAGGTCACTACTGCGCAGACTCTGCCCTGAGGTCACTACTGCGCAGACTCTGTCCTGGGGTCACTACTGCGCAGACTCTGCCCTGAGGTCACTACTGCGCAGACTCTGTCATGAGGTCACTACTGCTCAGACTCTGCCCTGAGGTCACTACTGCGCAGACTCTGTCCTGGGGTCACTACTGCACAGACTCTGTCCTGAGGTCACTACTGCTCAGACTCTGCCCTGAGGTCACTACTGCGCACACTCTGTCCTGAGGTCAGTGCTGCGCAGACTCTGCCCTGAGGTCACTACTGAGCAGACTCTGCCCTGAGGTCACTACTGCGCAGACTCTGCCCTGAGGTCACTACTGCGCAGACTCTGCCCTGAGGTCACTACTGCGCAGACTCTGTCCTGAGGTCACTACTGCTCAGACTCTGCCCTGAGGTCACTACTGCGCAGACTCTGTCCTGAGGTCACTACTGCTCAGACTCTGTCCTGAGGTCACTACAGCACAGACTCTGCCCTGAGGTCACTACTGCGCAGACTCTGCCCTGAGGTCACTACTGAGCAGACTCTGTCCTGAGGTCACTACTGCTCAGACTCTTCCCTGAGGTCACTACTGCGCAGACTCTGTCCTTAGGTCACTACTGCTCAGACTCTGTCCTGAGGTCACTACTGCGCAGACTCTGCCCTGAGGTCACTACTGCTCAGACTCTGCCCTGAGGTCACTACTGCGCAGACTCTGTCTTGAGGTCATTACTGCGCAGACTCTGCCCTGAGGTCACTACTGCGCAGACTCTGTCCTTAGGTCACTACTGCTCAGACTCTGTCCTGAGGTCACTACTGCGCAGACTCTGTCCTTAGGTCACTACTGCTCAGACTCTGTCCTGAGGTCACTACTGCGCAGACTCTGCCCTGAGGTCACTACTGCGCAGACTCTGTCCTGGGGTCACTACTGCGCAGACTCTGCCCTGAGGTCACTACTGCGCAGACTCTGTCATGAGGTCACTACTGCTCAGACTCTGCCCTGAGGTCACTACTGCGCAGACTCTGTCCTGGGGTCACTACTGTGCAGACTCTGTCCTGAGGTCACTACTGCGCAGACTCTGCCCTGAGGTCACTACTGCACAGACTCTGTCCTGAGGTCACTACTGAACAGACTCTGTCATGAGGTCACTACTGCTCAGACTCTGCCCTGAGGTCACTACTGCGCAGACTCTGCCCTGAGGTCACTACTGCGCAGACTCTGCCCTTAGGTCACTACTGCTCAGACTCTGTCCTGAGGTCACTACTGCGCAGACTCTGTCCTGAGGTCACTACTGCGCAGACTCTGTCCTGAGGTCACTACTGCGCAGACTCTGCTCTGAGGTCACTATTGAGCAGACTCTGTCCTGAGGTCACTACTGCTCAGACTCTGTCCTGAGGTCACTACTGCTCAGACTCTGCCCTGATGTCACTACTGCGCAGACTCTGTCCTTAGGTCACTACTGCTCAGACTCTGCCCTGAGGTCACTACTGCGCAGACTCTGTCCTGAGGTCACTACTGCGCAGACTCTGTCCTGAGGTCACTACTGCGCAGACTCTGCCCTGAGGTCACTACTGCTCAGACTCTGCCCTGAGGTCACTACTGCTCAGACTCTGCCCTGAGGTCACTACTGTGCAGACTCTGCCCTGAGGTCACTACTGCTCAGACTCTGTCCTGAGGTCACTACTGCGCAGACTCTGCCCTGAGGTCACTACTGCTCAGACTCTGTCCTGAGGTCACTACTGCGCAGACTCTGCCCTGAGGTCACTACTGCTCAGACTCTGTCCTGAGGTCACTACTGCGCAGACTCTGCCCTGAGGTCACTACTGCTCAGACTCTGCCCTTAGGTCACTACTGCTCAGACTCTGTCCTGAGGTCACTACTGCGCAGACTCTGCCCTGAGGTCACTACTGCTCAGACTCTGTCCTGAGGTCACTACTGCTCAGACTCTGTCCTGAGGTCACTACTGCTCAGACTCTGCCCTGAGGTCACTACTGCTCAGACTCTGTCCTGAGGTCACTACTGCGCAGACTCTGCCCTGAGGTCACTACTGCTCAGACTCTGCCCTTAGGTCACTACTGCTCAGACTCTGTCCTGAGGTCACTACTGCGCAGACTCTGCCCTGAGGTCACTACTGCGCAGACTCTGCCCTGAGGTCACTACTGCGCAGACTCTGTCCTGAGGTCACTACTGCGCAGACTCTGTCCTGAGGTCACTACTGCTCAGACTCTGCCCTGAGGTCACTACTGCTCAGACTCTGTCCTGAGGTCACTACTGCGCAGACTCTGCCCTGAGGTCACTACTGCTCAGACTCTGCCCTTAGGTCACTACTGCTCAGACTCTGTCCTGAGGTCACTACTGCGCAGACTCTGCCCTGAGGTCACTACTGCTCAGACTCTGTCCTGAGGTCACTACTGCGCAGACTCTGTCCTGAGGTCACTACTGCGCAGACTCTGTCCTGAGGTCACTACTGGGCAGACTCTGTCCTGAGGTCAGGGACAAGCACATGAAAAGGATTAATGTCGAGCCCTGCATTATTTTGAAGGTTTTTAATAGAGAATTAAAATAACAAAAAATACATATATAAAATTGCGACTCATTTGCCAGCACGTGTCACAAATGTAGGGCGGGGCTTGATTTTGTCCGTTTGGAATTGATTGGATGCCGTTGGTTTGCTATTGGTGGATCTCATGTGAGTGACAGGTTGCCCCGCCCTGAGATGTCTGTTATGTCACAACTGGTCAGTCCCTCCAGAAAAACGCGATTATGCGATTGCATGATTTAATGCATAATCAGCCAAAGTCCACATATTCATACGGGGGCCGCATTTTTTCAAATACGCCGCACTTTCGCCGCGTAAATTGCCTATTTCCGCGTGCAAAATATGCGGGGCTAGCACGATTTCATAATCCCCGCATTTTCATTGCAAAAAAGTCATATATATTAGCAGAAAGTTGAAAAATGTTTGTTTACTTCACACAAGAGCCGCCATTTCCGCCTATTGCCATGGGAACGTTTTGAAGTGGCGTAATTACCCGACGTGAACGTCATGGAAAAGCTGCAAACCCCGTGGTGATGAAACCATAGATATCGCTGAAACCATGACGAAGCACGCAAATTCCCATTTGCCAACAAAAATAACAGCAAAAGACCGTGCAAAGCAGTTTCCCGTTGTGTTGACCGATTTCAAAAAACAGCATCATGAAGCTTCGAAGCGTTATGAATCAGTGAGACGATTCAGCGGTTCAGAGCATTATGAATCAGTGAGCCGATTCAGCGGTTTGGAGCGTTATGAATCAGTGAGTCGATTCAGTGGTTTGGATCGCCAAAGTCACGTATTTCAGCAGTTTGACACGCGATCCGAATCATGAATCGACTCGCTGATTCATAACGCTTCGAAGCTTCATGATGCTGTTTTTTGAAATCGGTCATCACTATATAAATCGTTATTTAGGTTTTAGCACAAAAACTATTCTCGTCTTCATAAAGTTATTGTAGAACCGCTGTAGTGAGATGGACTTTGTAACGACGTCTTTAGTACCTTTTATGGGTCTTGAGAGTGTAAAGTGCATTGCACAGGGCCTTTCAGAGCCATCAGATTTACACTAAAATATCTTAATTTGTGTTCCGACATGAGGCTCAGTCATTAATGACAGAATTTTCATTTTTGGGTGAACTAACCCTTTAAGAGAGATTGCACTTTGTGCATTGGAAGCACTCAAATGTCTGTTTTGTGAAGCTACCTCTGTAAAACAGGAAGTTATTTATTCATTTTTTCAGAAGTTGTAGCATATTCCTTTTGTAAAGCTACAGAACTTGTTTGACTCAATGTTTTGTAAATTTGAGCCGTGTGTTTATTAAGGTCTTCAATAAAACAAGATGAGAACTTAAATATTCCCAGCACTTTCTGTGATGTAGTGCTTTTTTTCTCTTTTTCATGATCATCAAACCGCAGTTTTTGTAAATTCCCGCAATTTTATTGCATAATATTGCATAAATATCCCGCATTTTCCATTGCATTTTTTAAGAAAACGTGCCGCATAATCAAGGATTTTTGCCCGCAACAATCACAAAAAAAGCCGCATTTTTCTGGAAGGACTGACTGGTTACTTCTTTATTTATTTGATCCCATGTGAATTTAAAGCTTTAATTCAGTGTTTTTTGATTGAGTCTGTCTGGAAAGGACCTTCAAAAGCCTATAGATCATGTTTACCCGCTGACATCAGTAAGTGAATCATTGACTGACAGACAGTGATGTTATTTACGCTCACTCATTCCCACAGTGATAGAATCAGCTTTTATGTCAAATCAACACCAAACAGATGCTTTTCCTCTGTATGTTTGGAGTCTGAAGTGAATCATGTCATCTGTCTCCGCCACACACTGCTCATGTGATCGCTGCTGTGTGTTTGTGCTGCATTAACCCACACCGTCCATATGCCGTTCACAGGAATCAGCCTGTCGCTCCCACTCATCGTGCCGGAGAGTCCAGAGAACACTCGCCTGAGACGGAGCTTCGCCTCGCCTGCTTCGTGTTCGTCCTCTCTCGTGTTCAGCCTTCCGGATCTGACAGAGCTTTCATCAAGATAAGCCAGCTTCTGGAACGTCCATCTGATGAGGAACCAATAGGAGCACAGCAAATGCTGGTGTGTGACATTCGTTGAAAAAGGGTGACACTCACAAGCAAAAATAAGTATTTTCTGCTCACCAAGGCCGCATTTATTTGATCAAAAATACAGGAAAAATTGTGAAATATTATTGATATTCAAAATGGCTGTTTTCTATGTGAATATATAGTAAAATGTAATTTATTCCTACGATCAAAGCTGAATTTTGTCTTCAGTGTCACATGGTCATTCAGAAATCATTCTAATATACAGTTTTTTTGCTCAAGAAACATTCATGATTCATATTTTTGTGGAAAACCTGATACTGTTCAAAAGTTTGGGGTAATATAAAAAAAACACTTTAGTTGCATGAAATTGATCTAAAGTGACAGAAAGACATTACAGTTTTTCTCGATTGTTTACACACATTTTTTGAAAGCATGCCTCATATTCTCAGAACTCAACACACAAATCCAAATCCAAAAACACACACACAATGGGCAAAACCCCTCAATTCTCCTGCAAAATGCAACTTTACATTCAAAACAATGTTATTTATTTTCAAAATGGACATTTGTTTTCAAATGACACACACAAACCATCATATGAATAGACATTTATAAGAACCAGTTGAACACTGATGTGCTCAATGGAAAACACTATGATGAATGGAAAACACTTCTTCTCCTTTCATCAGAATGACTTAGGTCTTTTTTGGTTCAGTGTTACACTTACAACAGACAGTACATTCATAAGTGTGTTGTAAAATATTTGAGAATATTGTTTTCATACTCAGAACACACAAATACACGGTAACAAATATATTTTATTTTTCCCACAAAAACAATGTACACAGTGTACATCCCAACCAACACAAAGTTGCACATACAGTGGTCTACATACAAAACAACAGAAGAATTTACTGTACAGTTACAGTAAAAAAAAAAAAAAAAGATTTACCTATGCTGCATCCTCTCTTCAGTTTCTCACCTGTTGCCCTTTGATGCTAAAGCTCTGATTGCTGATTGTAAAACTGTGTGACGGGTGTTTGCCCATGTGAAGAGTCAGTGTGTGTGTTTGAAAGGGATTTTCTGCATGAAAACTGTGCCAAATGCAGAGAATTGTGTGTAGTGTTTTGAAAAAAGTGTGTTTTAGAACTGCAATTTGAGTGTAAAGCAGGAATTGTGCTTGTAGTTTAGCAGAATTGGTTCAGGGTTGGTGCATGAGTTACATGTTGTGGTCATTGTGTCTCAAGGACCAGTATTTGTGTGTAAACAATTGAGAAAAACTGTAATAATGTTACAAAAGATTTTATTTCAAATAAATGCGGTTCTTTTGAACTTTATATTCATCAAAGAATCCCGGAAAATACAATGAATCACATATAATCATAAATGTCATCATATGAGAATGATTTGTGAAGGATCATGTGACACTGAAGACTGGAGTAATGATGTTAAATGCAGCTTTGCACACAGGAATAAATTACACTTTACTATACAGGGCTCGACATTAACGCTTGTCCGCTTGTCCGGGACAAGTGGATTTTTTGAAGGGGCAAGTGAAAGAGAATTTTACTTGTCCGACGGACAAGTGAGTAAAACTTCAAAAACAAAAAAATATCTAGGGAATCACCAAAATGCAAGAATGATTCTGCATCCATAAGTGGCGATCGATAGTAGATAATAACATACATAATGTAATGAGCTGATGGTAACAAACTTGCGCTGTTGATGCTCGCGCAGCCTCTGGAGGAGAAATCACAACAAAACAGAGAAACTCAGTTAATATACTGCGGTAAAAATGTGTTTAAAAAGGAGTTTTTATATTTTTAACATATGATACAGTTACGCAACACCACACGAGCAAGAGTGCTGTTTTCCAGAATACCATCACGACTGAACATGACACTGATTTCATATGACAGTTCCATCAACAGTTCATTAACATTAAGTCACTTACATTTTAGATGCAATATGGACTGTTTTTGTTCGATTTCAGCAGTGAAAATAGTTCCAAACAAAGATCACCGCAGAACCATAACGCATCTCACAGCAACAGTGTGTGTTACAGAGTGATTCAGTGTTTTGAACGAATCGTTTGAATCAAAGATTCACTGACCTATTCATTCCTGAACAAATCAGCCGTTTGAACGAATCGACTCAATGGCTCGCTCATTCAGATGGTCACCTGCGCCCCCTACTGGCAGATTAGTTTCATGTTTAAACATTCTTTCCAACTTTTCTTATTTGTATATTTAAAAAATATTTACAACAATATCATAACATTATTTAATACAGTTGTAATTTTTTCAGTGTAAATTATTTAATTTGATTGGTAACAGCCCTATAGTAATCTAGTTTAATTTATTGATCAAATGTAAGAATATAAATTTAAAGCTGAACCATAGCCTATATTTAATAAGATTATGGGAAAAAATGCCCTTTATAAAAGGTAAAAAATATCACAAATATGCAGATTTAAATATGTCAAAGCTGATTGAACACTGGTGAGAATATTGCTTTAGAATAAATTACACACATACACACACAAAAGTAATAAAATACAAATATCCGGACAAGCTAATTTTTTACTCAGACAAGTGAATGACAGATTTGGCTTAATGTCGAGCCCTGCTATATATTCACATAGAGAACAGTTAATTTACACTATAATAATATTTAACTTTTTTTTAAATCAAATTAATGCAGCCTTGGTGAGCAGAAGAGATTCCAAACTTATTTGTATGGCAGCGTGTATGTGTTTTTGTTTGTGATTAGATTATTTGTGGCTGCTCGTATATGCACATGCTATATTTAGTGAGTATGTGTCTAGATCTCATGGCTTTTCCAGCCCACACTAATGTTCTCATGTTTTTCCTATCTTTTCCAGGATGATTAATTGAGCGCCATCATGATTGCCACAGGGGGTCTGCTGCGGATATCTTCCAGGCGACAGGACTCCCTCCGCGCTAAGAACCACGCGGAAAACAAGCGCAAGAGGAAAGCGAAGAAAAAGAGGAAGAACGAAGTGGTTGTGGTTAAAGGAAAGCTGAAGCTGTGCTCCGTATCCGGACTGGTCGCTGCCATTGGGATTCTGGTGCTGCTGGTTGGCGTGGCCATGGCCGTGTTGGGCTACTGGCCCAGAGAGAGTGTGCTGTATCCGGGATTGGTGAACACACAGAGCGCTCAGAGTGAATTAGTCAATGTGACCGTCAGATGGGATCTACTAGATAAAGACTTCAGGAGCTATAATGGCTCCAATGGCACTGCTGAGCTGGATTCGCCTAAGCTTGGCGCATTTGCTAGGTTTATAAACAGATACTTGTATTCAGACAAGCTGAAGGTGTTCGGACCTTTGATTATGGGCATTGGGATCTTCCTATTCATTTGTGCTAATGCAGTACTTCATGAAAACAGAGATAAAAAGACCAAAATCATTAACCTCAGAGACATCTACTCAACGGTGATTGACATTCATAGTTTGCGGAGCAAGGAGTCCGGGCCGCTGAACGGTTTCGTGAACTACTGCCAATCGAAAGAGAACAAATCTCATAAAGGCTCCTGGCCTTCTCCAGGCTCCGGTCAACACGACGCAAGTAGCATAATCTCATCCCGACGGGTGTCTACCACCATCCCACGAGTGTCGTCTTTGGAAAAGCAGAGCTTTACGGACACCGTCTACAGTATCTATCAAGATCAGAACCGAATCCCACCTGAGCTCAAGCAGTGGGAAACCAGAACCATCGTGTCCACTTCGGTCAACGCTTTCACCCTGCCAATGATGAAGCTCAACAACCGAGGAACGTCCGAAAGAAGGGGGTCGGACAAAACCGGAGAAGCCAAGAGAGAGTTTTTGGACGCCGAGGCCATTTGCAGACGTTTGGAGGATCTGGTAGCGTCTAGGACCATCACGAAGGCCAAAGTGGAACCGGCTCGAACTCATCCAGAGCTTCCTCAGGACTCGGTGGAGGTTTACAGGAGTAGCGGAAGTTTGCAAGGAGCACCTCGAGTTTCTCTGCAGGGCTCCCAGGTTCAACTGCTTCCACCGTGTTCGCCAGGACGCAAGGCCACCGGATCTCACCTGTCTTTAAGCGCTTTGTCGGACTACTCCAGGTCTATCGATCTGGATATCTGTGCATCTACCCCGTCAGACCGGCAGGTGCGATTGAGACGGCTCAGCTGCCCTCGACTGGAGGGCCTCGGTGGCGGAGGCTACACCAAACTCGAGGGCCTGGGCGGCGAGTCCTTCGAGTCCACGGACAATGCGATGTTTAGTCGTGGGAGTTCTGTTGAGGTTTTGGAAAAGGACCAAGAGCATCACAATCAGACGGACCAAGAGGAGAGCGGTGTGGTCAGACAATATTCAAAGAAACAAAAACTCATAATGGTTTCTCAATCGG
The DNA here is from genome assembly GCF_949357685.1 of Gobio gobio. Taxonomy (NCBI): domain Eukaryota; kingdom Metazoa; phylum Chordata; class Actinopteri; order Cypriniformes; family Gobionidae; genus Gobio; species Gobio gobio. The sequence goes on along the minus strand of NC_137119.1, from coordinate 44,388,011 downwards.
ACACTACTTTAGAGGATGTGGAAATGGACAGTGTAGAGATTTAACAAGGTGATTTGCTCGAGACTCTTGGCTGATATGAAACTAAAGGTACGGTCACATTGCCGGAATTTGTTCTGTGAATCTTCACAAGCGAAATCAAGTCGTTTCAAGAGGAATCCACATGATTGGGAATTTCACCACATGGATTTCACATTGGTAGTCTAGGACCATCACAAAGGCCACACATTTCTAGTTTAAGTTATACTCTGTCCATTTGATGGGCCTCTGACTGGATTTTGCTTGTGAAAATTTGCTGAAATTACTTTCTTTTGAATAGGAATCCACACGCTTGGGTATTACCAGACATGGATTTCGCATTGGTAGAGTCTAGGACCATCACAAAGGCCACAAATCTCTAGTTAAACTTCTACTCTCTCCATTTGATGGTCCTTAGAATGTAATTTCAGTGAATTTTCACAACCGAAATCCAGTCATTTCAAGAGGAATCCACGGGATTGGGAATTTCCCCACATGTATTTCGCATTGGTAGAGTCTAGGACCATCACAAAGGCCATGGATTTCTAGTTACATTTCTACTCTGTCCATTTTATGGTCTTCAGAAAGTAATTTCAGCAAATTTTCACAAGAGAAATCAAGTAAATTACTTTCTGAGGACCGTCAAATGGACAGAGGAGGAATGTAACCTTTGTGAGGGTTGCACTTTGGCCTTTGTGATGGTCCTAGACTTTACCAATGTGAAATCCATGAGGGAAATTCCCAATTGTGTGGATTCCTATTGAAAATACTTAATTTCTCTTGTGAAAATTTGCTGAAATTACTTTGTTTTTAATAGGAATCTACACAATTGGAAATTTCCCCACATGGATTTCGCATTGTTAGAGTCTAGGATCATCACAAAGGCCACAAATCTCTAGTTAAACTTTTACTCTGTCCATTTGATGGTCCTTAGAAAGTAATTTCAGTGAATTTTCACAAGCAAAATCCACTCGTTTCAATAGGAATCCACACAATTGGGAATTTCCCCACATGGATTTCGCATTGGTTGAGTCTAGGACCATCACAAAGGCCATGGATTTCTATTTAAATTCTAATTCAATTTCTACTCTCTCCATTTGATGGTCCTCAAAAGTAATTTCAGCGCATTTACACAAGTGAAATAAAGTAATTTTTTCCCCACACGGATTTCGCATTGGTAGAGTCTAGTACCCAGAATCACAAAGACCAAAAATTTCTAGTTAAATTTATACTCTGTCCATTTGATGGTCCTCTGACTGGATTTTGCTTGTGAAAATTTGCTGAAATTACTTTCTTTTTAATAGGAATCCACTCGATTGGTAATTTCCCCACATGGATTTCGCATTGACTACCAATCTTGGACCATCACAAAGGCCACAAATTTCTAGTTAAACTTCTACTTTCTCCATTTCATGGTCCTTAGAAAGTAATTTCAGCGCATTTACACAACCGAAATCCTGTTGTTTCAATAGGAATCCACACGATTTGGAATTTCTAGGACCATCACAAAAGCCAAAGTGCAACCCTCACAAAGGCCATGAATTTCTTGTCTATTCAAATTTCTACTCTGTCCATTTGCTGGTCTTCAGACAGTAATTTCAACGAAAGTTTGCTTGGCATAAAAGGTTAATCGTCCATTACTAGTGTAGCGATGTGTGAAAGCCACTTTCTGATGGTCAACGTGGTGAATTTGCCAAATCTGCGTTGGGGAAATCTTTCGCCCTCACATGGATTACTATTGAAATGGCTGGATTTTGCTGAGCAATGGTAAATGTGGCCGCACCTTGAGTAATTTCCGTGACATTACACGCAGCGACGGTCTTCAGAAAGAGAGCAAACGTTGCCTGAAATGATGCTAATATGTTAGACCCAAAGGTCAGTCTTTAATACTGTTTCCTAAAGGAACTTCAAGCAAAAAGCAGACGGACGTACCAGTCTCAGACTCTCAGCATGATAGCTCAGCTATGCTCCACTAGATTAAAACATTACTTTAAACTTCCAGTAGTAGAATATTTGTGGCTGTTTAGTTTATCGGTGAAGTCTGGCTGTCTGAGCAGCATGTTTTATACCGTCGTCTACTTGCACTTTTTTTAACCACCAAATTTACTGATTATTTTTAGAGATTAACTTAATAGCAATATCTCATTTGAAATGTTCCCTGCTTGTGTGGGAAATATTTATCTTTGCATTTTAACTTACACATGTATGCTGTCAGGTTTTACTTACTTTTTGTTTGTTTTTTTACTTGAATGAACTCGAACGAACCAAATCCAGACGCGGTGGTTCATGTAGTAATGTCTGAGATGTGATGTCCATTACAGTATATTCAAAATATCACGGTGACAGATGGGTTTTGGGGTCAATTAATTAAAGATGAATCTTTAAAACAGCCCAAGAGAAGCATTAATGCAGCGTTCCATCCAAAACCAGATGTTTGAACCAGGAAAAATCAAGTAACCTCTGGGGAAATGAGTGTTTAGAGTTAAACCCGATGGCTCATTATGGAGTTGTGTAAACATGCACTAACCATCACAGTGCACATACTATTACTGTTCCCAGTTTCAAATGTATTTCAATCCTATTCTATGATAACTCAGACTGTCTTGAGTTGAATGGAACGCAGTGTGATCCTAATGTTAAAGGATTAGTTAGGATAAATCCTGATGATTTACTCACCCCCATCTCATCCAAGATGTTCATGTCTTTCTTTCTTCAGTCGCAAAGAAATGACGTGTTTTGAGGGCCCTCATTTATCAACAGTGCGTAGAAAAGGTTCTATATTTTGTCCTACGAATGAAATTTAGAATGTGTCTGAGCACAATAAACCCTGTATTTTTCAAACATGCGCACAGTTCTTACGCACATGAGTAAGCAATCATTGTCGATAAATCCCACACGGTCACCATATATGGTGACAACGCTTCCCTAAAAATCACGTGATTGTGTTTTTTCCTCACCGCAATAATGGCTCAGAAGAGGAACTTCACAAACACAGAATGAGTTGCGAACAAATTTCCAGTCTATGTTTGGGAATCTGGCGATAGCATGAAAGCTAATTTTATTCCAGCTTGTTGAGGACTTCGGTAAGGGAACTGGATGTAGGTTTGGGTCTAAGGAAACAATCGCATCCAACATTTGTCACAGCCGTCTTTTATAGGGTTTGACACCAATTACGCAAACTACAAACATGATAAATTGAGTGTTTTGTAATAAAAGGACTGCATACATATCTTAAATGCTTTTTATGTGTAGTGTCGCTGTTCTACCACTACACTGAAAAAAATGCTTTTCTTACTTAGTATTTTTGTCTTGTTTTCAGTCCAAATATCTAAAAAATCTTACATTAAGAAGTATTTACTAGACAAGCAAAAGTTTTTGTCTTGTTTTGGGGGAAAATAACTCAGAATTAAGGAAGTTTTTGCTTAAAATAAGCAAAATAATCTGTCTATGGGGTAAGCAAAATAATCTTAATTCAAACAGAGAACAAGATTATTTTACTCACCCCTTACCCCGTACAGAGTTTTCCTCTTTTCCACTGAAGGAAGAAAGACATGAACATCTGGGATGAGATGGGGTGAGTAAATGATCAGGACATGTTCATTCTGAAGTGAACTCATCCTTTAATGAACAGACGCTCATGTGGGAGTGTGTGTTTGTCGCGGTGTTAGAATATAGCGGTAAACTCTCCTAAAGCTTCCCATGTTCAGTCCTCATGTCTCCATTTGCCTTTGATAGAACAATCAGATTCTGCTGTTTAATAAACACATCGAATGCGACTGAAAACAACAGCAAGCGCCGTGTTTGATACTCCAGTGTGTGTGTGTGTGTGTGTGAGTGTGTGTGTGTGTGTGTGTGTGTGTGTGTGAGTGTGAGAGTGTGTGTGTGTGTGTGTGTGTGTGTGTGTGTGTGTGTGTGTGTGTGTGTGTGTGTGTGTGTGTGTGTGTGTGTGTGTGAGTGTGAGAGTGAGTGTGAGTGTGAGTGTGTGGGCATGTGTTTGTGAAATATCAGGACACAAATGTGTATAATGACATGGGTATTACAAAAAGAGGGTGAAATATGAGGACGTTCCCCATGTCCTCACTTTTCAAAATGCTTATAAATCACACAGAATGAGGTTTTTTTCACAGAAAGTGAACTGCACAGTCTCCTGTGCTAGGTTTAGGGGCAGGGGCAGTGTGTGTGTGTGTGTGTGTGTGTGTGTGTGTGTGTGTGTGTGTGTGTGTGTGTGTGTGTGTGTGTGATGGGTAGGTTTAGGGGCAGTGTAAGGGGATAGAAAATACGGTTTGTACGGTATAAAAACCATTACGCGTATGGAATGTCCTCACATTTCACAAAAACAAACATGTGTGTGTGAGTTTGTGTGTGTGTGAGTGTGAGAGTGAGTGTGAGTGTGAGTGTGTATGTGTGTGTGTGTGTGTGTGTGTGTGTGTGTGTGTGTGTGTGTGTGTGTGTGTGTGTGTGTGTGTGTGTGTGAGTGTGTGTGTGTGTGTGTGTGTGTGTGTGTGTGTGTGTGTGTGTGTGTGTGTGTGTGTGTGTGTGTGTGTGTGTGTGTGTGTGTGTGTGTGTGTGTGTGAAATCATCCATTGACAGATATGCCGGTCCAGAAACTCCTGTGGATCATATTAAACTCAGTCTATCACGATTAAAGCTCAGCGTTTTGTTTCATCACGAGGGGAACTTTAGATTTTGATTTCTTGTAAGCAAATGTAAGCAAAGTCTCAATATAACTTTCCATCCTGCCAGTCCTTGGCGGAACGACATCATCCCGCAGGAAGTGACATCATTTTGGAGGGAAAACCACAGAATAGACATCAGTAAGTATGGATTTAATGGATTCTGGGAGGGTTACAAGATCAACATGATATTCGTCTCCATTCATAATCTGCTCATTTCCTCAAGTGATGTTGTGTGTTTGTTCTGATGGAGTAAAGAATGATATAAACAAACGTAAAAGTTTTTGGTCAAAAATGCCTGAAGTGCATCAGAAATGTTCTCACACTGTTGAACATTATTCATGGAACGTTTAGTTGGACGTTCATCGAATATTTTAAAAGTTGCTCTTGTTTCAGAGAACATTTAAAAGTAACATCCCATAATGTGTGAAGAATGATGCAATGGAACAAGTGTTTTTGGACGTTTTGAGAGGAACATTCTGATCATGTTCTTAAATAATAACAGATAAAGTTAAAGATTTACCAGAAAGTCTTTAAATGTGTAACCCATTTTATTCTCTCTCTCTCTCTCTCTCTCTCTCTCTCTCTCTCTCTCTCTCTCTCTCTCTCTCTCTCTCTCTCAGATCTGTCTCTCTCCTGTACACTCTAAAAAAAGAGGTTCTATATGGCACCAAAAATGGTTTTTCGTCGTAATCATAGAGGAACCACTTTTGGGGGCATATCTTAACATGTTCTGTATATGGTAGTGGTGCTATATAGCACCTTAGTCAAAGAACCTCTGAAGAACCGCTGAAGAGCCTCTGAAGAACCGATGAAGAACCTCTGAAGAACCGATGAAGAACCTCTGAAGAACCGGTGAAGAACCTCTGAAGAACCGGTGAAGAACCTCTGAAGAACCTCTGAAGAACCGGTGAAGAACCTCTGAAGAACCGCTGAAGAACCTCCTGAAGAACTGGTGAAGAACCTCTGAAGATCCTCTGAAGAACCGGTGAAGAACCTCTGAAGAACCGGTGAAGAACCTCTGAAGAACCTCTGAAGAACCGCTGAAGAACCTCTGAAGAACCACTGAAGAACCTCTGAAGAACCGGTGAAGAAACTTTGAAGAACCTCTGAAGAACCGCTGAAGAACCTCTGAAGAACCGCTGAAGAGCCGGTGAAGAACCTCTGAAGAACGGTGAAGAACCTCTGAAGAACCGCTGAAGAACTGGCGAAGAACCTCTGAAGAACCGGTGAAGAACCTCTGAAGAACCGGTGAAGAACCTCTGAAGAACCGGTGAAGAACCTCTGAAGAACCACTGAAGAACCTCTGAAGAACCGGTGAAGCACCTCTGAAGAACCGGTGAAGCATCTCTGAAGAACCGGTGAAGAACGTTTGAAGAACCGGTGAAGAACCTCTGAAGAACCGCTGAAGAACGTCTGAAGAACCGGTGAAGAACCTCTGGAGAACCGCTGAAGAACGTCTGAAGAACGTCTGAAGAACGTGTGAAGAACCGGTGAAGAACGTCTGAAGAACCGGTGAAGAACCTCTGAAGAACCGCTGAAGAACCTCTGAAGAACCGCTGAAGAACGTTTGAAGAACCGGTGAAGAACCTCTGAAGAACCGCTGAAGAACGTGTGAAGAACCGCTGAAGAACCGCTGAAGAACGCGTGAAGAACCGGTGAAGAACGTCTGAAGAACCGGTGAAGAACCTCTGAAGAACGTCTGAAGAACCGGTGAAGAACCGCTAAAGCACCAAAATTGGTGCTATATAGCACTAAAAAAGGTTCCCCTATGATTACAAGCCAAAAACCATTTTTGGTGCCATATAGAACCTTTTTTTTAGAGTGTATTTCCTCGGATCAATAATGCTGCAGTTTGGCTCAGTCTCTTCTTTTGTGCTGTTGTGATTTATGATCTCTCTCTCTCTCTCTCTCTCTTTCTCTCTCTCTCTCTCTCTCTCTCTGTTATATTCAGCGTCTGCTCTTTCGGTTTGTTCTGTCTAGAGCTGTGATTCTGTAACGGGTCTGACGCCATTAGGAGAGAACGAGCAGACGTGCTGAAGAACGTCAGTGTTGTTTACACAGGGTTGTGTGGTTGTCATGACCCTGTGGCCCCCCATGACCCTGGGGCCGCTCATGACCCTGTGGCCCCCCATGACCCTGGGGCCGCTCATGACCCTGTGGCCCCCCATGACCCTGTGGCCCCCCATGACCCTGTGGCCGCTCATGACCCTGTGGCCGCTCATGACCCTGTGGCCCCCCATGACCCTGTGGCCGCTCATGACCCTGTGGCCCCCCATGACCCTGGGGCCGCTCATGACCCTGTGGCCCCCCATGACCCTGTGGCCCCCCATGACCCTGTGGCCGCCCAAGACCCTGTGGCCCCCATGACCCTGTGGCCCCCCATGACCCTGTGGCCCCCCATGACCCTGGGGCCGCTCATGACCCTGTGGCCCCCCATGACCCTGTGGCCCCCCATGACCCTGTGGCCGCTCATGACCCTGTGGCCCCCCATGACCCTGTGGCCGCTCATGACCCTGTGGGCCCCCATGACCCTGTGGCCCAGAGTCCTGCACGGGTCCGATTTTGAAAACCCGCACCCGCCCGTACCCGCAGTGCTTAAACCCGCATCCAACCCGTTTTCCGACAACAGCACTAATTAAAATCCGCACCCAACCCGCTTAAAATAGAACCGACACCCGACCCGCACCCGCAATAAAATCAGTTTAGCATATCACATTATTGACACACTTACAAAAATGTTTATTGCCAGCATACAGAAGTTATTACACGACCATTAAACACAAGGACAACTTCTGCCGGGAGCTTAACGTGGCTTAATGTACTGTTATTAAGAGACCAAACTCAGTAAATATAATACTAATAACGTATACTATGTACAAAAAATCAGATGAGCCCAGAATATGAACGCAACGCGTATAATTACACGTTAAACGTTTTCCTACCATAGAAAACCATTATAAAAAACACTTAACGTGGCTTGTAGGCCTACTAAGACAGTGTTATTAAGAGACCAAACTCAGGAAACACAAATACTGTTGGATAGAACTGCTTGTGCTTGGTTTGTTACCACAGTTATCTGCGTGCTTCCTCAGCGATGAAGTTCCACATTTGCGGCTCTCTTTTCTTCAACTCCTCATGATCCATCTTGACGGCTGCAGTGCAGGCAGAGCGCGCGCGGTTGTGATTCTTCTGTGAGGGCACGCGCGCGCCGCGCGGCCACAGATGAACTGATATGGATTTGAAATTATTTTATCAACTTGGAATACAGGCAAGGCATATTTTTTTTAGGAACACATCTACAATATACATGCATATATTGTTTATATATAGGCCTATATTCGTTTGCACGTGACTGTTTAAAAACCGTGTTTAGACCCGTGTTTCTCCCTTGTCCGACCCGACCCGCACCCGCATCCGACACAGGAGGATGTTTTTCACCCGTTTCAGCAATATTCGCGGGTCACCCGCACCCGTGCAGGACTCTGCTGTGGCCGCTCATGACCCTGTGGCCGCCCATGACCCTGTGGCCCCCCATGACCCTGTGGCCGCCCATGACCCTGTGGCCCCCCATGACCCTGTGGCCGCCCATGACCCTGTGGCCGCCCATGACCCTGTGGCCCCCCATGACCCTGTGGCCGCCCATGACCCTGTGGGCCCCCATGACCCTGTGGCCGCTCATGACCCTGTGGCCGCCCATGACCCTGTGGGCCCCCATGACCCTGTGGCCGCTCATGACCCTGTGGCCGCTCATGACCCTGTGGCCGCCCATGACCCTGTGGGCCCCCATGACCCTGTGGCCCCCCATGACCCTGTGGCCCCCCATGACCCTGTGGCCCCCCATGACCCTGTGGCCGCTCATGACCCTGTGGCCCCCCATGACCCTGTGGCCGCCCATGACCCTGTGGCCCCCCATGACCCTGTGGCCGCTCATGACCCTGTGGCCCCCCATGACCCTGTGGCCGCTCATGACCCTGTGGCCGCTCATGACCCTGTGGCCGCTCATGACCCTGTGGCCGCCCATGACCCTGTGGCCCCCCATGACCCTGTGGCCCCCCATGACCCTGTGGCCGCTCATGACCCTGTGGCCCCCCATGACCCTGACTGATGAATAGTGATGCTTTTAAGTCTGGAATTGATCCTTTATCAGAAATGACTTGTCTCTGTTTGTGTCTGTAAAATCCAGTTTGAGTCCTGAAAAACCGCCAAATGTTTCACCATCTATGATCCCAAACGCTCCTGCACACGAGCTCTCAATCCCTGGAGGGGGTTTTGGATATTTGGCAGGTTTCGGGATGACTGGTTTGCTAGGAGGCTGTCTTTCCTCCTGATTAAAACCTGTGTTTCTGTGCCTGAAGGGACACTCTTCATGCGTATGACCTTCAGAAATGACCATCTGAGCCACTCATGCAGCTTTAGAGACTAACACCATAAAAACACATTTCCTCAATAAAATAAATGTTAAAGCTGCTGTCCGTAACTTTTTTTGTTCAAGATTTACAAAAATTATATAATGAGAATGTACAACATGAATCCATTTTCCAAACCGTGTTTTTGTCTTACCCTGAATCATTATGGTACACATATAAAAAGTGTTTATATTGGGACTATTTCACACCGGTCTGGTAGGAGCCGCTGCGGAGGAGCCCAGTCCCTGTGTGACTCGCCATAGACATAAACAGAGAGAAGTAGATCCGGCTGCAATGTTCTTCCGCGAGACGCGTGCAGTTCTGTTTATGTTATACTTTTTTTCTGCTGTTAGAGAAGACCACTCAGTAACTTGATGTTTGAAAATAAAATAAGTTTAAATTTTTTTAATAAAAAATGTAGACATTAAATTTTAAAAATGACAAAAACACAACTATAAAATATACAAATAAAATCTAAATATTATACATAATTTTTTTTTAAATAAATTAAATAAAATAATCAAAAAGGAAACAAAAACTACTACTAAAATGAAAAAAAAACACGCAAAATTACTAAGGCTTTAATTAAATTTAAAATGTAATATATAAAAATAAAAACAAAATATTAATAAAACAAACTTTAAAAAATATATTTTTCGTTTGGGTAAAATAAATGTTAACTAAAATAAATCAAACTTTATTTTTAGTTAGTTAACAAAAAAACATTACTCTTTAAGTTTAACTTCATGTACTAAAAAATTTAAACAATTAAAAAATAATAATAATAATAAAAAAATATAGACATATTTATAAAAAAGATATATATATATATCAGCTATTTGACAAGGCAAAATTTCTCATTTTCATTTAGTTGAACATAATGTACTAAAATAAAATAAAAAAATTATTAAATTTAAAAAAGCTAAAAATAAAAAGAACTTAAAAATGTCAAAAACACTAAAATTACTAATTACAAAATGACTAAAACTTTAACAAATTGAATTGAAAAATATAAAAATAAAACAAAAAATGAATAAAAGCTACAAGTCTCCAGTGTGATTTATAACAGAAGGAAACTCACTGACAGCAGAGATGAACAGAACAAACACACGTCTCAGGAGGAGCTCAGGAGGCTAATAAACTCATCATCCACTCAAAGGGAATTAAACATGTGAAGATATGAGATGGAGAGATGGAGAGATGGAGAGATGAAGAGATGGAGAGATGGAGAGATGAAGAGATGGAGAGATGGAGAGATGAAGAGATGGAGAGATGAAGAGATGGAGAGATGGAGAGATGAAGAGATGGAGAGATGAAGAGATGGAGAGATGAAGAGATGGAGAGATGGAGAGATGGAGAGATGAAGAGATGGAGAGATGGAGAGATGGAGAGATGGAGAGATGAAGAGATGGAGAGATGGAGAGATGGAGAGATGGAGAGATGAAGAGATGGAGAGATGAAGAGATGAAGAGATGGAGAGATGAAGAGATGGAGAGATGGAGAGATGGAGAGATGGAGAGATGGAGAGATGGAGAGATGAAGAGATGGAGAGATGGAGAGATGAAGAGATGGAGAGATGGAGAGATGGAGAGATGGAGAGATGGAGAGATGGAGAGATGAAGAGATGGAGAGATGAAGAGATGAAGAGATGGAGAGATGGAGAGATGAAGAGATGGAGAGATGGAGAGATGGAGAGATGGAGAGATGAAGAGATGGAGAGATGAAGAGATGGAGAGATGGAGAGATGGAGAGATGGAGAGATGAAGAGATGGAGAGATGGAGAGATGGAGAGATGGAGAGATTGGAGAGATGAAGAGATGGAGAGATGAAGAGATGAAGAGATGGAGAGATGGAGAGATGGAGAGATGGAGAGATTGGAGAGATGAAGAGATGGAGAGATGGAGAGATGGAGAGATGGAGAGATGAAGAGATGGAGAGATGGAGAGATGAAGAGATGGAGAGATGGAGAGATGGAGAGATGAAGAGATGGAGAGATGGAGAGATGAAGAGATGGAGAGATGGAGAGATGAAGAGATGGAGAGATGGAGAGATGGAGAGATGGAGAGATTGGAGAGATGAAGAGATGGAGAGATGGAGAGATGAAGAGATGGAGAGATGGAGAGATGGAGAGATGAAGAGATGGAGAGATGGAGAGATGGAGAGATGGAGAGATGGAGAGATCAGCGCTGAAGGCCTGAGACGAGCTGCAGCTTTCAGAGCCGTTGCATCAGATCCAGACTCACATCAGGTCATTGATCTGAGGCTCGTCCAGCTGGAGGAGATTCAACTGACCACTCTCATCACTGCACACATTACTGTAGCACACACTGCACATTACTACAACTAAACACACACACATTACAGACAAACTAAAGACAATTAACAAATAAAACAATTTAAAAAAATACAACAAAATAAAATTAAATAAATAAATAATATAAATAAATAAATAAATAAAATGTAATAAAATTAAAATTAAATAAAAAATTAAAACAAAAAGCATTTAGACATTAAATAAAACAATGAACTACTAATAAAAATGTCAAAACACTCAAAATGACCTGAACTAAAATTAGAATAGAAATGCAATAAATAAAAACAAAATATTAATAAAAACTTGAATAGCACCATTGCGTTACTAAAATAAATTAACCTTTATTTTCAGCTGTTGCCAAGGAAACATCATTTAGTTTAACTTGATGCACTAAAATAAAATGTAAAAAAAAAACAATGAAAACAATGGTGTAGAAAAATCACAAATTATTACGTAATTCACAAATAATTACAAATAAATGGCAAGTAGCATTGAATTAAACATGACATCATATTTTATGATTTTATTGTAATTATTTCTACACTGTTAACTCATAAATCTTCCTCGTTTGGTGTTCTCTGATCTGTGATCAGGGCGTTAGAGCAGATGTTGTTATTCCTCTGACTGACAGCAGCGCGAGCCAATCACGGGCCGCTGTGAGGAGGCTCATTAGCATAAGTGGGTGTGGTCAGTTTGTCTGCCGCTGAACATCTTTCTCTCAGCACCGGTCCGGTCCACCGGAGCTGCTCTTCATCCTCATCCTCATCTGATCTTCATCTTCACAGTCACTGGATTATAGCGTCGGGAGGGTTTGAGGAGTTGAAGGAGGGAAAGTGAATAAACCAAAGGTTCGAGTGTTTCTCTCTGATCTACAGAAGCACATCAGTGTGTGTGTGTGTGTGTGTGTGAGTGTGTGTTTATGATGCGCGCTGCGGTTGTGTCTCGTTCCAGGAGCGTTTAGTTTGTTCTCTGTAAAGCTTCATTAATGCACGTGCTCGTTCACATTAGAGCGTTTGTTTGGTGTTCTCTCTGTGTTCTGCAGAACGCGTGTGTTAGTGGTTATTTATATCCGTAACTGAATCCATGAAGAATATTGAATGACAGATTCCATCCAGACAGGAATGTTGTGCGCGCGGCCGACGCCACAGATGGTCCGGCGCGCCTCCAGAACGCGCGCAACAGTCCAGTCCGGACGGAACCGAGCCGAGTCTGACTCTATTGTGTTTCTGTAAATCACGTGCTGTCATGTTTCTCTCTTCTCGGTCATCCGAACCTGAACTGTGATGGTGGACCGGCCTGGGTGGATCTGACCGGTGAGTTTCTGTTTCATTCTGCCTTAAAGTAACATTCATCATTCCTCAAACATTACGGGAACGCCACATTCATCATTCCTCTGACATTACGGGAACGCCACATTCATCATTCCTCAGACATTACGGGAACGCCACATTCATCATTCCTCAGACATTACGGGAACGCCACATTCATCATTACTCAGACAATACGGGAACGCCACATTCATCATTCCTCAAACATTACGGGAACGCCACATTCATCATTCCTCAGACATTACGGGAACGCAACATTCATCATTCCTCAAACATTACGGGAACGCCACATTCATCATTCCTCAGACATTACGGGAACGCCACATTCATCATTCCTCAAACATTACGGGAACGCAACATTCATCATTCCTCAAACATTACGGGAACGCCACATTCATCATTCCTCAGACATTACGGGAACGCCACATTCATCATTCCTCAAACATTACGGGAACGCCACATTCATCATTCCTCAAACATTACGGGAACGCCACATTCATCATTCCTCAGACATTACGGGAACGCCACATTCATCATTCCTCAGACATTACGGGAACGCCACATTCATCATTCCTCAGACATTACGGGAACGCCACATTCATCATTCCTCAAACATTACGGGAACGCAACATTCATCATTCCTCAGACATTACGGGAACGCAACATTCATCATTCCTCAAACATTACGGGAACGCCACATTCATCATTCCTCAGACATTACGGGAACGCCACATTCATCATTCCTCAGACATTACGGGAACGCCACATTCATCGTTCCTCAGACATTACGGGAACGCCACATTCATCGTTCCTCAAACATTACGGGAACGCCACATTCATCATTCCTCAAACATTACAGGAACGCCACATTCATCATTCCTCAGACATTACGGGAACGCCACATTCATCATTCCTCAGACATTACGGGAACGCCACATTCATCGTTCCTCAGACATTACGGGAACGCCACATTCATCATTCCTCAGACATTACGGGAACGCCACATTCATCATTCCTCAGACATTACGGGAACGCCACATTCATCATTCCTCAGACATTACGGGAACGCCACATTCATCGTTCCTCAAACATTACGGGAACGCCACATTCATCATTCCTCAGACATTACGGGAACGCCACATTCATCATTACTCAGACATTACGGGAACGCCACATTCATCATTCCTCAAACATTACGGGAACGCCACATTCATCATTCCTCAGACATTACGGGAACGCCACATTCATCATTCCTCAAACATTACGGGAACGCCACATTCATCATTCCTCAGACATTACGGGAACGCCACATTCATCGTTCCTCAGACATTACGGGAACGCCACATTCATCATTCCTCAGACATTACAGGAACGCCACATTCATCGTTCCTCAGACATTACGGGAACGCCACATTCATCATTCCTCAGACATTACGGGAACGCCACATTCATCATTCCTCAGACATTACGGGAACGCCACATTCATCATTACTCAGACATTACGGGAACGCCACATTCATCATTCCTCAAACATTACGGGAACGCCACATTCATCATTCCTCAGACATTACGGGAACGCCACATTCATCATTCCTCAAACATTACGGGAACGCCACATTCATCATTCCTCAGACATTACGGGAACGCCACATTCATCGTTCCTCAGACATTACGGGAACGCCACATTCATCATTCCTCAGACATTACAGGAACGCCACATTCATCGTTCCTCAGACATTACGGGAACGCCACATTCATCATTCCTCAGACATTACAGGAACGCCACATTCATCGTTCCTCAGACATTACAGGAACGCCACATTCATCGTTCCTCAGACATTACGGGAACGCCACATTCATCGTTCCTCAGACATTACGGGAACGCCACATTCATCGTTCCTCAAACATTACGGGAACGCCACATTCATCATTCCTCAGACATTACGGGAACGCCACATTCATCATTCCTCAGACATTACGGGAACGCCACATTCATCATTCCTCAAACATTACGGGAACGCCACATTCATCATTCCTCAGACATTACGGGAACGCCACATTCATCGTTCCTCAAACATTACGGGAACGCCACATTCATCGTTCCTCAGACATTACGGGAACGCCACATTCATCATTCCTCAGACATTACGGGAACGCCACATTCATCATTCCTCAGACATTACGGGAACGCCACATTCATCATTCCTCAGACATTACGGGAACGCCACATTCATCATTCCTCAGACATTACGGGAACGCCACATTCATCATTCCTCAGACATTACGGGAACGCCACATTCATCATTCCTCAAACATTACGGGAACGCCACATTCATCATTCCTCAGACATTACGGGAACGCCACATTCATCGTTCCTCAGACATTACGGGAACGCCACATTCATCATTCCTCAGACATTACAGGAACGCCACATTCATCGTTCCTCAGACATTACGGGAACGCCACATTCATCATTCCTCAGACATTACAGGAACGCCACATTCATCGTTCCTCAGACATTACAGGAACGCCACATTCATCGTTCCTCAGACATTACGGGAACGCCACATTCATCGTTCCTCAGACATTACGGGAACGCCACATTCATCATTCCTCAGACATTACGGGAACGCCACATTCATCATTCCTCAGACATTACGGGAACGCCACATTCATCATTCCTCAGACATTACGGGAACGCCACATTCATCATTCCTCAAACATTACGGGAACGCCACATTCATCATTCCTCAGACATTACGGGAACGCCACATTCATCATTCCTCAAACATTACGGGAACGCCACATTCATCATTCCTCAGACATTACGGGAACGCCACATTCATCATTCCTCAAACATTACGGGAACGCCACATTCATCATTCCTCAAACATTACGGGAACGCCACATTCATCATTCCTCAAACATTACGGGAACGCCACATTCATCATTCCTCAGACATTACGGGAACGCCACATTCATCATTCCTCAGACATTACGGGAACGCCACATTCATCATTCCTCAGACATTACGGGAACGCCACATTCATCATTCCTCAGACATTACGGGAACGCCACATTCATCATTCCTCAGACATTACGGGAACGCCACATTCATCATTCCTCAAACATTACGGGAACGCCACATTCATCATTCCTCAAACATTACGGGAACGCCACATTCATCATTCCTCAGACATTACGGGAACGCAACATTCATCATTCCTCAGACATTACGGGAACGCCACATTCATCATTCCTCAAACATTACGGGAACGCCACATTCATCATTCCTCAAACATTACGGGAACGCCACATTCATCATTCCTCAGACATTACGGGAACGCCACATTCATCATTCCTCAGACATTACGGGAACGCCACATTCATCATTCCTCAGACATTACGGGAACGCCACATTCATCATTCCTCAAACATTACGGGAACGCCACATTCATCATTCCTCAGACATTACGGGAACGCCACATTCATCATTCCTCAAACATTACGGGAACGCCACATTCATCATTCCTCAGACATTACGGGAACGCCACATTCATCATTCCTCAAACATTACGGGAACGCCACATTCATCATTCCTCAAACATTACGGGAACGCCACATTCATCATTCCTCAGACATTACGGGAACGCCACATTCATCATTCCTCAGACATTACGGGAACGCCACATTCATCATTCCTCAGACATTACGGGAACGCCACATTCATCATTCCTCAGACATTACGGGAACGCCACATTCATCATTCCTCAAACATTACGGGAACGCCACATTCATCATTCCTCAGACATTACGGGAACGCCACATTCATCATTCCTCAGACATTACGGGAACGCCACATTCATCATTCCTCAGACATTACGGGAACGCCACATTCATCATTCCTCAGACATTACGGGAACGCCACATTCATCATTCCTCAGACATTACGGGAACGCCACATTCATCATTCCTCAGACATTACGGGAACGCCACATTCATCATTCCTCAAACATTACGGGAACGCCACATTCATCATTCCTCAAACATTACGGGAACGCCACATTCATCATTCCTCAGACATTACGGGAACGCAACATTCATCATTCCTCAGACATTACGGGAACGCCACATTCATCATTCCTCAAACATTACGGGAACGCCACATTCATCATTCCTCAAACATTACGGGAACGCCACATTCATCATTCCTCAGACATTACGGGAACGCCACATTCATCATTCCTCAGACATTACGGGAACGCCACATTCATCATTCCTCAGACATTACGGGAACGCCACATTCATCATTCCTCAGACATTACGGGAACGCCACATTCATCATTCCTCAAACATTACGGGAACGCCACATTCATCATTCCTCAGACATTACGGGAACGCCACATTCATCATTCCTCAGACATTACGGGAACGCCACATTCATCATTCCTCAAACATTACGGGAACGCCACATTCATCATTCCTCAAACATTACGGGAACGCCACATTCATCATTCCTCAGACATTACGGGAACGCCACATTCATCATTCCTCAGACATTACGGGAACGCCACATTCATCATTCCTCAAACATTACGGGAACGCCACATTCATCATTCCTCAAACATTACGGGAACGCCACATTCATCATTCCTCAGACATTACGGGAACGCCACATTCATCATTCCTCAGACATTACGGGAACGCCACATTCATCATTCCTCAGACATTACGGGAACGCCACATTCATCATTCCTCAGACATTACGGGAACGCCACATTCATCATTCCTCAAACATTACGGGAACGCCACAATCATCATTCCTCAGACATTACGGGAACGCCACATTCATCATTCCTCAAACATTACGGGAACGCCACATTCATCATTCCTCAGACATTACGGGAACGCCACATTCATCATTCCTCAGACATTACGGGAACGCCACATTCATCATTCCTCAAACATTACGGGAACGCCACATTCATCATTCCTCAAACATTACGGGAACGCCACATTCATCATTCCTCAGACATTACGGGAACGCCACATTCATCATTCCTCAGACATTACGGGAACGCCACATTCATCATTCCTCAGACATTACGGGAACGCCACATTCATCGTTCCTCAGACATTACGGGAACGCCACATTCATTACATATATTACGTTTTACATGATGAAAAATGTCCATGAACGATGTGCAAATAATGTTTTTGTGCTATTGTTTTGCAAACGTTCCCTGTCGGCTGGGAATAAACATCTGGGCTGGTGTGTCCTGATTTTGACCTCTTTGACTGGGATTTAATCTTCTGATCTGCTCTGGATTAAAATCCACAAACGCTCCAGCTTTACAGCACAGAGAGATTAATAAAAGAGTGAGCGGCGTCCCTTCGTTCTCTGTATCTCTGAGCTCTGGTTTTCTTTGGGTTTCCACTGAAGACGCGCCGCTCGGGCGCCATAAACCTGAGCCAGATAATCAGTATTGATGGCCTATTAAAACTCAGAGTCCGTTCTTCAGCCGGACGCACGTCCAGAACTCCATTACGCCGATTAATGGAAGCTTCTGGATGCTCTTATTGCATAAATTATAGAAGAATCTGAACATCTCCCAGCTGGAGGGAGTGTTCAGCTCTCCGGATGAGATTGATCCGTTCATCAGGTCGTGCTTGTTTTCGTCAAGCTTTACAGGACATCTCTGGTAATGAACTGGAGATTTGTAGGTTTCTTCTCACACAGACGAGGCTCAAATGCGAGTGTGAGCTGATGCTGATGTTAATGTTAATGGTTTTGAAATCATCTCTTAGCTTCTGAATGAAGTCTGTGATTGGATGATTCTGATGTTGGGTTTCAATCAAGCGCCCGCAGTTTCTCCTGAAGCCGATACTGAAGGGCCTTAAACTGCATTTCATGGACTGGCCACTAGAGCGACTCCAGAAGATTTTCCGCCTTTGTTTTAATTTGAGTTAACCCTTCAGTAACCCTTGCCAAGTGTAAAGTTTGGTGGAGGGGGGATTATGGGGTGGGGTTGTTTTTCAGGGCTCGGCCCCTTAGTTCTAGTGAAAGGAACTCCCAAGACATTTTGGACAATTTCATGCTCCCGATCTGACATGGATGAGGAGTTTGGTGTGGAGGAACTGGACTGGCCTGCACAGAGTCCTGACCTCAACCCCATAGAACAGCTTTGGGATGAATTAGAGCGGAGACTGAGAGCCAGGCCTTCTCGTCCAACATCACTAATGAAGAATCCCCATAAACACACTCCTAAACCTTGAGGAAAGAAGAGCTGGAGCTGGTAGAGCGACTCATATTAAACCCTACGGATGAAGAATGGGATGGTGGCGTTAAAGCTCATGTGTGTGTGAAGGAGGCGTCACAACACTTCTGTATATACAGCTCCAGTGTGTGTTGCTGAAGTTAAACCTGAGCTTCATCTCTCGTCTGACCGCAGCTGTGGCTCTTCTGATCTGAAGTGTATCTGTGTTCAGAGGTTTAGATGTGAGCCGTGATGTGTGTGTGTGTGTGTGTGTGTGTGTGTGTGTGTGTGTGTGTCCTATCATCACGCTTCAGCTCAATGAGGACCAGCGCTTTAATAACATACTGACAATTCGAATAACACTGGAAATATATTCTACAGCTTCAGAACACAACATGGGCCGAGTTAGAGAGTGTGTTTGTGTGTGTGTGTGTGTTAGACCTGAGCTGTTCGGAGGATGTGTGTGTGTCAGGCCTGAGCTGTTCGGATGATGTGTGTGTGTCAGACCTGAGCTGTTCGGAGGATGTGTGTGTGTCAGGCCTGAGCTGTTCGGATGATGTGTGTGTGTCAGACCTGAGCTGTTCGGAGGATGTGTGTGTGTCAGGCCTGAGCTGTTCGGATGATGTGTGTGTGTCAGACCTGAGCTGTTCGGATGATGTGTGTGTGTCAGACCTGAGCTGTTCGGAGGATGTGTGTGTGTCAGACATGAGCTGTTCGGATGATGTGTGTGTGTCAGGCCTGAGCTGTTCGGAGGATGTGTGTGTGTCAGGCCTGAGCTGTTCGGATGATGTGTGTGTGTCAGACATGAGCTGTTCGGATGATGTGTGTGTGTCAGACCTGAGCTGTTCGGATGATGTGTGTGTGTCAGGCCTGAGCTGTTCGGATGATGTGTGTGTGTCAGACCTGAGCTGTTCGGAGGATGTGTGTGTGTCAGACATGAGCTGTTCGGAGGATGTGTGTGTGTCAGGCCTGAGCTGTTCGGATGATGTGTGTGTGTCAGACCTGAGCTGTTCGGAGGATGTGTGTGTGTCAGACATGAGCTGTTCGGATGATGTGTGTGTGTCAGGCCTGAGCTGTTCGGAGGATGTGTGTGTGTCAGACCTGAGCTGTTCGGAGGATGTGTGTGTGTCAGGCCTGAGCTGTTCGGAGGATGTGTGTGTGTCAGGCCTGAGCTGTTCGGAGGATGTGTGTGTGTCAGGCCTGAGCTGTTCGGTGGATGTGTGTGTGTCAGGCCTGAGCTGTTCGGAGGATGTGTGTGTGTCAGGCCTGAGCTGTTCGGAGGATGTGTGTGTGTCAGGCCTGAGCTGTTCGGAGGATGTGTGTGTGTCAGGCCTGAGCTGTTCGGAGGACGTGTGTGTGTCAGGCCTGAGCTGTTCGGATGATGTGTGTGTGTCAGACCTGAGCTGTTCGGAGGATGTGTGTGTGTCAGGCCTGAGCTGTTCGGTGGATGTGTGTGTGTCAGGCCTGAGCTGTTCGGTGGATGTGTGTGTGTCAGGCCTGAGCTGTTCGGAGGATGTGTGTGTGTCAGGCCTGAGCTGTTCGGAGGATGTGTGTGTGTCAGGCCTGAGCTGTTCGGAGGATGTGTGTGTGTAAGACCTGAGCTGTTCGGAGGATGTGTGTGTGTCAGACCTGAGCTGTTCGGAGGATGTGTGTGTGTCAGGCCTGAGCTGTTCGGAGGATGTGTGTGTGTAAGACCTGAGCTGTTCGGAGGATGTGTGTGTGTCAGACCTGAGCTGTTCGGAGGATGTGTGTGTGTCAGGCCTGAGCTGTTCGGATGATGTGTGTGTGTCAGGCCTGAGCTGTTCGGAGGATGTGTGTGTGTCAGGCCTGAGCTGTTCGGTGGATGTGTGTGTGTCAGGCCTGAGCTGTTCGGAGGATGTGTGTGTGTCAGGCCTGAGCTGTTCGGAGGATGTGTGTGTGTCAGGCCTGAGCTGTTCGGAGGATGTGTGTGTGTCAGGCCTGAGCTGTTCGGAGGATGTGTGTGTGTCAGGCCTGAGCTGTTCGGAGGATGTGTGTGTGTCAGACCTGAGCTGTTCGGAGGATGTGTGTGTGTCAGACCTGAGCGGTTCGGAGGATGTGTGTGTGTCAGACCTGAGCTGTTCGGAGGATGTGTGTGTGTCAGGCCTGAGCTGTTCGGAGGATGTGTGTGTGTCAGGCCTGAGCTGTTCGGAGGATGTGTGTGTGTCTGGTTAAGCGTTTGGGTCACACGGGCTGATAACAGTGACAGTAGGAGAGACAGATATAAACTGTGTGCACATGCTGAAGTGTGGGTTGTTTAGTGGTTCTCTGTGGGCAGAACGACGTCATTACTGTGTGAACACACACACACACACACACACACACACACTCTTAATGAACATCGCAGCTGCACACGTCTATATTCATCAGCTTCTGTCCAGACGGAGGTTTGATCTGACCTCTGGTGTTCCCCAGAGACACTGTGCAGCTGAGCTCAAGCTCTAGGCGTGTGTGTGTGTGTGTGTGTGTGTGTGTGTCGTCCTCCTGATGCTCCAGGCTCCAGTCTGTATATCATGAGACGTGCTGAAATCACTCTGACCAGTCTTCGGTTTGTAAAAACAAACAAACATGAATGTTTTGCACTGTAACTCTTATAAACGGTGCTCAAAGTGCTTGAATTTGACTTTTTGAAAACATATTTTTTCAATTAAACAATATTTTCATGCAATATTCAGCTGCAGCCCATCTGATATACATATAAAGATATTTCTCATGACTGTGAGTGTGATATTGCTCATATAAATATCCAACTATATGATACAGATTTCATTCTTCAGGTCCATCATATCATATATTCATAATTCAGTTGCCACAGTCATTGCATGTGCTGCACTTTATTTGTACCATTTTGTTTTATTAGTATATTTTTTTTTATATACACACTATATCACCAGAAGTGTTGCACATGAGCTTTAACGCCATCCCATTCTCAATCCGTAGGGTTTAATATGAGTCGCTCTAACAGCTCCAGCTCTTCTTTCCTCAAGGTTTAGGAGTGTGTTTATGGGGATTCTTCATTAGTGATGTTGGACGAGAAGGCCTGGCTCTCAGTCTCCGCTCTAATTCATCCCAAAGCTGTTCTATGGGGTTGAGGTCAGGACTCTGTGCAGGCCAGTCCAGTTCCTCCACACCAAACTCCTCATCCATGTCTTTATGGAGACGCTTTGAGCACTGGAGCAGTCATGCTGGGACAGGAAGGGGCCGTCCCCAAACTGGGCCCACAAAGTCGGGAGCATGAAATTGTCCAAAATGTCTTGGGAGTTCCTTTCACTGGAACTAACCCCTGAAAAACAACCACACCCCATAATCCCCCCTCCACCAAACTTTACACTTGGCACAATGCAGTCAGGCATGTCCCGTTCTCCTGGCAACCGGCAAACCCAGACTCGTCAGACAGAGAAGCGTGATTGGTCACTCAGAGAACACGTCTCCACTGCTCTAGAGTCCAGTGGCGGCGCACTTTACCCCACTGCATCCCACGCTTTGGTGATGTAAGGCTTGGATGAGCTGCTCGGCCATGGAAACCCATTCCATGAAGCTCTACACACTGTTCTTGAGCTCATCTGAAGGCCACAGAAGTTTGGAGGTCTGGAGCTCTTGACTCTGCAGAAAGTTGGCCACTTCTGTGACCCTCAGCATGCGCTGACCCCGCTCTGTGGCCCTCAGCATGTGCTGACCCCGCTCTGTGACCCTCAGCATGCGCTGACCCCGCTCTGTGACCCTCAGCATGCGCTGACCCCGCTCTGTGACCCTCAGCATGCGCTGACCCCGCTCTATGACCCTCAGCATGCGCTGACCCCGCTCTGTGACCCTCAGCATGCGCTGACCCCGCTCTGTGACCCTCAGCATGCGCTGACCCCGCTCTGTGACCCTCAGCATGCGCTGACCCCGCTCTGTGACCTTCAGCATGCGCTGACCCCGCTCTGTGACCCTCAGCATGTGCTGACCCCGCTCTGTGGCTCTCAGCATGCACTGACCCCGCTCTGTGGCCCTCAGCATGCACTGACCCCGCTCTGTGACCCTCAGCATGCGCTGACCCCGCTCTGTGACCTTCAGCATGCGCTGACCCCGCTCTGTGACCCTCAGCATGCGCTGACCCCGCTCTGTGACCCTCAGCATGCACTGACCCCGCTCTGTGACCCTCAGCATGCGCTGACCCCGCTCTGTGACCTTCAGCATGCGCTGACCCCCCTCTGTGACCCTCAGCATGCGCTGACCCCGCTCTGTGACCCTCAGCATGTGCTGACCCCGCTCTGTGGCTCTCAGCATGCACTGACCCCGCTCTGTGACCCTCAGCATGCGCTGACCCCGCTCTGTGACCCTCAGCATGCGCTGACCCCGCTCTGTGACCCTCAGCATGCGCTGACCCCGCTCTGTGACCCTCAGCATGCGCTGACCCCGCTCTGTGACCCTCAGCATGTGCTGACCCCGCTCTGACCCTCAGCATGCGCTGACCCCGCTCTGACCCTCAGCATGCGCTGACCCCGCTCTGTGACCCTCAGCATGCGCTGACCCCGCTCTGTGACCCTCAGCATGCGCTGACCCCGCTCTGTGATTTCACTTTGTGGCTGAAGTGCTTTCACTTTGTTATAATGCACTAAAGGCCTTTGCACACTGAGTCCGAAATTTTCGCATGCGTTTTTTCGTATTCGTGATCCGAAAAATTCGTTACGCACAGAGACCTTGCACACTGAGTCCGATGCGTATTAATGAATGCGTTATGAAAAAAAACGCAAAACCACACCAAATGGCGTCTTCCACCTCCTTATCAAGGAGCTGCGGATTATCCAGACCGATTCAAAGCTGAATGTCAGTGGCTCCGTTTGATGCTTTGCTAGCGATACTGGAGACACGTATTAAAAAGAAGACCAGCAATCTCCAATCCTGAACAGAGACTGGCAGTGTGTCTAGGATCCGCGCACACACACACACACACACACACACACACACACACGGTTTACATGGAGTTGGTGTGCTATAATTATAGCTGTGATATTGCAGTATTTTTGATACAATAATATTTGTATATTTAATTGTAGGGATCTGAGCACTGGCGATTCATTCTGCAGGTTTAGTTTGGGCATCAGCTGTAGATGGAAAAACGGATGCGAAAAACGCAGAAAATCGAACCTGTTCCGATTTTTTTTTTGACGGACGAATGTTTCGGAGGCAGTGTGCAAGCGTAATTGACATAACGTGAGGTCAAATTTATTTTTTGACGTGCGAAAATTTCGCATGCGAATTTCGGACTCAGTGTGCAAAGGCCTTAACAGTTGAGCTGGAATATTTAGCCGTGAGGAAATGTCCCGAATGGACTTATTGCACAGGTGGCCACCAGTACCCAGAATGCCGTGCGTCTGTGTGTTTGTATGCAGCTCAGTGAAGGACTCTACATTAATGCACCATGAATGATGGGTAATGGATCTTTATTATCAGAGGGGGTTTGATCTGAACACACACACACACACACACACACACACACACACACACACACACACACACACACACACACACACACACACACACACATTCGCCGCACTGATGCGCTTAGAGCTGAGATTAGAGTGTGTGCAGCGGGTCAGTAATCTGTCTGAACCACATCTGATCTGAGCTCTTGTGACTGCTCAGCGTCTGTGAGTGTGTGAGTGTGTGAGTGTGTGTGTGAGTGTGTGTGTGTGTGTGTGTGTGTGTGTGTGTGTGTGTGTGTGTGAAGCTACAGTGTGTTCTCAGCACATTCACACCTGCTCATGTTCTGACCCGGTCGATTGTGTGTGAACGGCAACAGATGCCAACTCACCACCGAGTCCTCTGGGTGGTTGCCAGGGTGTTGCTATGGTGTTCTGTGTGGTTGCTAGGTGGGTTCTAGGGTGTTATGGGTGGTGTTCTGAAACCAAAAAACAATTTATCGCCAAGGCAACATTTCTATTTTTCTATTTTTTTTTTTTACTAATATTTACATTTTATTTTATCTTTATTTCAATTAACAGAAAAGTTTTTAAATAGTTTTAGTTCATGATCGTTCATAATAACCCGGCTATCTTAGTGGTTGCTAGGGTGTTCTGGGTGGTTTCTAGGGATGTTGCCAGGGTGTTCTGGGTGTTGCTAGGGTGTTCTGGGTGGTTGCTAGGGATGTTGCCAGGGTGTTCTGGGTGTTGCTAGGGTATTCTGGGTGGTTGCTAGGGGTGTTCTGAATGGTTTCTTGTTGATTGCTATGGTGGGGTGTTCCTAGGGTGTTTTGGGTGGTTGAAAGGGGTGTTGCTAGGGCATTCTGTGTGGTTGCTAGGGCTATTCTGAATGGTTTCTAGGTGATTGCTAGCGTGGGGTGTTGCTAGGGTATTCTGGGTGGTTGCTAGGGCTGTTCTGAATTGTTTCGAGGTGATTTCCTAGGGTGTTCTGGGTGGTTGCTAGGGATGTTGCCAGGGTGTTCTGGGTGGTTGCAAGGGGTGTTGCTAGGGTATTCTGGGTAGTTGCTAGGGGTGTTCAGAATGCTTTCTAGGTGGTTGCTAGGGTGGATTGTTCCTAGGGTGTTTTGTGTGGTTGCTAGGGCTGTTCTGAATGGTTTCTATGTGATTGCTAATGTGGGGTGTTCCTAGGGTGTTCTGGGTGGTTGCTAGGGCTGTTCTGAATTGTTTCTAGGTGATTTCCTAGGGTGTTCTGGGTGGTTGCTAGGGATGTTGCCAGGGTGTTCTGGGTGGTTGCAAGGGGTGTTGCTAGGGTATTCTGGGTAGTTGCTAGGGGTGTTCAGAATGCTTTCTAGGTGGTTGCTAGGGTGGATTGTTCCTAGGGTGTTTTGTGTGGTTGCTAGGGCTGTTCTGAATGGTTTCTATGTGATTGCTAATGTGGGGTGTTCCTAGGGTGTTCTGGGTGGTTGCTAGGGATGTTTCTAGGGTGTTCTGAGTGGTTGCTAGGGTTGTTCTGAATGCTTTCTAGGTGGTTGCTTGGGTGGGGTGTTCTTAGGGTATTCCGGGTGGTTGCAAGGGGTGTTGCTAGGGTATTCTGGGTGGTTGCTAGGGGTGTTCTGAATGCTTTATAGGTGGTTGCTAGGGTGGGGTGTTCCTATGGTGTTTTGAGTGGTTGCTAGGGCTGTTCTGAATTGTTTCTAGGTGATTTCCTAGGGTGTTCTGGGTGGTTGCTAGGGATGTTGCTAGGGTGTTCTGGGTGGTTGCTAGGGATGTTGCTAGGGTGTTCTGGGTGGTTGCTAGGGTTGTTCTGAATGCTTTCTAGGTGGTTGCTTGGGTGGGGTGTTCTTAGGGTATTCTGGCTGGTTGCTAGGGGTGTTCTGAATGCTTTCTAGGTGGTTGCTAAGGTGTTGCCAGGTGATTGCACTGGCCCAAGCCCCCTTCAGGTGTGTGTTTTTCAGCTAGATGTGTGTTAACTCTATTGTAGTGCTGTAGTTTTCCTGATGTTTGACGTGTGTAGTTTCTGCCAGTGATCATCAGACAGAATCTCTGTGATAATGATGTTAGTAAGGACTCAACACACGGGGCTTGTGGGGTAGGCTGTGCCAATCAGATTGAGGGTGTGACATTGATTGACAGCTCAAGCGTCTGTGATCCGCTCTGTGAGACTGAAGCTGCTGTGTGTGTCCTTGTGCTGATGCATGATGGGAAGTGCAGACGGCAGGACTCATCGACATGCACAGCAGACAGTGGAGCATTAAAGGAGCAGCATAGATGTGTGTGTGTGTGTGTGTGTGTGTGTGTGTGTGTGTGTGTGTGTGTGTGTGTGTGTGTGTGTGTGTGTGTGTGTGTGTGTGTGATGTGTGTGTGTGAACGCTCTTCTGAGGATCAGAGGCGGTGCAGACGAAGGAAATCACAGCTTGTGATGAGCCTGTGCTGTTAGGAGTGACACTCACAGGCTACTAGTAGGCAAGTATGTGATTTCGGATGCAGCCTACGATCAGGCATAACATTATGACCACCTTCCTAATATTGTGTTGGTCCCCCTGGCCTCCTCTAGACCCCTGAAGGTGTGCTGTGGTATCTGGCACCAAGATGTTAGCAGCAGATCCTTTAAGTCCTGTAAGTTGCGAGGAGGATCGGACTAGTTTGTTCAGCTCATCCCACAGATGCTCGATTGGATTGAGATCTGGGGAATTTAAAGGCAGAGTCAACACCTCAAACTCACTCAAATCCTTACGCTTGCCCATTTCTCCTGCTTCTAACACATCAACTCTGAGGACAACATGTTCACTTGCTGCCTAATATATCCCACCCACTAACAGATGATGAGATCACATATTCCATATGTACAATGTTTTACGTCAAGTATGTCGTTAAGATGGCCTAAACATTATTATTTATTTTTTATAATATATTTTTTTATTTTTGTGTATTTCAGTACATGTGTGTGTGCGTGTGTGTGTGATAAATACAGTGAGCTATAGATATTAGTGATGAGTCAGCACATTGGTTTAACCCTGTGTGTTCCGCGCTGCTCTGGACTCGCCCGACACACACACACACACACACACACACACCAGACCGACACTAGTGACCGGAGCATCACGACACGGGTGAGTCTACACGCATTTACTACGGAGGATCTCTAGCATGTGCCAAGATAAAGCTGTTCGAGTGTGTGATGCGCAGTACGGGAGTGTGTGTGTGTGTGTGTGTGTGTGTGTCTATAAGTCAGTCTGTCGCCGCGCGCGCCGGGAAGCAGCAGCATCAGCAGCATCAGAGCCGGTAAACAGCCGTTCATCTGCTTCAGTGTGTGTGTGTGTGTGTGTGTGTGTGTGCAACGAGTAAACCTACAACTGTATCATTTATAGTGTGTGTTCTTCATCAGTAAACAGAACTCTTGGAAATAGTTTTATATGTGTGTGGAATTTGATTGACAGTCATCATGTCACACACACACACACACACACACACACGAAGCGCGTGCATGTCATTGCATCCCTCGCGCGCGCTCGTTAACGCGACCGACTGTATGTGATGCAATCATATTCGTTGTGCATCTGTGGGTTTCGTGGTCACATGACGCGAGTTTATGAACTTCAATGGTACCGGTTTCGTTTTGTGGTTCTGCAATGCGGTGGGTGTGGCCTGCGCGTGCACGCGGACTGCCGGCGTGACGTCACTCGCGGCCGTGATGACGCGCCCAGAGAATCCTGAGGCCATTTCTGTCGTAAGATCTGAAAAATACAATTATGAAAGAAACTCCTCTTGCATTCCTTTGGGGGAGAGAATTGATGATTAATATTCATGTTTATGAATTATTTATTCGTATGCAGAAATGCAGGGTGTGTAACTAATAGCTTTAAAGACAATGTCTCCTCTTATTATTAATAATCACTAGGATATTATTAGTCATAACCAGCTTCTGTTATTGCTGTAAACTCATGTAATGGATGTGAGTGCTGACACATGTAATGAGTGTGTTGGCAGTGATTATAATAATATTTGATGGTTTTGGCATCATCTGATATTGCACAGAAGCTGCCGATCTGAAGGTCAGTTTGAGCCGCTGGGGATTGTGGGATTTGTTGTTCTCTGCAGTGTGACTTTATGAAGATGGTATTGTGTCAGGAGTGTGTGTGTGTGTGTGATTGCTTCATTTAGGAGCCGTCTCGTGAGATCAGACTGAAGAACAGCTGCTATTTCTGACTGTAATTCACTCAGAGAACGAGAACGCTGCTCAGCTCGGCCTAGATTTAGTGATTGTTCTGCTCCTCCTCACGGGTTGTGTTCTCTGAGAGCAAAAGGACATTATATACTGTATTAGAGTGAATTATTTCACCCTAAAATCAAAAGGACAACTATGCAATGTAATTATTTTATAAGGAAAATGAGTATTCTATTTTAATTCCATGTTTTGCATAGTATTACATCGCTTATAAAAACATCTCATTCTCATTACTTTAATGCATCTTGACGTTTTATGTATTTATAATTGTTTTTTCTCTATGTTGATTCACATTATGTTTATACAACCATCTAGTAACACACTAAAACACTTAGAACACCTTAGTAGCTGCATAGCAACACCCTGGCAACCACGAGGAACACCCTACTAAAAACACTTAGAACACCTTAGCAGCTGCATAGCAACACCCTGGCAACCACATAGGAACACCCTACTAAAAACACTTAGAACACCTTAGCAGCTGCATAGCAACACCCTGGCAACCACCGAGGAACACCCTACTAAAAACACTTAGAACACCTTAGCAGTTGCATAGCAACACCCTGGCAACCACATAGGAACACCCTACTAAAAACACTTAGAACACCTTAGCAGCTGCATAGCAACACCCTGGCAACCACGAGGAACACCCTACTAAAAACACTTAGAACACCTTAGCAGCTGCATAGCAACACCCTGGCAACCACATAGGAACACCCTACTAAAAACACTTAGAACACCTTAGCAGCTGCATAGCAACACCCTGGCAACCACCGAGGAACACCCTACTAAAAACACTTAGAACACCTTAGCAGCTGCATAGCAACACCCTGGCAACCACATAGGAACACCCTACTAAAAACACTTAGAACACCTTAGCAGCTGCATAGCAACACCCTGGCAACCACCGAGGAACACCCTACTAAAAACACTTAGAACACATTAGCAGCTGCATAGCAACACCCTGGCAACCACATAGGAACACCCTACTAAAAACACTTAGAACACCTTAGCAGCTGCATAGCAACACCCTGGCAACCACATAGGAACACCCTACTAAAAACACTTAAAACACCTTAGCAGCTGCATAGCAACACCCTGGCAACCACCGAGGAACACCCTACTAAAAACACTTAGAACACCTTAGCAGCTGCATAGCAACACCCTGGCAACCACATAGGAACACCCTACTAAAACACTTAGAACACCTTAGCAGCTTCAAAGCAACACCCTGGCAACCACAAGGAACACGCTACTAAAAACACTTAGAACACCTTAGCAGCTGCATAGCAACACCCTGGCAACCACCGAGGAACACCTTACTAAAAACACTTAGAACACCTTAGCAGCTGCATAGCAACACCCTGGCAACCACCTAGGAACACCCTACCAAAAACCATGCAGAACACCTTAGCAACTCCATAGCAAGACCCTGGCAACCACCTAGTAACACACTAAAAAAATCACTCAGAACACCTTAGCAGCTGCATAGCAACACCCTGGCAACCACCTAGGAACACCCTACCAAAAACCATGCAGAACACCTTAGCAACTCCATAGCAAGACCCTGGCAACCACCTAGTAACACACTAAAAAAATCACTCAGAACATCATTGCAACTGCATAGCAACACCATTGCAAGAAACTTGGACTACACAAAAAAATTACTCAAACACCTTAGCAACTGCATAGGGAAACCCTAGCAACACACAAATAACCACTCTACACCCTAGCAACCGCATTCTGTGATATGTCTTGATGTTTTATGTACTTTACATTAATAATGTCATTACTCTCAATGGTGATTCACACTGCGTTCTCATTACTCTAAAGCAATGATTTGTTTCTTATTCAAACAAATCTCAGTGTAATTATTATTATTTCTGTGGTTTGATCTGCCACAGTGTTAACTGAGTGTGGTTTAACTGCTGTGTGTGGGGCTGTAGAT
This sequence comes from Gobio gobio, assembly GCF_949357685.1. Lineage (NCBI taxonomy): Eukaryota > Metazoa > Chordata > Actinopteri > Cypriniformes > Gobionidae > Gobio > Gobio gobio. The sequence goes on along the minus strand of NC_137119.1, from coordinate 44,357,419 downwards.
CACAGAGAGGAATGGAGAGGTCAGGTGACATCTGTGTGTGAAAGCGCTCTTCAGCTGTGCAGGAAGCTCTTAAAGACACACAGCTGTATCGGAGCAGCTGATTGGCTGAGAGCCTTCGGCGTGTCCTCTGCAGAGAGACAAAGACACATCCCAAGGACTAGCAAACCAGATCCTCAGACCAGAAACCACAAACCATTCAGGGCAATAACAATGCATATCATGTTTCATATGGACCATGGGTTTTACGGTGTGTTGTTATGGTAATAATGCTATAAAAATATGAAACATTGCATTTTTTACTATGCAGTTTTGTGTTGTGGTGATGTGTTAGGGCAAGGCTTCCCCAAGGATGATAAAAAGCTTATAATTAAATCATAACAATGTAAAATTAAAATCAGAGAACCGTGAACATGAAATCTCAGCATGTATGAATTCTCAGTGTCTAAAATATGAAAACATTAGTCTGAGACTGTCATAAATGCTTATACATCTGACTGTATCCTTCACCATATTCACCAAAGGTTCTGCCTAAATACTGTAGTAAAACTATGGGAACACCACTGTCATCACCAACAAAGAAATCAAGAAATGTAATGCGTTTCACACTATAATTTTATATGAATTTATTGTGACTGTATGACATCATGGTAGTATAACGGACGCTATATTTACTGTGGTATTTTGGCAGAGGCTGTGTTTACTATGGTACAGTTTTGTAAAGGAGTGTGTCTGAATGAACACATTGCTCATAATCTCACAAACGTGCTGTCATGGGTTGTTTGTTTTGACAGCTGAATATCACAGACGCACAGCAGAAACATCTGAATATCTGTATCAGCCATTTACAGTGAGATCTGTGAAGCTGCTGCTGAAACACATTTGAGTTGAGATTTAAACTCCTAAGTCATTCATCACTAGTGCTAGTGCTCATAATGATTCAGTGTGTACATCATTTGTGTAACTGCAGTAAACTAGTAACTAGCAACCACCTGAGAACACACTAAAAAACACCCAGAACACCTTGGCAACTGCATAGAAACCACTTAGGAACACACTAAAAACCACTCAGAACAACTTAGCAACTGCATAGCAACACCCTAGAAACCACCTAGGAACATACAAAAAAAACCACTCAGTAAAAACACTTTAACAACTGCGTAGCAACACCCTAGAAACCACCTAGGAACATACAAAAAAAAAAACACTCAGTAAAAACACTTTAACAACTGCGTAGCAACACCCTAGCAACCACCTAGTAACACACTAAAAATCGCTAAGAACACCTTGGCAACTGCATAGAAACCACTTAGGAACACACTAAAAACCACTCAGAACAACTTAGCAACTGCATAGCAACACCCTAGAAACCACCTGAGAACACACTAAAAACCACTCAGAGCACCTTGGCAACTGCTTAGAAACCACATAAGAACACACTTCAGCAACTGCATAGCAACACCGAACATACTAAAAAACACTCAGAAAACACTTTAGCAACTGCATAGCAACCACCTAGTAACACAATACAATTCACTCAGAACAATTTAGCAACTGCATAGCAACACCATAGCAACCACTTCAGAACACACTAAAACACATTCAGAACATTTTAGGAACTGCATAGGAACACCCTAGCACCCACCGAGCAAGATCACCTAGGAATATGTTAGCAACTGCATAGCAACACCCTGGCAACACAAAAAACCCTCAGAACAAACTTTAGCAGCTGCTATTTTTTGCTATGTTGCTATGCAGTTGCTAACGTGTGTTCTGGGTGGTTTTCAGTGTATTACTAGGTGGTTGCCAGAGTGTTGCTATGCAGTTGCTAGAATGTTCTGAATGGTTTTTAGTGTGTTCTGAGATGTAAAGGGTGTTCCTAGGTGGTTGCTAGAGTGTTGCTATGCAGCTACTAAAGTGTATTCTGGGTGGTTTTCAGTGTATTGCTAGGTGGTTGCCAGGGTGTTGCTAGAATGTTCTGAATGGTTTTTAGTGTGTTCCACGGTGGTTTCTATAGTGTAGCAGCAGTTACTAAGTTGTTCTGAGTGATTTTTATTGTATTACAAGGTGGTTTCTATGGCATTGCTAAGCAGCTGCTAAAGTGTGTTCTAAGGGTTTTTTGTGCGTTTCTAGGTGGTTGCCAGGGTGTTGCTATGCAGTTTCTAACGTATTCCTTGGTGATCTTGCTCGGTGGGTGCTAGGGTGTTCCTATGCAGTTCCTAAAATGTTCTGAATGGGTTTTAGTGTGTTCTGAGGTGGTTGCTATGCAGTTGCTAAATTGTTCTGAGTGAATTTTATTGTGTTGCTAGGTGGTTGCTAGAGGGTGTTGATATACAGTTCAGGTTAGTGTTTTCTTAGTGTTTTTTTAGTTTGTCCCAGGTGGTTGCCCTGCAGTTGCAGAGGTGTTTTAAGTGTAGGAACACCCTTTACATCTCAGAACACACTTAAAACCATTCAGAACATTCTAGCAACTGCCTAGCAACACCCTGGCAACCACCTAGCAATACAATGAAAACCACCCAGAACACACGTTACCAACTGCATAGCAACACTCTGACAACCACCCAGCAACACACTAAAAACACTGAGAACACCTCGGCAACTGCAGAGCAACCACCTGGGACAAACTAAAAAACACTAACCCAAACCCAACTGCATATCAACACCCTAGCAACCACCTAGCAACACAATAGAATTCACTCAGAACAACATAGCAACACAGTAGCAGCCACATTCTAAAGTGGGAAATAAAACAGAAACACACAAGTGTTCATCCAGTGAGAGTCTAGAGCTATAACATGAGAAATGTTTGAGTTCATATTAAGATCTTTGACCTTTTATTGCAGTCTTGAGGAGAGTTCAGGCAGTCGATGAAGTCTTGGAGAAGCAATTAAGATTTTAAAGTGATCTCATTTGTCATTTGTTGTTCTCTTGCAGTGCTGAAACATTTCACTGCTATTTTCACGGTACTTAGTAGCAACATACTAAAACCACTCAATACACAC
>NC_137119.1:44349417-44351917 GCF_949357685.1 Gobio gobio | reverse complement strand
TGATACCGATGGCTGAGTTAGAGAACAGTTGTGTGTGCATCCCATAATGCCTTTGATCCGAAGATAAAGGTCAAACTCTCACTGATTAATATTCATGATCCTGTGCATCAGTCGTCATGAATTCATCTCCTCTGATCGTGTGTGTGAGCAGAATCACAGTCATAACTCCACAGCATTGAGGTCAAAGGTCAGCTGGCGATCTGTATTTAAAGGGACAGTGCGTTTGCTGTGTGTGTTCATGTGTGTGTGTGTGTGTCTCTGATCACAGTTTGATTCGTCATGACGACAGAGCCAGAGAGTAAAGCAGAGCAGGGGGCCAGCGCGGCTCCGCCCCATTCGGCCCCGCCCCTCGACGACCAGCTCCCTCCGGCCGCCGCCCACAGCACACCGGTCAGGACAGAACAGGTCCGCCTCTGGTTGCCACGGCAACGCTACAGCACAGACAATCATCAAACAATCAAGCTGCATTTTTCCATTTTTCATATTGAGATTTAAGGATCGACACCTGTGTGTTAAAATGAAGAAGTCCAATTTTTACATTATGAAACAATTGAGCTAAAAACTCACTCACACACACACACACACGCACGCACACACACACACACACACACACACACACACACACACACACACACACACACACACACACACACACACACACACACACGCCCGCGCACACACACACACACACACACACACACACACACACACACAAACACACACTGTCTCTCTCCCACACACGCACACACACACACACACGCCCGCGCGCGCACACACACACACACACACACACACACTGTCTCTCTCTCACACGCGCACACACACACACACACACACACACACACACACACTGTCTCTCTCTCTCTCACTCACACACACACACACACACTGTCTCTCTCTCACTCACACACACACACACACACACACACACACATACACACACACACACACACACACACACACATACACACACTCACACTCAATCACACACACAGACACACACACACACACACACACACACACACTCAATCACTCACACAGACACACACACTCACTGACTCACTCACTCACTCACACACACACTCACACTCAATCACACACACACACACGCACACACACACACACACACACACACAAACACACTGTCTCTCTCTCACACACACACACACACACACACACACACACACACTGTCTCTCTCTCACACACACACACACACACACACACACACACACACACACACACACACACACACACACACACACACACACACACACACACACACACTCACACTCAATCACTCACACAGACACACACACTCACTGACTCACTCACTCACACACACACACACTAACCATACACCTGCCCATCACACACACACACACACACACACACACAGGTGTCAGTGTGTCATTGTGTGTGTGTTTCTGTCTGACGGTCAGGCTGGGGAGCGTGAGGTGGGCGGAGTCCCGCAGGGGAGAGCCAATCACCAGCCGGCCGAGGACGACGGCGCCTCCCACTGGTCCTCCTCCAGTAAACTGACCCGATCTCCAGTGAAAGTGACCAGGAAACCCAAGAACATGCAGTGCAAGATCTCACTGCTGGACGGCTCCGACTACAGCTGCGTGGTGGAGGTGAGACACACACACACACACACACACACACACACACACACACACACACACACACACACACACACACACACACACACACACACACACAGATGACCTCTGTTATTGATTATGAGTCTTGAAGGTTAAGAGCTGACCATGAATGTTCTCAGTTCAGTGTGTTTGCATTGGCAGATTCAAATTAAAGGATTGTAAGATGTTTTCAGTGTGTGTGATCGTGCTGAGGGTCATCACACACACACACACACACACACACACACACACACACACACACACACACACACACACACACACACCGTCTGGTGTTAATCTTGAGTATCTATAGAGTAGTGTTGATCCTTCATATCTCACAAGAGTCTTTAGTTTATCATATTTATAAAAGACGGAAATACTGAACCGATTCTGAACACAGCCGAGCTCATGGAGGAGCTAAAGACTCACACTCACACACACACACACACACACACACACACACACACACACACACACACACACACACACACACACACACACACACACACACTCACGCACACTCACTCGCAAACAAACACACTCACTCAAACTCCCTCACACGGACACACAGACTCACACACAAACTCACACACACACACACACACACACACACACACACACACACACACACACACACACACACACACACACACACACACACTCACTCTTGCACATACACATTCACTCTTGCACACACACAACACACACACACACACACACACACTCACACTCTCTCTCACACACAAACTCTCACACACATACATACACACACACACACACACACACACACACACACACACTCACTCTCACACACTCTCACACACATTTTCACTCTTGCACACAGACAACACACACACAC
>NC_137119.1:44311917-44339417 GCF_949357685.1 Gobio gobio | reverse complement strand
GTCTGTCTGTCTATCTATCTATCTATCTATCTATCCTCTATCTATCTATCTATCTATCTATCTATCTATCTATCTATCTGTCTGTCTGTCTGTCTGTCTGTCTGTCTGTCTGTCTGTCTGTCTGTCTGTCTATCTATCTATCTATCTATCTATCTATCTGTCTGTCTGTCTGTCTGTCTGTCTGTCTGTCTGTCTGTCTGTCTGTCTGTCTGTCTGTCTATCTATCTATCTATCTATCTATCTATCTATCTATCTATCTATCTATCTATCTATCTATCTATCTATCTATCTGTCTGTCTGTCTGTCTGTCTGTCTGTCTGTCTGTCTGTCTGTCTGTCTGTCTGTCTGTCTGTCTGTCTGTCTGTCTGTCTGTCTGTCTGTCTGTCTGTCTGTCTGTCTGTCTGTCTGTCTGTCTGTCTGTCTATCTATCTATCTGTCTGTCTGTCTGTCTGTCTGTCTGTCTATCTATTGTTCTATCGGTCTGTCATTCCATCCATCATCCATTCATCATTAGCTGTCGTCTCATTTTTACAGAAAACACTCAAAATTTGATTTATTTTTTAATTAATTTGTTATTTGTTATTTTTAATCTGTTTGGTCTACATCCCTTCAGAAAGTGTCTGTTGATTCCACTAGGTGTCATTAAACAGAGGAAAAAGGAGTTTTCTTGATATCTCCTTCCAGAGTAAAGTTATTGAGATTAATCTGCCCAGTCCGTCTAAGAACTCCTGCTCATCTGCTGGGGAATCCAACAGGCTCCGCCTCCTCATCTGTGTGAAGGGAGATCTCAGGCTCTGATTGGTCTAGAAGCATGATCGACATGTCTATAGAGAGCTGAGATACTCCGCTTTTTTGACGTGTGACGCAATACGTGATGACGTGATCAAAAATCACGGCTAACAAAGACGATCAAAACTAAGGATAATAAGAGTATTTGACTGCATCACATGTTTTGATCTGGACATCGGTGACGTATCACAGTGTGGTTTGGCCATGAACACACACATTAGTGATCCGAACAGGAATATGACTCATGTGTGTGCTTGTTCAAAGGAGTCATTTCCATCTTCGTGATTCTTTTGATAATAACGTTACTGTAAAGTGTTGGATCGGTGAAATAAACCGCACCGTGATATTCTTGAGGGTGAGAGCTTTCATTTGATATATGACTTGGTGAGTTTGTGTGATATAAATATGAAATTTAATATTATTTATGTGATTTTCTCAAGGGGGGGTCATTGCGGGGGGTCAAATTCAGACCTTATTATCTTCTTCACTGCAAAAGTGATTGGGTTATCAAGAAAGCTGAGGTTCTAATCATTCAAACGAGACCATATATCTAGTTTTGTGCTGCACAACTTATAGATTGTTTTAAACATGATTAAAGACCAGATGTGTGTGTGTGTGTGTGTGTGTGTGTGTGTGTGTGTGTGTGTGTGTGTGTGTGTGTGTGTGTGTGAATCTCCTCAGCTCAGCGGAGTACTCCAGTCAACACAGCGACAGTCAGTGTAAATGGCCCTAGACCAACAGGTAGAGACGTTTCTCTGCATCAAACCCTCAGAACGAGACGCTTGTAGATACAGAAGAGCCTCCGTCTGCTTGTCTGATCTCCCGCGATCACGCGTGTGTGTGTGTGTGTGTGTGTGTGTGTGTTTGCATGCGCTGGCGGCTTGTGCTTCAGATGCTGTTGTGATTTTGCACATGCTGTGGCTGCGACAGTGCATCGCGATCGACTCATAGACATGTTACAATGATGTAAACGTAAAAAAAAAAAACAGCTCTACTTACACCGATCAGGTAAAACATTCTGACCTAATATTGTGTTGGTCTGATGGACTCCTCTAGAAGGTGTGCTGTGTGGTATCTGGCACCAAGATGTTAGCAGCAGATCCTGTAAGTTGTGAGGTTGGGCCTCCACGGATCGGACTTGTTTGTTCAGCTCATCCCACAGATGCTCAATTGGACTGAGATCTGGGGAATTTGGAGGCAGAGTCAACGCCTCAAACTCGCTGTTTCGCTCCATACACAACAAATTCTGACCCCTTTCTATCAGAACCAGCATTAACTTCTGGAGCAGCCGGTTCTCCACTGGTCCTTCATGACCCTGTGGCCGGTTCTCCACTGGTTCTTCATGACCCTGTGGCCGGTTCTCCACTGGTCCTTCATGACCCTGTGGCCGGTTCTCCACTGGTTCTTCATGACCCTGTGGCCGGTTCTCCACTGGTCCTCCATGACCCTGTGGCCGGTTCTCCACTGGTCCTTCATGACCCTGTGGCCGGTTCTCCACTGGTCCTCCATGACCCTGTGGCCGGTTCTCCACTGGTCCTCCATGACCCTGTGGCCGGTTCTCCACTGGTCCTCCATGACCCTGTGGCCGGTTCTCCACTGGTCCTTCATGACCCTGTGGCCGGTTCTCCACTGGTCCTTCATGACCCTGTGGCCGGTTCTCCACTGGTCCTCCATGACCCTGTGGCCGGTTCTCCACTGGTCCTCCATGACCCTGTGGCCGGTTCTCCACTGGTCCTCCATGACCCTGTGGCCGGTTCTCCACTGGTCCTCCATGACCCTGTGGCCGGTTCTCCACTGGTCCTCCATGACCCTGTGGCCGGTTCTCCACTGGTCCTCCATGACCCTGTGGCCGGTTCTCCACTGGTCCTCCATGACCCTGTGGCCGGTTCTCCACTGGTCCTTCATGATCCTGTGGCCGGTTCTCCACTGGTCCTTCATGACCCTGTGGCCGGTTCTCCACTGGTCCTCCATGACCCTGTGGCCGGTTCTCCACTGGTCCTTCATGATCCTGTGGCCGGTTCTCCACTGGTCCTTCATGACCCTGTGGCCGGTTCTCCACTGGTCCTCCATGACCCTGTGGCCGGTTCTCCACTGGTCCTTCATGACCCTGTGGCCGGTTCTCCACTGGTCCTCCATGACCCTGTGGCCGGTTCTCCACTGGTCCTCCATGACCCTGTGGCCGGTTCTCCACTGGTCCTCCATGACCCTGTGGCCGGTTCTCCACTGGTCCTCCATGACCCTGTGGCCGGTTCTCCACTGGTCCTCCATGACCCTGTGGCCGGTTCTCCACTGGTCCTTCATGATCCTGTGGCCGGTTCTCCACTGGTCCTCCATGACCCTGTGGCCGGTTCTCCACTGGTCCTCCATGACCCTGTGGCCGGTTCTCCACTGGTCCTTCATGACCCTGTGGCCGGTTCTCCACTGGTCCTCCATGACCCTGTGGCCGGTTCTCCACTGGTCCTCCATGACCCTGTGGCCGGTTCTCCACTGGTCCTCCATGACCCTGTGGCCGGTTCTCCACTGGTCCTCCATGACCCTGTGGCCGGTTCTCCACTGGTCCTCCATGACCCTGTGGCCGGTTCTCCACTGGTCCTTCATGACCCTGTGGCCGGTTCTCCACTGGTCCTTCATGACCCTGTGGCCGGTTCTCCACTGGTCCTCCATGACCCTGTGGCCGGTTCTCCACTGGTCCTTCATGATCCTGTGGCCGGTTCTCCACTGGTCCTCCATGACCCTGTGGCCGGTTCTCCACTGGTCCTTCATGATCCTGTGGCCGGTTCTCCACTGGTCCTTCATGACCCTGTGGCCGGTTCTCCACTGGTCCTCCATGACCCTGTGGCCGGTTCTCCACTGGTCCTTCATGATCCTGTGGCCGGTTCTCCACTGGTCCTTCATGACCCTGTGGCCGGTTCTCCACTGGTCCTCCATGACCCTGTGGCCGGTTCTCCACTGGTTCTTCATGACCCTGTGGCCGGTTCTCCACTGGTCCTCCATGACCCTGTGGCCGGTTCTCCACTGGTCCTTCATGACCCTGTGGCCGGTTCTCCACTGGTTCTTCATGACCCTGTGGCCGGTTCTCCACTGGTTCTTCATGACCCTGTGGCCGGTTCTCCACTGGTCCTCCATGACCCTATGGCGGGTTCTCCACTGGTCCTCCATGACCCTGTGGCCGGTTCTCCACTGGTCCTCCATGACCCTGTGGCCGGTTCTCCACTGGTCCTCCATGACCCTGTGGCCGGTTCTCCACTGGTCCTCCATGACCCTGTGGCCGGTTCTCCACTGGTCCTCCATGACCCTGTGGCCGGTTCTCCACTGGTCCTTCCTTGGAGCACTTTTGATAGAGACTGACCACTGCAGACCGGGAACAGCCCACAAGAGCTGCAGTTTTGAAGTTTCTGGCCCTTGTCAAACTCGCTCAAATCCTTACGTTTGCCCATTTTTCCTTCTTCTAACACATCAACTCTGAGGACAAAATGTTCACTTGCTGCCTAATATATCCCACCCACTAACAGGTCATCAGTGTTATTCACTGGTCATAATGTTTTTGTCATAATGGGTTTTTGTCTTATATTTATATCCTGTGATATAGTTAATCAGTATCAGACAAGCAAGAATGCTGTTTCTCCCGAATATCAGCTCGATTGCAAATGTGATATTGATTTTGAACAACAGTTCAATGAACAAGATGTTAATATTGTTTTACATTTTTAACACAATATTGTCTGTTTTTGCTCAATTTCGCCAATATACTTCCAGAACTTTTGTGTGTCTCTGAATGAATCTGTGGTTTTAAATGAATCAAGTAAGTCACTGATTCAGAGACTCATTCATTGAGACGGTCACTTGCTTTGTTCCTGAATGAATCAGCTGTTTGAGTGAATGATTCAATGACTCACTCATTAAGACTCGTTCCTGAATGAATCAGCTATTTGAATAAATGATTCAATGACTCACTGATTAAGACTCGTTCCTGAATGAATCAGCCGTTTGAGTGAATGACTCAATGACTCACTCATTAAGACTCGTTCCCATCGGTCAACTCGGTACAACACATGACTATGGGATATCATGCTCTAGCGCCATCTGCTGAAGACACCTTTATTCACGCCTGAAAGGCCAATGGCGCATGACGACGTGGGCGGGGTCACGACCCACAGCATATAAATGCAGTCGTATGCGTCATTTCCCTTGTTCTTCAGCTCTTCACCGAGCTGCTAGAACGCCATCACGCCAGTCCTCTCAAGGAGGTAGCCCACGGTGGTGAAATCTTGTGGAAAGGCACAGAAAGGAGAAAGTTTTAAGCACAAGTTTAACATTGCTAACAGAAGCTAAAAACTTTTCTCAGAGAAAAAAGAGAGAATGTCTAAGCACAGCAAGGGTGCTCGCCCCTGTCCAATGACATGTGGGTATATGCTGTCAGAGAGAGATACTCACGAGCACTGCCCGGTGTGTTTGGGGATTGTCCATGCTAAGCTGGCTCTCTCCAACCCCGGGGCATGTGTGCACTGCCAGCAGCTCCGTCACTCGACACTCGAGCGGTGCGTAGCGTTTGTTGAGCGTGTGCTCGGTGGGGCAGTGGCTAGAGATGGTCCACTTCTGTCCTCTGGGGTTGGTCCGGATGCGGCTATATCCGTTTTTGAGGAGGTTACGGGATCCTGGGCCGAGCATATGGAGGCTAATGATGGTCTGGGTGTGTTTGGTCCTCTAGTCGCTTCGGAAGGTAATCAGCGGTTTGTGGATGATGACTCTGTCTCGCAGATCCTCGCTTCCTCCTCGCCCATCGAGGCGGCAGATGGGAGTGAGGTAATGGGGGATTCTTTCATTGAGCTGTGTCAGAGAGCGGCAGGAAAGCTGTTCGTAGAATGGCCAGTCTCTCCCCCGATTAAGAAAAGCTGGCGCTTCGGGGGGTTCTATTTGTCTCCGGTTCAAACAGTGGTCAGAACACATCTGCCACTTTACCCAGATTGTTTGGCGGAGCTTACAGCTTCATGGCCGAAACCCATGTCCCCTCCTCCTCTGGTGCCGGGAGCGAATAAGTTCACCGAATTCGAAGGAGCGGGTGCAGCAGGGTTAGTGTCGGCTCCCCCGATGGAGCATCCGCTTGCTGCGTATCTAGCTCCAATGCAGAATAGTGGGATCGCAGGTATTCCGACTCTCCCAACGGGGCCATGCAGGTTCTCGTATAAACAGCTCAGCAGGATCTATAGTGATCAGGCTTGCACGGCCAGAGCTTTAAATACTATGTCCTTGCTGCAAACATACCAGGCCATCTGTTTGGGGGAACTGAGCGAGGCCATATTAGGAGGTAGGCCATGTGAGGGACTTATGGGAGAAGTTCGGTCTACAGCCGACTATATACTGCGCGCAACGCGTTGCTCGTTGGTATCGTTGGGCCATGTGATGGCCAGTACAGTGGTCGCTCAGTGCCATCTGTGGCTAACGCTGGCGAACTTGCCTGAACGGGACCGGAATGCTTTTCTCGGTGCACCGATCTCCCCGACGGGCCTTTTTGGAGAAGGCCTGGACACTTTTCAGGCACGATTTGAGAGCTCCAAGAAGCAGGCGGAATCGCTGAAGGGGTCAATGCCTAGAAAGCTCAGCGGACCGACGCAGTGGGGGGCACAGCCTGGTTTTAGAGCGTCTTTTCGGCCACCACCAGCTAAGAGGCCGGCTGCAGCAACAGCGCCGAGACCTGCTTTGGAGGCTGGGCAAAAGCACGCACATCCTAAACAGCAGGCGGGGTCGCAAAAGAAGGGGCCGCCCCCGGCGAAAGGGAAATATTTCTACGCAGGAAAGAAGGGTCAGGCGGGTCCCTAGCTCGCAGACGAGGGAGGAACGTCGGTCCAGGGGCAGCCGCTTTTCTCTCTCGCCGAAAAAAGAATCCTGCAAGAGAGCGGGTTCACCTTTAAATGTATCAATAAAGAAACTTTGTGTTCAGCATACAATGCCTCATGTGTTGATTTGTCAGAACAATCAGAATGTGTTGGAACCACTAAAATCACAAAAAGGGGCGGGGGTTCCCCAGGCCATGCCAGGGATCCTCGCTGTCAGCCTCGAGCGGTGGCGCGCATGCGCACTAACACCGTGGGTTCTGTGTTGAGGGAAGAGATTCGGGTTCTCCTGGGAAAAGGAGGTGGTTCCACATGGGAGAACGGCATGCGAGTGAGTTTTCGGACAGTGCTGAGACTGCTGGGGCTCATGGCCTCAATGATAGCAGTCGTTCGGCTGGGTCTCCTCTTTATGGGTGCGTTCTAGAGATGGGCGCTGGGCACTGGCCTGAATGCCGCGCGGTATTTAAACAGGCAAGTGACGATAACGCCGTCATGCGTTCATGCTCTGATCCCCTGGGGATCCCCGGGTCTGTTGACAGAGGGGATTCCCCTGGGGAGAGCTACGTCACGTGTAGTGGTGACGACAGATGCGTCACTGCTTGGATGGGGAGCCCTGTGCCAGGGGAACTCCGTGAGAGGAGAATGGTCGGCAGCGCAAAAAGAGCATCATATAAATTGCCTGGAGTTGCAGGCAGTTCATCTGGCACTGAAACACTTTGCTCAGCATTTGCAGGGCAAACACATGTTAGTCAGAACGGACAACACGACAGTATTGTCGTATATAAACAGACAGCGAGGTACTTGCTCGCTTCCTCTGTTACAACTGACACAGACACTCCTGATGTGGGCCAGGGAGCATTTGGCGTCGCTCCGGGCAGTATATGTCCCGGGCCGTCTGAATGTTGGAGCAGACCTACTTTCCAGAGGGGGACCACAGGTCAGAGAGTGGCGCTTGCACCCTCGAATAGTGGCGCAGATCTGGGCCGGTTCGGCAGGGTCGAGGTGGATCTTTTTGCGTCCGCGAAGAACACGCACTGCCCGCTGTTTTTCTCAATAACAGACAGCAGCGCCCCCCTGGGGGTGGATGCCCTGTCACATGTATGGCCCAAGACTCTACTGTATGCGTTTCCCCCAGTGGAACTGATACAGCCCACTCTAGACAGAGTGCGCCAGGAGGGGCTGTCACTGATTTTAGTGGCCCCTCGCTGGACAGCGAGGACATGGTACGCGAGTATCATGTCGCTGCTGGTAGGGACACCGTGGTGTCTTCCCCTATGCAGGGACCTGTTGTCCCAGGCAGAGGGACAGGTTCTACACCCTCGGCCGGAACTGTGGGCTCTATGGGCCTACCCGCTGAGAGGGAGAATGTAATGGCAGCAGGGCTCCCAAGCAATGTCGTGGCCACAATACAGAGCGCTAGGGCGCCATCGACAAGGGGGCTTTATGCATTGAAGTGGCGTATATTTGAACAGTGGTGCGGCCGGAGGTATTTATCGCCATACCAATGTCCGATTGCGGGGATATTGACTTTTCTCCAGGAACTGTTGGAGGAAGGGCGTGCCCATTCCACGCTGAAGGTCTACTTGGCCGCCATTTCGGCCTGTCATGAGGGCATTGGTGGTGCTGCCCCGAGCGCGCACCCGCTGGCTGCTCGGTTCCTTAAAGGGGCGCGACGGCTAAAACCCGTTATGAAGTCAATGGTGCCGCCATGGGACCTGACTGTGGTTTTGGAAGCTATGGGTGAACCTCCGTTTGAGCCCTTAGAAGCTCTCGATCTGAGGATGCTGTCTTATAAAGCAGCTCTACTGTTGGCACTGGCGTCAGCAAAGCGCGTTGACCTCCATGTGCTGTCAGTACATCCCTCGTACTCCAGTTTCGGTTTTACCGACTTGATGTTACTGCTACGTCAGTTGCTCGGTCCGTGCTTACAGCAGGGGCTTTAAGCCAGGGCCCATCGCTCCCTTGAAAAAAAAAAAAAAAAAGGGGATGAAAGGTGTGGCGGTGCTGGCATTTGTGTTCTAGTTCAGCGACTTGGCAGGGCGTGAATATATGTCCCATAGTCATGTGTTGTACCGAGTTGACCGACTGAAAGGGAACGTTGAGTTATGCATATAACTACTGTTCCCAGAAGGAGGGAAACGGGGTACAACACCTCTGGGCCCCGCACAGTCGGGGCTCGGTGAAGAGCTGGACTGAACAAGGGAAATGACGCATACGACTGCATTTATATGCTGTGGGTCGTGACCCCGCCCACGTTGTCATGCGTCATTGGCCTTTCAGGCGTGAATAAAGGTGTCTTCAGCAGATGGCGCTAGAGCGCGATATCCCATAGTCATGTGTTGTACCGAGTTTCCCTCCTTCTGGGAACAGTAGTTATATGCATAACTCAACGTTCCTTAACGAATCAGCCGTTTGAATGAACAATTCAATGATTCACTCATTAAGACTCGTTCCTGAATGAATCAGCCGTTTGAATGAACAATTCAATGATTCACTCATTAAGACTCGTTCCTGAATGAATCAGCCGTTTGAATGAACAATTCAATGATTCACTCATTAAGACTTGGCCGTTTTAGTTTCATATTTAGTGTATCATTTCATTTTTCATTCATATTCATGCCACCTCTGACCTGCATTAAACAGAATTTACATAAAAATAAAAATAGTAAATGTTATGGCCACATTGTAGCCTTTAAAAGTTTGTGTAATAAATTCAATGTTGAATCAAAACATTGCTTCCTAAAGCTACTTTTTGTAATGTCTATCTAAAGCTTTTTTCATTTAACACAATAATGACTGCATCTTCTGGGGGGGAAATTTCTCAGACAAAATTGATTTGAATAATTATGTTTAATCGCTTGACAGCCTTAGCTCTTTTAAAAACGACCTCTGAAAGATCCTCTGGGGAGCTGAAGTGCTTTTTCTATGGCATGGCTGTGAAACCCCTTTCTGAGATTTTATTTCTAAGAGTGCATAATAATGATAAAGAATAACATAATAATATAATGCAGTCAGTGTTCACTCTTATTGCTGGGATGGTTGTTGTAGTGAATGCAGATGCAGGACTGAAGCTCTCTCTCTCTGTGTGTGTGTGTGTGTGTGTGTGTGTGTGTGTGTGTGTGTGTAGAGATGGGCACAGCGTTGTACGGCACGGCTAAAGGCATCGCCATGAGTGACCTCATCACCACGGTAACGCCAGAGAAGAAGGCGGAGGAGACGCGCGAGGAGGAGATGGTGCTGGTGGAGAGTGTGGTGGTGCTGGAGGAAGAGGATGAGACCACGAAGGCCACGGAGCTCTCGCTGCCCAGCCCGCTGACGCCCGCACGCCAGGACACACGGGTACACACACCACACACACACACCCTGTGTTTCATACACACCTCATTACAAACACATGCTCATCATAAACACAAGCTCATAACAAACACATGCTCATAACAAACACATGCTCATAACAAACACATGCTCATAACAAACACATGCTCATAACAAACACATGCTCATCATAAACACATGCTCATCATAAACACATGCTCATAACAAACACATGCTCATCATAAACACATGCTCATAACAAACACATGCTCATCATAAACACATGCTCATAACAAACACATGCTCATAACAAACACATGCTCATAACAAACACATGCTCATCATAAACACATGCTCATAACAAACAAATGCTCATAACAAACACATGCTCATAACAAACACATGCTCATCATAAACACATGGTCATCACAAACACATGCTCATCATAAACACATGCTCATAACAAACACATGCTCATAACAAACACATGCTCATCATAAACACATGCTCATCACAAACACATGCTCATCATAAACACATGCTCATAACAAACACATGCTCATAACAAACACATGCTCATAACAAACACATGCTCATCATAAACACATGCTCATCACAAACACATGCTCATCACAAACACATGCTCATAACAAACACATGCTCATCATAAACACATGCTCATAACAAACACATGCTCATAACAAACACATGCTCATAACAAACACATGCTCATAACAAACACATGCTCATAACAAACACATGCTCATAACAAACACATGCTCATCATAAACACATGCTCATCACAAACACATGCTCATCACAAACACATGCTCATAACAAACACATGCTCATCACAAACACATGCTCATCACAAACACATGCTCATCATAAACACATGCTCATCATAAACACATGCTCATCACAAACACATGCTCATAACAAACACATGCTCATCATAAACACATGCTCATAACAAACACATGCTCATCACAAACACATGCTCATCATAAACACATGCTCATCATAAACACATGCTCATCATAAACACATGCTCATAACAAACACATGCTCATAACAAACACATGCTCATAACAAACACATGCTCATCACAAACACATGCTCATCACAAACACATGCTCATCATAAACACATGCTCATCATAAACACATGCTCATCACAAACACATGCTCATAACAAACACATGCTCATCATAAACACATGCTCATCACAAACACATGCTCATCACAAACACATGCTCATAACAAACACATGCTCATAACAAACACATGCTCATAACAAACACATGCTCATCATAAACACATGCTCATCACAAACACATGCTCATCACAAACACATGCTCATAACAAACACATGCTCATCATAAACACATGCTCATCACAAACACATGCTCATCACAAACACATGCTCATAACAAACACATGCTCATCATAAACACATGCTCATAACAAACACATGCTCATAACAAACACATGCTCATAACAAACACATGCTCATCACAAACACATGCTCATCATAAACACATGCTCATCACAAACACATGCTCATCACAAACACATGCTCATAACAAACACATGCTCATAACAAACACATGCTCATCATAAACACATGCTCATCACAAACACATGCTCATCACAAACACATGCTCATAACAAACACATGCTCATAACAAACACATGCTCATCATAAACACATGCTCATCATAAACACATGCTCATCACAAACACATGCTCATCACAAACACATGCTCATCACAAACACATGCTCATAACAAACACATGCTCATAACAAACACATGCTCATCACAAACACATGCTCATCATAAACACATGCTCATCATAAACACATGCTCATCACAAACACATGCTCATCACAAACACATGCTCATCATAAACACATGCTCATCATAAACACATGCTCATCATAAACACATGCTCATAACAAACACATGCTCATCACAAACACATGCTCATCATAAACACATGCTCATCATAAACACATGCTCATCACAAACACATGCTCATCACAAACACATGCTCATCATAAACACATGCTCATCACAAACACATGCTCATCATAAACACATGCTCATCATAAACACATGCTCATCATAAACACATGCTCATCATAAACACATGCTCATCATAAACACATGCTCATCATAAACACATGCTCATCATAAACACATGCTCATCATAAACACATGCTCATCATAAACACATGCTCATCACAAACACATGCTCATCACAAACACATGCTCATCATAAACACATGCTCATCATAAACACATGCTCATCACAAACACATGCTCATCATAAACACATGCTCATCACAAACACATGCTCATCATAAACACATGCTCATCACAAACACATGCTCATCATAAACACATGCTCATCATAAACACATGCTCATCATAAACACATGCTCATCACAAACACATGCTCATCATAAACACATGCTCATCACAAACACATGCTCATCATAAACACATGCTCATCATAAACACATGCTCATCATAAACACATGCTCATCACAAACACATGCTCATCACAAACACATGCTCATCATAAACACATGCTCATCATAAACACATGCTCATCACAAACACATGCTCATAACAAACACATGCTCATCACAAACACATGCTCATAACAAACACATGCTCATCATAAACACATGCTCATCACAAACACATGCTCATCATAAACACATGCTCATCACAAACACATGCTCATCATAAACACATGCTCATCATAAACACATGCTCATCACAAACACATGCTCATCACAAACACATGCTCATCATAAACACATGCTCATAACAAACACATGCTCATAACAAACACATGCTCATAACAAACACATGCTCATAACAAACACATGCTCATCATAAACACATGCTCATAACAAACACATGCTCATAACAAACACATGCTCATAACAAACACATGCTCATCACAAACACATGCTCATCATAAACACATGCTCATAACAAACACATGCTCATCATAAACACATGCTCATCATAAACACATGCTCATCATAAACACATGCTCATCACAAACACATGCTCATCATAAACACATGCTCATAACAAACACAGGCTCATAACGAACACATGCTCATAACAAACACAGGCTCATAACGAACACATGCTCATAACAAACACATGCTCATAACAAACACATGCTCATCATAAACACATGCTCATAACAAACACATGCTCATAACAAACACATGCTCATAACAAACACATGCTCATCACAAACACATGCTCATCATAAACACATGCTCATAACAAACACATGCTCATCATAAACACATGCTCATCATAAACACATGCTCATCATAAACACATGCTCATCACAAACACATGCTCATCATAAACACATGCTCATAACAAACACAGGCTCATAACGAACACATGCTCATAACAAACACATGCTCATCATAAACACATGCTCATAACAAACACATGCTCATAACAAACACATGCTCATCACAAACACATGCTCATCATAAACACATGCTCATAACAAACACAGGCTCATAACGAACACATGCTCATAACAAACACATGCTCATCACAAACACATGCTCATCATAAACACATGCTCATCACAAACACATGCTCATCACAAACACATGCTCATCACAAACACATGCTCATCACAAACACATGCTCATCATAAACACATGCTCATAACAAACACATG
This sequence comes from Gobio gobio, assembly GCF_949357685.1. Taxonomy (NCBI): domain Eukaryota; kingdom Metazoa; phylum Chordata; class Actinopteri; order Cypriniformes; family Gobionidae; genus Gobio; species Gobio gobio. The sequence goes on along the minus strand of NC_137119.1, from coordinate 44,325,745 downwards.
CTCATCACAAACACATGCTCATCATAAACACATGCTCATCACAAACACATGCTCATCATAAACACATGCTCATAACAAACACATGCTCATAACAAACACATGCTCATAACAAACACATGCTCATCACAAACACATGCTCATCATAAACACATGCTCATCATAAACACATGCTCATCATAAACACATGCTCATCACAAACACATGCTCATCATAAACACATGCTCATCACAAACACATGCTCATCATAAACACATGCTCATCATAAACACATGCTCATAACAAACACATGCTCATCACAAACACATGCTCATCACAAACACATGCTCATCATAAACACATGCTCATCATAAACACATGCTCATCATAAACACATGCTCATCACAAACACATGCTCATCACAAACACATGCTCATCATAAACACATGCTCATCATAAACACATGCTCATCACAAACACATGCTCATCATAAACACATGCTCATCACAAACACATGCTCATCATAAACACATGCTCATCATAAACACATGCTCATCACAAACACATGCTCATCATAAACACATGCTCATCATAAACACATGCTCATCACAAACACATGCTCATCATAAACACATGCTCATAACATGCTCACGTGCTTCTCATCTACAGGCTTCTGCTTCAATGACTAAAACATTTTATACTTTTCTTCATCAAGGATGCATTGAATTGATCAACGGAAATGACGTTACAATGTAAACGCTGTTCTTTTGAAGATGCTATTCATCAAAGAATCCTGAAAGATAAAATAGGGGAGAGCGGGGCACAACCTAACGCTTTTGACTTTCTCAGTTTGTGTAAATCCACTTGGGGTTCAGAGTATTTATTGTTTCCCACATTAATTGCACACATGTCTAGTACAATTATGTGGTTTTGTTTCATTAATACAGTGTATGCTTTTTTCTTGATTTACCCCGAAAGAATGGAAGTGAAATGTGACAACATGTCCCATAGTTGGGGTATATTGTAACATGACCAAATAACAGCTTAAAATGTTACCTGATATAATCAAAAAAATATCCAAGACAAACTAATACGAATACGAAACCGAATCCTCAGTCCATTATCACAGTACACACATTAATGAAGTCAACAACGTCCACAGCAGTGTAGAGATGCTCAGAGGTGGACAGTAGCTAAGTACATTTACTTGAGTACTGTACTTAAGTACACTTTTTGAGTATCTGTACTTTCCTTGAGTAGTATTCTTTCTGGAAACTTACGACTTTTACTTCACTACATTTCTATCAAGGCCCTCGAAGTAGAAAGTTGTAGCCGCTTTAAAAGTCAGAGGATGATTTGTGTTTTTGTTTTTTTGCAGACAGCCTATCAGTTATCACTCTCGTAGGATCACATGAAGTTCAATGATTTCCAAGTATTTTTTGAACACCAATCAATTGATGGCAAAATAGAAGGCAGCAGTTCCCAGACGCAGAACCATAGTCATACTGAGAAGATAAAATTCAGAAGAGCAGACGTGGATAAATCTGAAAAAGTGCACAAAGACGCCAGACCACAAGAACTGAAGTTTAGTCTATTGAATCTACTAAAATCTTATTATAGTCAATTAAAACTAGACTAAAACAATTCAGATGCCTAAAATGTTTTAGTCAAAAGTCTATGACTAAAACTAAATCAAAATTTGCTTTCAAAATTAACATTGGTATGAAGTATGATTGGTCAAATGATTTTTATAGATTTACCCGCCAAGTTGCCATAGCCTTGTGGATACAGCGCTAACACATAGCTAACAATGATGTTAGTTAGCATGCAAACATGTAGTTGGGCTAATAATGTTAACTGAAGTCCTTTCAGAAATGTTTGTTACATAATCCTGTCAAATAAACACAATGCAGAAACCTTTCTTTTCTAGTATGATTTTGACTTTGATAAGAGCTTTGTAACTTTTAAACAAGTATTTAAATGAGGTATGCTAGCATATCAGATGGAGCATGACTGGCTTAAACCCCCATGATGGAACAGCGTGCATTCATACAACAATAATAAAATAATGCATTTACTTTTACTTTTGATACTTAAGTACTTTTAAAAGCAAGTACTTCTGTACTTTTACTTAAGTAAAAATCTATCTTTAAAACTTTCGCTTGTAATGAAGTAATATTTAACCAATAGTACTTTTACTTTTACTCAAGTAATGGAGTTGTGTACTTTGTCCAGTTCTGGATGCTCATATTGACCGTTTAACCATTAACCGAAAGTAAGAACTTTAATACTTTAATACCGATTAATAGGCTACTATCAGTTAAACTGTTTAAATGTTTTTTAACGCTTTTTTGTTTGTTTCTTTGCTGCATGGTTAAAGAAATATATGCTGTATTTGTTCACTCACGGAGCGCGTCAACACGTTCAACCACGTCATGTCTAACCTCGCAAAATGAAGCAAAGGGAAAGAAGAAGCTACTGTGTTCGACAGAAAGGGCAACGAAATTACTTGCAAAATATGCTGTGCGGTATAGCGCTTTTAAAAGTGCAGATTGTTTCAAAGCAGCTTCACAGTGTTAAACAGGAAAATAATGCAACAGAATTTTATTTAGCCGTCTAGCCGTTCTGGAGAAAATGGTGATGTCATCAGTTCATTTCAATTATCATACAATGACAATGTAGGCATTAGATCAGTAATTTAGTTTATATGTTTAATTTAGTTTAATAATTAGATTTATTGGGAGATTTAGTTGAAAAATGTAGTGTCTCCAACTGAGCAAGCCAAGCCAGAGGCAACAGTGGCAAGGAAACCAAAACCCCATCAGGAGCAGAATGGAGGAAAATAAACCTTGGGAGAAACCAGGCTCAGTCGGGGGGGCAGTTCTCCTCTGGCAAATTAACAAACAGCGTATGATTATTATTCTGGGAACTTTACAGGTCAGAGGTCATAATAGATCAGAATATTCGAAAGATCGGAGGCAGCACACCGGAGACGGGTTTATTGAGGATGATGTGTCGATTAAATCATTATTAAATAGGAATAATCGAAATATCGGAGTTATCACGCTGGAGACGGGTTTATTGAGGATGCCGTGTTGATGAGGCAATTATTAAAGTGCAATATTCGAAAGATCGGAGGCAACACGCCGGGGACGGGTTTATAGATGATGACATATCGATTTAACAATTATTAAATTGTAATATTCGAACAATCGGAGCACAAGCTCCTGACTGGTGGAGAGCAGATGAAGGGCTTCCCGAGGTTCTAGCGAGGCGTTATCTCTGTGTTCCCGGAACACCAGTGCATCTGAAGCCTTGTTTAAGGCTTTTCCTAGTGTGGTTTTGGTCAAGTTTACTAAAGTAAACATTGTCACGTATGTTCTACTCGCCGCTGTTTCCTAATGGTTTATAGAAAAATTACCCTGAGTCGCCCTCTGTGGTTTCAAAGATCAGCCCAACGAGTCAGAATATGGAGGAGCTTGTGGAGGTTTTAACCCACGCTGTGGCCAAGCTGAGTTTGGATTGGCCACAGGAAATAGTGGACATCCAGCCGCCATCTAAGCTGGATGAACGCTTTTTCAGGCGTCGGGTTCAGCCTCCACGGCGGGGCCTTCCTTTTTTCCCCGATCTGCATAACGAGTTGTGTAGATCGTGGGAAAACCGCTTCTCAGCCCGTTTATCAAATCCCCCAGTGCTTGATTTTTCTAATGTGCTGGGGACGGCTGAGTTGGGGTATGCAGCGTTGCCACAGGTTGAAGGGGATGACGTCACTGAGCTCAGGAAGGCAACAGATTTGTCTCTCTGCATTACCAAGGAGACGGCCCGCGCTGTGGGCCGCTCAATGGCTGGTATGGTGTGCGTTGAGAGACATCTCTGGCTGACGCTGTCGGGAATCAAGGATAGAGAGAAACACTTTCTCCTTGATGCCCCGATCTCGCCTTCTGGCCTCTTCGGCGGTGCAGTTGATACTGTCGTCGAGAGGTTTCAGGAGGCGAAGAAGCAGTCAGCCGCCTTCCAGAGGTTCATCCCTCGCCGCTCGGGCTCTGCAGTTAGAGCAGGCCCGGGTGGGCAGCACGGACCTTCATCCAGCTCATCGCACCGCGATGTGCAAAGGCAGAGTGTCGCCTCCCGCGCCCTTCCTGAGGGAGCTTGGCAAAGGAGACGGCGCTCTCGCAGGAAGCCTTCTCAGCCTAAGGGCGACCTGAGGGACGTCATCCAGGCTAAGAAGGCTCCCAAGCGGTCCTAGCTTCTGCAGGGCCACTGAGAGTCGTCCCCCACAGGGTGGAGCGATCGAGGTCGTTCCCACTCTGGGACTCTCGGGGAATCGATGCTGCGTTCCCGCCGTCCAGGACGCTTCGGGCCGCATCGATTCCCTGCGCGCGCGCACTGAACCAGTCGCCTCTAATAGGACCTGCGACAGTTCAGCAGTCGCGTGCGCCCTCCGGACCTCTTCCCCGACTGCACCCTGCCGGTCAGCCGCTTCAGGGAGTTGGGGAAGAGGCTCGATTAACACCCGAGGCTGGCCTCGAGAGGCTAGTTCCCTTTGTAGATTATCTCGGCGCATGGTCATGCCTTCCGGGTATATCTACGTGGGCCCTGCGTACTGTGGAACGGGGTTACAGACTGCAGTTCGGTTTCCCTCCCCCGAAATTCAACGGGGTGGTAACGCGCAGATGCCTTCGTTCCCTCGTCATGTGGAAGAAACCTTGGTTCCTGTCCCAAGGGCCAGTGTTGGGAGCATCGTGTTGCCGGAAGTCCGTTTCAACAGACGCTTCCCTCACTGGTTGGGGCGCGGTCATGGAAGGCCGCTTTTCCAGGGGTCTGTGGGGGACCCGGCATTCTTCCTGGCAAATCAATTGCCTGGAAATGCTGGCGGTCTACAAGGCTCTGAGGAGCTTTCTCCCGGACCTCCGCGGCCACCATGTCCTGATACGATCCGACAGCATGTCGGCAGTATCGTATCTGAACCACCAGGGGGGCCTGAGGTCGCGCCCTCTTTGCAGACTGGCGCATCAGGTCCTTCTGTGGTCTCAGGGGAAGTTATCATCCCTCAGGGCGATGTACATCCCCGGGGACCAAAATCAGGGAGCAGACATCCTGTCGAGGCAGGGGCTGAGGCCCGGGGAATGGCGACTCCACCCCGAGGTGGTGGAGGCTATGTGCGAGCGGTTGGGCACGGTGGAAGTGGATCTATTTGCGTCTCGAGAGACGTCCCACTGCCCGCTGTGGTTCTCCCTCATTCATCCGGCCCCACTGGGGCTGGATGCCATGGCACAGACGTGGCCGCGGCTGCATCTGTACGCTTTTCCCCCGATCGCTCTGCTCCCGGGAGTTCTGGAACGTGTCCGCCAGGAGGGCGTCAGCCTTCTCTTAGTAGCACCCCGGTGGCCCACTCGAGTATGGTTCTCCGACATCATCGACCTGCTGGACGGTCCCCCGTGGCAGGTCCCTCTGAGGAGGGACCTGCTGTCTCAGGCCAGGGGTTCGATTTTCTACCCCCGGCCAGAGGTATGGGATCTCTGGGTCTGGCCCCTGAGGGGGCTCAGTTCCTAGGAGAGGGCCTGTCGGCGGGTGTTGTGGAGACCCTACTCAGTTCCAGAGCTCCATCCACCAGGAGGTTGTACAGCCTAAAGTGGAATGTATTTTCCACTTGGTGTAGAGAGCGGGAGGTGAACCCAGTTAACTGCCCAGTGGCTTCAGTGCTGGAGTTCCTTCAAGACCGCTTCTCCGCCGGTCTCTCCCCGTCCACACTTAAGGTGTATGTGGCTGCCATTGGGGCTTTCCACGCACCTTTAGGTGATGGGACACTGGGAAGGCACCATCTGGTTGTACGATTCCTCCGTGGGGCTCCGAGGATGAGACCTGCGGCTCATTCCAGGGTCCCAACCAGGGGTGCTCGAGGGGTTGGCTGAGGCCCCCTTTGAGCCGCTGGAGTCGGCCGAGGCGAGAATACTGACCTTCAAGGTGGCTTTTCTCCTTGCCATCACTTCTCTGAGGAGAGTGGGGGACCTCAAGGCCTTGGCGATCACGCTGACCTGCCTGGAGTTTGCCCCTGGCATGGTAAAAGCCATCTTGCATCCCAGTCAGGGCTACGTGCCCAAGGTGCCATCCAACAGGGCACGGTCATTGGTTCTCCAGGCATTCCATCCTCCACCTCACGTGACGGCGGAAGAGAGCCGACTTCACCTCCTCTGCCCCGTGCGGGCATTGAGGATTTACTTGGAGAAGTCTACTCAGTGGAGAAGGTCAGACCAGCTGTTGGTGTGTTTTGGTTCACCCAAGAAAGGGCTGCCTGCGTCAAAGCAGACGATCAGGAACTGGATCGTCCAGGCTATAGCCATGGCTTATCGGGTACTTCGGCAACTTGCCTTCACCTTTAGCCATGAGGGCCCATTCTACCAGGAGCATGGCCTCCTCGGTGGCCCTCCTTTCTGGAGCCTCTATGCAGGAGATCTGCGAGGCGGCTGGGTGGGCCACCCCTCACACCTTCATTCGTTTTTACAGTCTGCATCTCCCTGAGACGCCTGGCGCGAGAGTGCTCGCCCCTAGATGTGCCTGGGGTCCAGCTCACACTGGGGTGGGTATGATTGGTGCGGGATAGTTGGTACTCGTGACTATAACCCTTGTTCCCCGAGAAGGGAACGAGACACTGCGTCTCGTGTCCACCCAATCATCAGAGCGCTCGCTTCATCGCAAAGAACGCTATCTCTGTTGCGTTCAGACGTCTCTTTGTATCTTCCGGGTATGCCGTCACATACTACGTCATCACGCAACACCAATCGGATTGGGCTGATTCTACGGTTTCTTCAGACACTTTACACGAGGGGCGTTCCCCAAAGTGTCATCACGATGACGCAGTGTCTCGTTCCCTTCTCGGGGAACAAGGGTTATAGTCATAACCCGAGACGTTTTATTCGTAAATATTTAAGTGAAAAATATTTAGTGTAGGCCTATTTATTTTATTCTTTTTATTTATATTTGATCTGATCTGTGCTGATGTGTGCACGGTAAAATAAACCCGTGAAAAAAGTGTCTTTTTAACGGCTCACAGACACTTGTCAATCATATTTTTATTTAATGCCAACTCAATATTATAATCGTATTAGAGGTGTAACGGTACACAAAACTGACGGTTCGGTACGGGTTCGGTACAGCAGTTTTACAAAATTGCTTTTTATTTATTTTTATTAAACAGTGGTTTACTGAAAAAAAAGGGTCTGTCCTTAAATTAATTAAATTATAACTAAAAGTTTATTGAAGATATTGCTGTAAACTATATAGGGAGCCCTTACTTGCACATTCATATTAAAGGTTAACAACAGAGCCCAAATTCAGTTGCTATTTATTTTTAGGTATAATAATCAACACTCAAATAACATAGTACGCAAACATGTAAACTTCACATAAGTGTCTGTAATTTTCATGACAGGTTTATTTAAACATACATGAAATAGCAAATCAAGACGTACATCATTAACAAGTTAAGTAGAATATAATGAATATATAGGCTAATATAGTGCATATTCAGTTAAAGAAATATATGCTGTATTTGTTCACTCACGGAGCACTAGATTTCTCTAGTGAACTAAAAGCTGTGGACACTGAATGAGGTCATGTGATGCTGACATTGTTTAGTTTACAGCAGTTATATTGACGTCTTTCCGCCGTTGAAACACTGATTGATCGATTACACCACATATGAGACGTGACAGTAAGTTGTAATTTATCCTCAACATACCTTCAGATGTTCATTCATGTTTATTCTTTAAGAAGAGATGATCGGTCGCGTTTACAGATGATCGCGCGGCCGCTTGAACTGTGATCAGTCACGCCACATTAAAGAGCGTCAAAACGGCAATTTATCGTTTGAATGTTGTGATCAAATTAACTGAATACTAAATATGTTTGTGTGGGAACACGGATTGAAGTGTGTTCCGCGCTTAAAACAAGCCGACTGTTAATTCTAAGACACGCGTGCACCGAATACGTTTACTATTACACCCCTAAATCGTATCAGTTAACGGTTAATAATCGGATAATGAGCGGTGGTTGTTGTTGGGAAAATTAACCGAATGAGCATCCCTACAGCAGTGTATTTTTAATTTAATTTAATTAAGAATAGGCAACATTATGCCAGGATGGCTGTCCTTCCTGAAGTTGCTGCATTGGCTGCAGTCTGTAGATTCCCTCATGCTCAACTCGTAATACGCAAATGTTAAGCGGCGATGTGTATGTCCTTGCCACCACGAGACAAATCGGCATTGCATATTGAACATGTAGCTTGACTTGAATCACCTTCTTTTGACTGAAAGTACTGCCAAACAACACCAGGGTTCGGTTCGGTAGAAAAAAATTCCAAGGTTCGGCAGAAACCGAGCCCCGTCAAAAAGCCTAATATTCGGCCAAATCCGAACCCAAGTCCTGGATTCGGTGCATCCCTACTGATCATAATCATAAATGTTTCTTGATCTTCAAATCATCATATCACAATGCTTTCTGAAGGATCATGTGACACTGAAGACTCTTTGATGCTTTAAGGCCTTTAAGCACAGCCGAAAAAGATATTTCGCTTTATTTACCAAGCCTTTTACCATCTCAATAGATGGAAATGTCCATTTACCTCATTTCGTTCACAAATTATAGCCATTTTAGTAAAAGTGGCTTCACCCACTTTGAATGTTTTGGCGACCCTTAGGGACAATGAACCGAAATTTCAACTTTTTTTTATAACTTTTGACAATCAGACTCTAGAGAATCTTTCTGCACTGGTTTGATTCCGATCGGGCCAAAAACCTAGGACTAGATTGCAAAAGTAGGATTTTCAAAACATCCACACGGTTTAAGGAGTTATGGGCCATTTTGTACTTTTGAGCGCTGTAGCGCCCCCGTCAGGCTGATTGGGACGAGATTTGGTGGAGTTGTAGGCGGTGTGAGTACTACCAGCCCTCAAAGTTTCAAGTCTCTACGACTTACGTTTTGGTCTGCCCGCACATTTTTATTGGAGAATGCTGATCCTTGGCGCTACTCTCTTGAACCCCATAATTACACTTCTCATAGAGAACAGCTGTTTATAATTCACTGTTTTAATATATTTTTGATCAAATAAACGCAGCATTGATGAGCAGAAGAGACTCAAAAACATTATTTCAGATGCACCTGATGAATGTGCAACATGAGCAGCGCTTCATCACCTCATCATTATTCTCGCAGTGTGTGTTCACTAGAGTTAATGTCTGTCTGTCGTTGTATTTGACACAGACTTAGACAGACTTCAACTTAGACAGACTTAGACTTAGACAGACTTAGACTTAGACAGACTTAGACAGACTTAGACTTAGACAGACTTAGACAGACTTAGACAGACTTCAACTTAGACTTAGACGGACTTAGACAGACTTAGACTTAGACAGACTTAGACTTAGACAGACTTAGAAAGACTTCAACTTCAACTTAGACAGACTTAGACTTAGACAGACTTAGACTTAGACTTCAACTTAGACAGATTTAAACTTAGACAGACTTCGACTTCGACAGACTTAGACTTCGACAGACTTAGACTTCAACTTAGACAGACTTAGACTTCAACTTAGACAGACTTAGACTTAGACAGACTTCGACTTAGACAAACTTAGGCTTAGACAGAATTAGACTTCGACTTAGACAGACTTCGACTTCGAATATGACTTAGACAGACTTCGACTTAGACAGACTTAGACTTAGACAGACTTCGACTTAGACAGACTTCGACTTAGACAGACTTAGACAGACTTAGACTTCAACTTAGACTTAGACAGACTTCGACTTAGACAGACTTAGACTTAGACAGACTTAGACTTAGACAGACTTAGACTTCAACTTAGACTTCGACAGACTTCGACTTCGACAGACTTCGACTTAGACAGACTTAGACTTCAACTTAGACTTAGACAGACTTAGACTTAATAAGTCTCTCACTAGAGTTAATGTCTGTCTGTCGTTGTATTTGACACACTAATGGAGGAGATGGAGGAGCTGATGTTTCTGATGGTTCTGCCTCTCTCTCTCTCTCTCTCTCTGTTCTCGCTCTCACCGGATCTCAGACGGATTTCACAGACACCGCTCTAGACGGAGATTTAACGGCCACTGAGGTTTGTGATTCACATCTCATCTGATCTCAGATCTGCTCATGAGCTCCAGACGACACATGATGACATTCAAATCAAATATAAAATATGTTCTAAAGAAGTTATTTTTGAATGTTTGAATGTTTTTTCTTGGTTACCCTTACGAAAAAGAAGTAAGTTCATTTTAGGAAGTACACTTAAGTAATGTTCAAGTATATTTTAAGTGTACTTTATGTAGTAAGTATACTAATATTACAGTTTTTCTCAGTCGCTTTGGTACATTTCTCAGATCAGAATTGAAATTCTCAAAGCGACCTGTTCAATCTTCACATCATTGTGTCACTTGTGCACATCAAAAAAGCAGTTTCTCATTTCTTTGAACAAGTTGCAAATGCTTGTGTACATCCATGCAAATGATTATGTGCAATTCTCTGCTGTTTTCTATATTATCAGTTGCTTATGTCATGTTGATCAAAATGTGTCATAATGGGTCTCTGTTGAATAGTCTCACCCTCACAACATTAGGCATTAGTTCATAGCAGAAGTCTTTACATGCAAAATGGCTGAACAAGTTGTCATAATATGTCAAGCATATTTCTATACATTTCCGTTAGACGTTCATATTTCTACTTTTGTTTTTCAGTTTTTTTCCCTTTGTGCTATGCAGTGCTGTCTTTTTCTCTCTGTATCGCAATGACATGGTCTGTCAACAAATTACAGTACAAACAGTAAAAGAGTAAATGTGAATCTTGTCCAGTCTCTTACAATCAAACTCACACATACACTGAGGTGTAACCTACAATTTACAATAATTGTCATCAAAACTTTAGCCATATTTACATCAGAATATCCTCCAGAGTACAGTTATATTGACAACATGACTAAGCAATTTGACTGTCTTATCCATACACAATGACACAAGGACTGTCATTCTGATGGCACTGACATGTTCATTGACACAGAGATTTACTTCTGAGAGTTGAACTGAGGATTTTGAGCAAGAGACTGGCTTCTTCATGGTGTTTTGCTATTTGTACGAATTGTTTTGAGAAATGCACTTACTGTTTTGCAAATGTCGAGGATGATTCGAGAAATGTACCAAAGCGACTGAGAAAAACTGTAATGTGTACTAGTAGTAAACTTGTAAGTGTACTCTTTCAATACTGCTTGGGATTAAATTGGCCCACTTTAAGTATATAAAAGTATATGTTTAAGTGTACTATAAGAGTAACAAGAGTAAACTTTAAGTGCACAATTACTTTTCTCAACTAGTAGTTTACTATTTTAATACTAGTAGCACATGTTTTAGTTTATGAAAGTACACTCTGAAGTACACTCTCAGTAAACTACTAGTTTAGTAGTTTATACTGTGAGTATACTTGTACATAACATCATACTTACAGTTGTATATATTATTTTTGCTATGATCAAATGTAGATATATTTTTTTAATACTTGAAATATACCTTTAACTGTACTTTAACTCATCTTAAAAACATGTTATTCTAGCTTCATGCGTCCTTTATCAACACTTGAATGTTTGTACGTTTTGGCAACATTTAAACAAAACTTTGAGAAAATCACATTTTTGTCAAAGACTACTAAGACTACGTTTATAAGACTGTGTGTAAAACTATGTAAAAAAAGTATGGCTACTCAATCTAGATTAAACACAACCACATGCCAAGTATACTTTGGGTACTTAATTATACTTTTAAGTATATCTCAGTCAAAAGATTGAGTACAAGTACAGGCCAAATATACTTTGACTTAGACAGACTTAGACTTAGACATAGACTTAGACTTAGACAGACTTAGACTTAGGGCCCTATCTTAACGATCTGAAACGCAAGTGTCAAAACGCGAAGCGCAAGTAACTTTGTGGGCGGGTCTCGGCGCTGTTGCTATTTTCCCGGCGGGATAAATGGCTCTTGCGCCCGGCGCAAATCTAAAATGGGTTGGTCTGAAGAAGCTTCATTATTCATAGGTGTGGTTTGGGCGTAACGTGAATAAACCAATCCGAGCGTCATCCAACATTCCCTTTAAAAGCAGGTGCGCAAGTTCCATTATGGATTGCTATTATTATGGCGTATTTACCAGGCGCACGCCAGGAGCGGTTCACAGCCGAGGAGACTGATGTTCTTGTAAGAGCAGTGAAAGACAGAGAAGTGAAGTTGTAATGTTGTACATTATGGTAAAGGTGATTTCACAGTCTTTTTTTTTTTTCAGTCTTTCAGTTTTTTCAGTTTTTCAGTCGATTTTTTTTCCTGGTTCTTGACGGACAAACCAATTTGTCAGATGTCCTTATATACATATATGTCTTGCCACTATTGGGCAAACAGGTCTTATCCTTAATTATTACAATTAGCCTGAATCATTTGTAAGCTAGATTTATGCCTATTTTTTCACATCTTCGTGGCACACCACAATGATTTCCGTCATCTCATGTGTTAATATTTTTTTAGTGTAACAATTTATGATTTGCAAAAATAACTGTTGCATCTGTATAGGTTACATGAGCAAAGTGTATGCGCGTTGTGCACGCTATACATTATGGTCAAGCATGCGCCCTTAAAATAGCATAATGAACAACGCGCAACGCGCCACTGACTTTAGACTAGGTTTTTTCTGGTCAGTGGCGCAATTGTTTAATGGAACAGCAAAATAGCACCAGGGATTGTTTGCGCCGGAACACGCCTCCTTTTTTGCGCTGAACCGCCCAGGGAGCGCAAGTTCATTCACTAGTTTAGCGACGTGCTTCTGTGGAGGGAAAAGCGCGCTTTGCGCGGGTGCAAAATAGGAATGACACATGCGTCGGTGTACAAAGTCAATTGCGCTGGGTGCAAGATAGGGCCCTTTGACTTAGACTTCTTTGACTTAGACAGAATTAGACTTTGACTTTGACTTCTTTGACTTAGACAGACTTAGACTTAGACAGACTTCGACTTAGACAGACTTCGACTTCGACTTAGACATTGACTTAGACAGACATATACTTAGACAGACTTTGACTTAGACAGACTTAGACTTCGACAGACTTCGACTTAGACAGACTTCGACTTCGACAGACTTAGACTTCGACTTAGACAGACTTCGACTTAGACAGACTTCGACTTCGACAGACTTAGACTTCGACTTAGACAGACTTCGACTTCGACTTCTTTGACTTAGACTTCTTTGACTTCGACTTCTTTGACTTCGACAGACTTCGACTTAGACAGACTTCGACTTCGACAGACTTAGACTTCGACTTAGACAGACTTCGACTTAGACAGACTTAGACTTCTTTGACTTAGACAGACTTCGACTTAGACAGACTTCGACAGAATTAGACTTAGACTTCGACTTCTTTGACTTAGACTTCTTGGACTTAGACAGAATTAGACTTAGACTTAGACAGACTTATACTTAGACAGACTTATACTTAGAATTAGACAGACTTAGACTTCTTTGACTTAGACTTCTTTGAATTAGACTTAGACTTAGACAGACTTAGACTTAGGCAGACTTAGACAGACTTCAACTTAGACAGACTTAGACTTCTTTGACTTAGACTTCTTTGAATTAGACTTAGACAGACTTAGACTTAGGCAGACTTAGAATTAGACTTAGACAGATTTAGACTTTGACATCAACTTAGACAGACTTATACTTAGACAGACTTTGACTTAGACAGACTTCGACTTAGACAGACTTCGACTTCGATTTAGACAGACTTAGACTTCGACTTAGACAGACTTAGACTTAGAC
>NC_137119.1:44289417-44306917 GCF_949357685.1 Gobio gobio | reverse complement strand
GTGATTGGGTTATCAAGAAAGCTGAGGTTCTAATCTTTCAAACGATACCATATATGTCTAGTTTTGTGCTGCACAACTTGTAGATTTTTTCAAATGATTATGATGATGCAATATTGGACCCACGGGTGGGTCGGTGAGGGGGTGCAGAGCTGAAGTGGTTAATGACAATAATTAAATGTATACAACATAATTGAAGAAATGAGTCTGATTCAAGAGGAATATCAGAAAGGAATGTATATATATAAAGGAATGCAGTGATAGGCATTGTATTCCTATAGGCAGATGTGGATCAGTCTGTCTGTCTATCCATCTGTCTGTCTATCTATCCGTCCGTCTGTCTGTCTATCCATCTGTCTGCCTGTCTATCCCGTCTGTCTATCAGTCTGTCTGCCTGTCTATCCCGTCTGTCTATCAGTCTGTCTGCCTGTCTATCCCGTCTGTCTATCAGTCTGTCTGCCTGTCTATCCCGTCTGTCTATCAGTCTGTCTGCCTGTCTATCCCGTCTGTCTATCAGTCTGTCTGCCTGTCTATCCCGTCTGTCTATCAGTCTGTCTGCCTGTCTATCCCGTCTGTCTATCCAGCTGTCTGCCTGTCTATCCCATCTGTCTATCCGTCTGTCTATCTGTCTGTCTGTCTATCCGTCTGTCTGTCTATCCCGTCTGTCTGTCTATCCATCTGTCTATTCTTCTGTCTGTCTGTCTATCCGTCTGTTTATCCATCCGTCTGTCTGTCTATCCTTCTGTCTGTCTGTCCATCTGCCTGTCTATCTGTCTGTCTGTCTATCCGTCTGTCTGTCTATCCATCTGTCCGTCCGTCTGTCTGTCTATTCATCTGTCTGTCTGTCCGTCTGTCTGTCTATCCGTCTGTCTGTCTATCCATCTGTCTATCCGTCCGTCTGTCTGTTTATCCATCTGTCTATTCGTCTGTGTGTCTATCCGTCTGTTTATCCGTCCGTCTGTCTGTCTATCCTTCTGTCTGTGTCCATCTGCCTGTCTATCTGTCTGTCTGTCTATCCGTCCGTCTGTCTGTCTATCCGTCTGTCTGTCTATCCATCTGTCCGTCCGTCTGTCTGTCGATTCATCTGTCTGTCTGTCCGTCTGTCTGTCTATCCGTCTGTCTGTCTGTTTATCCATCTGTCTGTCTATCTGTCTGTCTGCCTGTCTATCCCGTCTGTCTGTCTATCCGTCTGTCTGTCTATCCATCTGTCTATTCGTCTGTCTGTCTATCCGTCCGTCTGTCTGTCTATCCGTCTGTCTGTCCGTCTGTCTGTCTATCCGTCCGTCTGTCTGTCTATCCATCCTTTCGTCCGTCTATTCATCTGTCTGTCTGTCTGTCTGTCTATCCGTCTGTCTGTCTGTCTATCCGTCTGTCTTTCTGTCTATCCATCTGTCTGTCTGTCTATCCATCTGTCCATCTGTCTGTCTATCCATCTGTCTGTCTATCCGTCTGTCTGTCTATCCTTCTGTCTGTCTATCCGTCCATCTGTCAGTCTATCCGTCTGTCTGTCTATCCGTCTGTCTGTCTGTCTGTCTGTCTATCCGTCTGTCCGTCTGTCTAACCGTCTGTCTATCCGACTGTCTGTCTGTCTGTCTGTCCGTCTGTCCATCTGTCTGTCTATCCGTCCGTCTGTCTGTCTATCCGTCCGTCTGTCTGTCTATCCATCTCTCCGTCCGTCTGTCTGTCTATTCATCTGTCTGTCTGTCCATCTGTCTGTCTATCCGTCTGTCTGTCTGTCTATTCTATTCATCTGTCTGTCTGTCCATCTGTCTGTCTATCCGTCTGTCCGTCTGTCTGTCTGTCTATCCGTCTGTCTGTCTGTCTATCCGTCTGTCTGTCTATCCGTCTGTCTGTCTGTCTATCCATCTGTCTGTCTATCCATCTGTCTATCCGTCTGTCTGTCTATCCTTCTGTCTGTCCATCTGTCTGTCTATCCGTCTGTGTGTCTATCTGTCTGTCCGTCTGTCTAACCGTCTGTCTATCCATCTGTCTGTCTAACCGTCTGTCTATCCATCTGTCTGTCTAACCGTCTGTCTATCCATCTGTCTGTCTAGCCGTCTGTCTATCAGTCCGTCTGATAAAATTTTAGAGGAAACGGTACAGCACCTTAAAACATCAACCTGCGCTCTTGACACACTCCCCACTTCTTTTTTCAAAAGTGTGTTTAACTGTTTAGAAGCAGATCTCCTAGAAGTGGTAAACGCCTCACTTCTTTCTGGGACTTTTCCAAACTCTCTTAAAACCGCAGTAGTAAAGCCTCTCCTTAAAAAGAGAAATCTGGATAACTCCATACTGAGCAACTACAGACCAATCTCAAATATCCCCTTCATAGGCAAGATCATTGAAAAAGTTGTTTTCAGTCAGCTGAACAAATTCTTGAACTCAAACGGATACTTTGACAATTTTCAATCTGGTTTCCGACCGCATCACAGCACAGAGACAGCGCTCATAAAGATAATAAATGATATTCGCCTCAATACAGATACAGGCAAAACATCAATTCTGGTGCTACTCGACCTCAGTGCTGCATTCGACACTGTTGACCACAACATACTTCTTGACAGGCTAGAAAATTGGGTTGGGCTTTCTGGAATGGTCCTCAAATGGTTCAGGTCATACTTAGAAGGGAGAGGTTATTATGTGAGTATAGGTGACCATAAGTCTGAGTGGACATCCATGACATGCGGAGTCCCACAAGGGTCAATTCTTGCACCACTCCTATTCAACCTGTACATGCTGCCACTCAGCCAAATAATGAAAAATAACAAAATGGCTTACCACAGCTATGCTGACGACACCCAGATCTACTTAGCCCTATCACCTAATGACTACAGCCCCATTGACTCTCTGTGTAAATGCATTGATGAAGTTAACAGTTGGATGTGCCAAAACTTTCTTCAGTTAAACAAAGACAAAACTGAAATCACTACATTTGGAAACAAAGATGAAATTCTCAAGGTGAATGCATATCTTGAGGCTAAAGGTCTAAAACCAAAAATCAAGTCAGGAATCTGGGTGTGATTTTGGAGTCAGACCTGAGTTTCAGTAGTCATGTCAAAGCAATAACTAAATCAGCTTACTATCATCTGAAAAATATTGCAAGAATTAGAAGCTTTATTTCCAGGCAAGACTTAGAGAAACTCGTTCATGCTTTTATCACCAGCAGGGTGGATTATTGTAATGGTCTTCTCACTGGCCTTCCCAAAAAGACCATTAGACAGCTGCAGCTCATACAGAACGCTGCTGCCAGGATCCTGAGCAGAACCAGAACATTATGACCATATCACACCAGTCCTCAGATCTTTACACTGGCTTCCAGTTACATTTAGGATAGATTTTAAAGTGCTATTACTTGTATATAAATCACTCAATGACCTAGGACCTCAATACATTGTAGATATGTTGATTAAATACAAACCCAACAGATCACTCAGATCATCAGGATCAAGTCAGTTAGAAATACCAAGGGTTCACTCAAAGCAAGGAGAGTCTGCTTTTAGCTATTATGCCAGCCGTAGCTGGAACCAGCTTCCTGAACAGATCAGATGTGCTCCAACAGTAGCCACTTTCAAATCCAGACTCAAAACTCTTTTTATTTTGTTAAGGCTGTCTGAGTGGAAGAGGTTGAGAGACAGGGTAGCGATAAATCAAAATCCCTCCGGTGCGAGGACGACCCGTTTAGATCTGCTCTGACGGATAGATCTGCCTTGGTGGTAAGAGGAAGGACCGTGTAGATCCGCTCTGACGGTCGAGATAGCCCTGGTGTTCCTGTCCAGGAAGATTTGTCTGTAAGGGTAATGTTTAAATGCACAGTTATCTGACAAATATTTTTTGAGTACTCCCTCTGGTGCTGTTACGAACTGCTCTGAGACAGAAGGGTTGAGAATCCACTCGCAGCTTTATTTGAGGGCAATCCAGAGGCGTAATCCAAAGTACAGGCAATGGTCATACACAGACAGGCAGTCCAAACAAAGAAACGAACAAACAAACAAAACAGGCAGGGACCAGAGGCAAGAGAGTAATCCAGGGAACAGGGCAAGAAATCCAAAACAAGAAAACCAGGAGACAAGAAAACAGGAGAATGCTCGGAATTGCAGCGTAACACTAAACAAGACTTCGCGGTGAGTAAATGAATGACCAAGGTTTAAATAGACAGGAAATAACAGGATGGTGAGACACAGGTGAAATGCAATCAGTAAATGAAGTACAGGTGAATGTGATCAGTGATAAGTGATGATGAGTCCGGGCAGTGAGTTATGGGAAATGTAGTAGGTGAGTGAATATAGTCTTATGTGTGGAGTGCCCTCTGGTGGCTCTCAAGGGCACTCCAGCTGGTGATCGTTACAGGTGCGAGGAAGACCCGTTTAGATCTGCTCTGGTGGGTAAAACATCTAGAGAACGCCCTCAAGCTTCTAAACAGTTAATGTCTGTCTATCCATCTGTATGTCCATCTGTCTTTCCGTCCGTCTGTCTTTTTTATTGATCTCTGCTGTGTCATTTATTTTTGATTTCTTCTCCTCAAGGTCAAACAGGAAGCAGCAGCGGAGGACACACAGGAAGTGGGCGCAGCGGCGGAGGACACACAGGAAGTGGGCGCAGCGGTGGAGGACACACAGGAAGTGGGCGCAGCGGCGCTGGAGACGCAGGATGGTCTGTCCGACAGGAAGGTTGATGTGGTGAGTGATTCCTTCCTCAGATTGGCTCCGATCTCCTCATCAGATCCTCATGATCATAATGAACCGTGTGTGTGTTTGTGTGGCGCGTGTGTGTCCAGCGTGTCTCAGGCGTGACTAGCGCTGCCCTCACGCAAGCTAACATGATCTTTGTGTGTTACATGTAGGAGTCTGACGGGTGGGTCATTATAAACACGGTTCCTCCGTTTGAACCAGATAAAGTTCCCGGAACGCTTTCTCAAAAGGTACAAGAACACGCCTCTCCCGTTAAGGCTCCTCTAAAGAAAATGGCTCCCAAAATACCGGAGAAGTTTTCAACGATAGTACAAGAAAAACAAGAGGCTCCTCTAAAGAAAATGGCTCCCAAAATACCAGAAAAGAGAGTACAAGAACAAGTTCCTCATATTTCACTAGAACCGGAAGAGCTTCCTCCAAAGAGAGAGGAGAAGATTCCTCCGAAAGTACCGGAAAAGAGAGCACAAGAGAAGTCTGAAGCCGAGAAGCCTCCTTCTGAAAAGGGTGTATCTGAAGACGTTCCTCCTAAAGCGCCTCCCAAAATCCCCCCAAAGGTCCCGGAGAAGAAACACAGATTTGTAGCCGCGAGCATCATATCGACCTCCGACCCTCCAGACGACAAACCGGCCAAAGCTCAGGAAGCTTCCGAGCAGTTCAGGAGATCTCTCGAACTCGCTGAGGGCGTCTCCATCAAGCTGATCCCGGTGGAGTATCCCAGCGCTCCGCTCATCACCCTGAGGAAGGTCGGGACGCCTTCACCATCCGGCGAGGACCCGGGAGAAACTCCCATGGATCTCGGGATGCTTCCATATCTCTCCAGATCCTCTCCGACCGCTAGAGTGGTAGGATCTGTCGGCCTCAGACTCGGAAGCCAGAGCTTCTCAAACACTCTTGATTTGTTTTGGGCTGCCGTCTGACACAAATCCCTCCGGCTGGAATTTGCTGTCGCGCTCTTTATTTCCTCTTTCCCAGAGCAGCCTTGTTTTCTTCCTCCACTTTTATTTCTCCCTTTATTTTCGGGAATGCCTCTGCTTTGCTTTTAGCCACGACCGCAGGAACGGCAGGGTCTTTATTTTGCGCTCTGGCTGCTGCTGGATATGTGGGTTTATTCATAAGCAGTGTTGGGGAAAGTTACTTTGAAAAGTAATGCATTACAATATTGCGTTACTCCCTTAAAAAGTAACTAATTGAGTTACTTAGTTACTTTTTAAGAAAAGTAATGCGTTACGTTACTTTTGCGTTACTTTTTCTCACCTGGGCTGGGCTTGTTTTCGTTTTTTTTTTTTACAAAAAAGTTATATTTTTGTGTAACGGTAAAGACCTCTTCATACCAAAATGTAAATAATAAGCCCCAGGCTGAGGTAAAAATGCAGATTCCCTCATGAACACTAGAGGGCGCAGCTCTGGATAATGGAGAAGAGGACGCAGGAGAAAAAAGTTTTACCAATAAAAACTAAAAATCTAGTAATTTTCATCATCAAAGGTCAGCAGCAAGACATTGGCAAATTAAATATAAAGGTAGATTATGCATAAAAATAGTTGTTTTATTTAATATTTAATTATTGGAGGTTTGCATAGTACTCTGATTTTGCATTTGACTGATTTTATTCATTTTGAGGAGGACAGAATCTTTATTGTGCGAGTGAGATAAATAACTGCTCACATTTAGTCTAGAACTACAATAACCATCATGTTCACACACACACACACACACACCTCTGCACTAACTCTCAACATGAGGACCGGAGAGCTGTCAGTCAAACTAATGTGAAAAAGTAACTCAGATATTTTGTTGTAAATTTGAAAAGTAATGCGTTACTTTACTAGTTACTTGAAAAAGTAATTTTATTACGTAACTCAAGTTACTTGTGATGAGTTTCCCCAACACTGATCATAAGAGAGTGTGTCACGAGTGCCCAGCTAACAGAAGACGGACTCGAAGTTATCAACAATCCTATCTGTTTTATTCCTGCTTCCCATGATGCTTTGTGCGAATTATGGGTGTAACTTCCATTAATCTGTAAACAAGACTCGCTCTATGAACGCAATCACACGTTTTATTTTTAAATGACCCTTCAACTGTCCAACATTACACTGCAAAAAATGCTTTTCTTACTTAGTATTTTTGTCTTGTTTTCAGTCCAAATATCTAAAAAATCTTACATTAAGAAGCATTTACTAGACAAGCAAACGTTTTTGTCTTGTTTTGGGGGAAAATAACTCAAAACTTAAAATAAGCAAAATAATCTGCCAATGGGGTAAGCAAAATAATCTTATTTCAAACAGAAAACAAGATTATTTTGCTTACCCTATTGGCAGATTATTTATCTTATTTTAAGCAAAAACTCCTTTAATTTTGAGTTATTTGCCCCCAAAACAAGACAAAAACTTTTGCTTGTCTAGTAAATGCTTCTTAATGTAAGATTTTTTAGATATTTGGACTGAAAACAAGACAAAAATACTAAGTAAGAAAAGCATTTGTTGCAGTGTAAACGGACATTTAAAAGCGTAAAAGCATCAACAAGCCACTTCCAACAGACCATGACAGCACCATGGGTAAAGATATCTGTATTATGTTACATACACTCACCTAAAGGATCATTAGGAACACACACTAATACTGTGTTTGACCCCTTTGGCCTTCAGAACTGCCTTAATTCTACGTGGCATTGGTTCAACAAGGTGCTGAAAGCATTCTTTAGAAATGTTGGCCATATTGATAGGAGAGCATCTGCAGTTGATGGAGATTTGTGGGATGCACATCCAGGGCACGAAGCTCCCGTTCCACCACATCCCAAAGATGCTCTATTGGGTTGAGATCTGGAGACTGTGGGGCCATTTTAGTCCAGTGAACTCATTGTCATGTTCAAGAAACCAGTTTGAAATGACTGGAGCTTTGTGACGGTGCATTATCCTGCTGGAAGTAGCCATCAGAGGATGGGGACATGGTGCTCATAAAGGGATGGACATGGGCAGAAACAATGCTCAGGTAGGCCGTGGCATTTAAACCATGCCCAATTGGCACTAAGGAGCCTAAAGTGTGCCAAGAAAACATCCCCCGCACCATTACACCACCACCACCAGCCTGCACAGTGGTAACAAGGCATGATGATCCATGTTCTCATTCTGTTTACGCCAAATTCTGACTCTACCATCTGAATGTCTCAACAGAAATCCAGACTCATCAGACCAGGTGACATTTTTCCAGTCTTCAACTGTCCAATTTTGGTGAGCTTGTGCAATTGAGGGTCATGGGCGGTCGAGGCTCATTGATGCCCGTGTGGTCCGATCAAACAGACGAGCTACTGGAGCTCAAACTGCTTAATAAGTTAATGCTGGTTCTGATAGAAAGGGGTCAGAATACACAGAGCATCTCAGTTTGTGGAGTATGGGGCGGCACAGCCGCTGACCTGCCCATACTGACCCCTGACCCCGCCCAAAGCACCAACCAAGTGGCCCGTGAGCATCAGAACTGGACCACGGAGCAATGGAAGAAGGCGGCCTGGCCTGATGATCACGTGTTCTTCTACATCACGTGGATGGCCGGGTGTGTGTGGGTGGCTTACCTGGGGAACACATGGCCCCAGGTGCACTATGGGAAGAAGGCGTGGCTTACCTGGGGAACACATGGCCCCAGGTGCACTATGGGAAGAAGGCGTGGCTTACCTGGGGAACACATGGCACCAGGTGCACTATGGGAAGAAGGCGTGGCTTACCTGGGGAACACATGGCACCAGGTGCACTATGGGAAGAAGGCGTGGCGGCGGAGGCAGTGATGCTTTGGCGAATGTTCTGCTGGGAAACCTTGGGTCCTCCATCATGTGGATGTGACTTTGACCCGTCTCACCTACCTCAGCATTGCTGAGCCCATGTCCAGCCGCTCATGGAAACTGTTTTCCCTGTGGCTGTGGCTCTTTCAGCAGATAATGCGCCGCCACAAAGCACAAATGCTTCAAGAATGCTTTGAGGAGCACAACAGCGAGTTTGAGGCGTTGACTCGGCCTCCAGATTCCCCAAATCTCAATCCAATCGAGCATCTGTGGGATGAGCTGAACAAACAAGTCAAATCCATGGAGGCCCCACCTCGCAATTTACAGGACTTAAAGGATCTGCTGCTAACATCTTGGTGCCAGATACCACAGCACACCTTCAGGGGTCTAGAGGAGGCCATGACGGGTCAGGGGGACCAATACAATAATAGGTCATAATGTTATGCCTGATCGGTGTACGTTGCCTTGCGTGATAATATTTCAAAGAGATTTCCGTCATTTTGACAGATAATACATTGGAATATTGGACGTGAGGATTTGAAGAGAAAAATTAGAGATACTTCATATTCCAGTGAATTATTAATGGGATATATCATACATTAAATCAGGAGAACAGACCATAAATGTGCAGGTCCATTTTCACGTTACAGTGGAATATAAAGGAGGAAAATAAAATAATCATAAGGAGATGAAAGCAGCTCCTGCCAGAGATATTCCTGTTCTGTCTGTAATAAAACATGAAGGATTGACAGCTCGTACATTTGACTCTCTCAGCGCTCTCCCGAACCGGAAGTGCCTCCCATAATTCAAAACGCTCGTCGGGAACTTTCTATCAAAGTCAAATCAATCATGGAACGTTTTTAAATGTATGAACGCTGTATAGCGTGGTCAGAACTGTTAGCTGGGCGTCTCTCTGATGTGTGATCGTCATCAGGATCATCTCAGCAACTGTACATCTGATGCATCTCTTTGGTCAGCGGGTTAGAGATTGTTTTTAGTAATGCTACAAACATTTAATTGAGTTAGTGGTTCAATTATTGGTTAGGGGCCGAGTCTCTAAAGAGTTGAAGTGTTGGTGATGCCAAATCTCATCATAAAGGCCCTTTCACACCGGACGCGTATCGGAAAAGTCGAATAATTTGCGACGTTCCAGAGCTCCAACATTTTCCAGAATGTGGCAGTTAAGGGGTTAAAGTGTGTGTAAGTGTGATTGTTTGTTGGCAGCGCCACCTACTGGTCATATAACACCTGCTCTGACCAAAAGAACTGCTCGACCGCTCCATTTGCATGCATCTGTATTCAAGCATGCCGTTTTATTCCTGAATAATATGATTTCATGCGGCACAAGCCTTATGAATAAGCCCTAAGCGACAGCCCCTTCACTCTCCTAAATACCCAGAATGCTCTTGTGCGTCTGTGTGTGTGTGTGTTAACGCTGTGTGTCTCTCTGTGTCCAGCCGAAGCCCAGTTTTGATGAGATGTCTCCTGAGCTCACGGCGCTCTTGCAGTCCACTCGCAGCTGGGCTCCGTCTTCATCTCCGCTCGCTTCACACAAGGTCCAGACTTCACATTAACACACACACTGACGTCCGCGAGTGTGTTTGAGTGCCGTATCCGTCAGTCGTCACGTCATCTCAGCCCATCTCGTCATCACTTCATTAAAGATCCAGTTCCTGTGTTTGATTGATTCGCCACAAACGCAGAGAAACAGCGTCTCCTGGATCCTCTCCGGGCTTCAGATCTATATTTATTTTGGGAACTTTACTAATATTAATTTGACTGAGCTGTGGAATATGAGCCGCTATTGTGTTTTCAGACATTCAAATAAATCCAAAGTAAGATAATGTTGCATGTTAAAGTATTAAATGAAATAAAAAGCAAATTAAAATAAAATATTGCTACTTAGATTTAAAAAAAAATATTCACAGTTAATCATTTTAGTTCTTCAGCTTAAACTTTAATAAAGCTAAAGAAATTAAAATGAGCTAAATAGAAATGAAAAATGATAATAATAAAATGACAAAAGCACTAAAACAAACTTTTTTATATATTATACTTATATTATAATTAGGGCTGTCAAAAGATTAATCGCGATTAATCGCATCCAAAATAAACGTTTGTGTTTACATACGGTAATATATGTGTGTGTGTACTCTGTTAATTATTATTTATATATAAATACACACACATTCATGTATATATTTAAGAAAAAAATATAATTTTTATATATAAAACATTTATATTTATATATATTATAGATTATATAAATGTATATACAGTATATACATGCAAATATTTCTTAAATATATACATGAATGTGTGTGTATTTATATATAAATAATAATTAACAGAGTACACACACACATATATTACCGTATGTAAACACAAACTTTTATTTTGGATGCGATTAATCTTTTGACAGCCCTAATTATAATATTAATTAAGGACATTAATAATTATAAATAATAAGATAATTAATATAAATAAATACTGTAGTTATCTTAATATTTATAAATATAAGAAATAACTATAAATTAAGAAATAATTAATATTTATAATTTTATGGTAATTTTTTATTGTTTATATTTTATAGACTGTAAATAAAATAATTAATATTAATACATTTTATAGTATTTATTAATATTAATTATAACTATACATTTTTATTTATATTAATTAAGTATTATAAATAATAAGATAATATAATTAATTATATTAATAATGAAAACTATAGTATTATTTATATCAATTATCTGATTATTTAACAAACTATAAATTAATAAATTATAATTGCTATGTGTTATGAATAATAAGATTATATAATTAAATATATTAATAATTAATACTATGGTATTAATTATACAAACTATAAACTATAAAATAAGAAATAATTAAATAATAATATTAATAAATATGTTTAGTTTTTTATAGTTTGTTAAATAAGATATTTAATATGTATACATATTACAGTATTTATGAATATTAATTATCTTATTATTTAATAAACTATACAAATACATATTTTATAATTATTATTAAGGTAATATACTTAATTATATTAATAATTAATACTATGGTATTTATTAATATTAACTACCTTATTATTTTACAAACTTTAAAATAAGAAATAATTAAATACTAATTATTAAGTGTTATAAATAATAATATAATAATAATCAAATAGTAATATAATTAATATTAAATACTACAGTATTTATCAATATGAATTCTATTATTATTTAATAAACTAAAAAATAAATAATTTATATTGATAAATAATAATATTAATAAAGTACTAAAGTAATTATAAGATACTATTACTTAATTATATTAATAATAAAAATAT
This sequence comes from Gobio gobio, assembly GCF_949357685.1. Taxonomy (NCBI): domain Eukaryota; kingdom Metazoa; phylum Chordata; class Actinopteri; order Cypriniformes; family Gobionidae; genus Gobio; species Gobio gobio. The sequence goes on along the minus strand of NC_137119.1, from coordinate 44,295,116 downwards.
AAGTAATATTAATAAATACAATGATATATAATATAATTGTTTTTATTAATGTCAATGAACTTATTATTTATGATAATTAATAATAATAATAAATAAAAGTTTGAGTAACTTTGTGCTTTTGTCATTTATTAGTTCGTCCTGAGCCAATCACCCGGTCAAGAGTTTGATCAGAGCTGAAGCATCAGAACGGATGGCGTGATCTCGGCCAGTCGTTCGCCAGATGTTAGTCTTTCCGTCGTTCTCTTTCTGTTTCTCACGTGTCATTATGTGTCTTTCAGCCATCAGAGGGTCAGGAGAGGCCAGCGGGACCAGGCCAGTCAGAAGAGGATCAGCCGCTGGACGAGCCGCTGGACGAGCCTCAGGTACCTGAACCTCCAGAAGTCCCCTTGGAGCCTGATGTGCATGATGAGGCCTGTGAGGAGCCGCGGAGCTCTGTGTGTGTCCTCCATGAGCCTCAGGTACCTGAACCTCCAGAAGTCCCCTTGGAGCCTGATGTGCATGATGAGGCCTGTGAGGAGCCGCGGAGCTCTGTGTGTGTCCTCCATGAGCCTCAGGTACCTGAACCTCCAGAAGTCCCCTTGGAGCCTGATGTGCATGATGAGGCCTGTGAGGAGCCGCGGAGCTCTGTGTGTGTCCTCCATGAGCCTGAGCAGGACAGCAGTGACTCCAGCAGTGTAAACTCCGCTAACTTTGACCCCGCCGGGGCCGATTCCCCCAGTGACAGCGAGTCTGGAGGCGAGAGCTTCTCTCTGTCCACCGATGATGATGATGATGATGATGATGATGATGATGATGATGGAGACCGGTCGCCCAACATGAGCCCGTCCGAGCAGAGGGGTGTGGCCGAGGGCCACAGTGGGGAGGTAGAACTGACGGCCAGTTTAGAGGTGACCTCATGACCCCCATGACCCCAGATCACCCCAAACCCCCCGAACATCCAGTGATCGTGTGTCTGTGCCGATTCTCAGACCAACAGAGCTTCAGTTTTCTGTTCTCTCCCAGAACTCCTCCTCCTGCTCTTCCCAGTGTTTGTGGACTTATTGGGAATCAGTTATTGCTCATTTAAATAACGACCTCTGTGCTGGTGGACAAAAAAGATTATGGGAACGTTACTTTTAAATGAATTTTCCAAAGCAAGTATTTAACCATTTAGGGCGTTTTCACACCTGAGAGTCCGCACCAAGGTCCGAACCGAAGTTTTGGTTAGTTTTGGTTTAGTTTCACATTGCAATTATGCAAACGCACTAAAGAACTTTACATGACACACTTCATCATCTATGTGGGCGGCATCTGGACATTGATTGGTTTGTAAACGGACGTGCGTCTGACATCAGCGTCTTTGAACAGACGCATATCGTATTGAACAGTGCGCATTGCTTGACTATTTTCTTTTCGTTACGTTTAAAAGTGGACATTTCAAGCTTTATATTCACATATTTCTCATGTCTGTGAGACGAGTATCTGCTGAGTTTGGGTTTATTTGAGACGCTCTCCAGTTCATGTGCAAAGCATGTGATCGCTCCCGCGATTATAGACTATTTGCTTCTTATTTATTAAATCCAGGCAATTATCGGATTAAACATTGATTAAAATTAAGATACAATTTATACAAACGAAATTCACATTAAAGAAAGGCTTTCTAAGCTAAATCATTTCTGACTGTCTTCTGACATATTGCGCATCTTTTCATTTTTCATAATCAATGAAGCCTTTTTAGCATTTAAAAATAACATTATAATATTTAAACATAAATAGGAACTTCCAGTAAATGTTCTGAAAGTACGAACCATACAGAAAATGCTTTCACACTAGAAACGAACCGAACCTTTGTTCAGTTTGATCCGGACCGAGACGACCTCTTTTCGACGACCTCTTTTCATCTTTTCGACCGTGGTCTGGGGAAGGTTTCACACCTGTAATTTTGATTCGGACCAAACTGAAAAGTCCGAAAATCTGGACCAAACAAGGTGTGTGTGAAAACGCCCTTAAACAACATTTAAAAAACGTTACACGAACGTCCAACTGAATGTTAAGAGAGCGTTCCCTGTTAGCTGTGCGATAGAAATGAACGACTCTGTGTGTGTGTGACGAGTCTCTTCTCTCCTGTCGTCCCGCAGTCGGCCGTCTTGAGTTTGTCCAGGACTCTGTCAGGAGACACGGAACCACCTGTGATCCACACGGAGATGAAGACCATCACGTACGAGTCCCTGCAGGTGTGTGTGTGTGTGTGTGTGTGTGTGTGTGTGAACTCAAACATTCCCCATCAGACGACCCGAGCGGCTCTAGACTCTTACTATTGACGACTGTTTTGATTATTTTACCTTTACACACACGAGGAACATCACAAGCAATCATAGCAGTCATAAGAGCCACAATATCAATACAAACATCTGAGATATGAAACTTATGAAAGAGTAACATCTGAGCAATATATTTAGCCGTGTCGCGCTGAAACCATATTGTAATTCAACATTCTGCCCTTAAAATGTGCGGGCAGACTAAACCGTAAGTTGTAGAGACTTGAAACTTTGAGGGTTGGTAGTACTCTTACCGTCTACAACTCCACCAAATCTCATCCCAATCGGCCTGACGGGGGCGCTACAGCGCTCAAAAGTACAAAATGGCTCATAACTCCTAAACCGCTAGGCTCAAGTGTCTTATATCATTGAAATCTCACATCTCGGAGTCGATCGTCGGGGACCAAACCAGAGCAGAACGATTCTCCAGAGTCTGATTGTCAATAGTTATCCAAAAAAAAGTAGAAATTTTGATTCACGTCCGCGACGGGACGACTAACGCTCAAAGTGGGCGTGGCCACTTTTACTAAAACGGCTATAACTCTTGAACGGAATGAGATAATATCACCAAACTTGGTACACCTGTGAATGGGCTCATTCTGTGGTCGTGTGGAAAAGGGTGCGCTGACTGGCCACTTGGTGGCGCTATAAAAGTAAAAAAACACAAAAAACGGCTATAGCTATGCAGAAGTCAATCCGATTGACTTGAAAACTGGCATGTGGTGTCTTTGTCTAAGGCGACAAAGACACTCACGTATCTCGAAAAACACGGCCGCCATCAGCCAATGAAATTCGAGTGGCTGTCAGACAAGGAAACTCGCTGGGCCTGTTCAACTCACGGCTCTAGAGACCTGTGAGAAATTCGAACGAAAATGGCAACCGGTGAGCGCCATTGCATAAATTATTGTATATCACGTGATTTTTCGCACATGTCCACGACATTCATAACATAAGGTAGAACTCCTCGTTCTGAGCAACTTTGCCTCTAGAACCGCCCCTGTCAATCGAACTGTTCGTTAAATATTGCAGATTGTTTAATAAATCTAGTCCTATTTTTTGGGCTCAACCTTGAAAACTGTTATATTTTACCACCTGGATACCATCTGTTCAGGGTTAGTATGTTTTTTTTTAAATAATAATAATACTTTTATTCATCAAGGACGCATTAAATTGATCAAAAGCGAAGACATTTATGTTTTTTTTCAAATAAACGCCATTCTTCTGAACTTTTTATTAATCAACGAACCTGAAAATAAAAATCTATCACCCTTTCCACAAACATACAAACTGTTTCCAGCACTGATAATAATCATAAATGTGTGTTGATCATCAGATCTTCATATGGGAATGATCAGTGAAGGGTCATGTGACATCGAAGACTGGAGTAATGATGATTTGATCACAGGAATAAATTACACTTTACTATATATTCACATAGAGAACAGCTGATCTACACTGGAGGAATATTACACTGTTTTACTGGAGTTATGATCTAATAAATGAGCAGAAGAGATTCTTTCAGAGAAACCCAAGAGGCCCCAAGTGTTTAGCACTAGCATGCTATGATGCTAACGGTGTTGTTGACCCGTGACAGGGCGAGACGGACGGAGACGCTGATCCTGGCGTTCTCATGAGCGCTCAAACCATCACGTCAGAAACCACCAGCACCACCACGACCACACACATCACCAAGGTAAGAGAGCGCCGCCACTGCTGCCATACTGACGCCAGACCAGTGTCTGAACCCGTGTGTGTGTGTGTGTGTGTGTGTGTGTGTGTGACAGACGGTGAAGGGCGGCATCTCAGAAACACGGATCGAGAAGAGAATCGTCATCTCCGGAGATGCAGACATCGATCACGATGAGGTGAGCCTTTAACACCATTCATATCTGGATTATTCAACCCTCTGGTGCTAAATGGTCATAAAAAAGGTCACACTTGTGTTGTTCACGGTCAGAAATGGCCGCTATATGAAATAAATGGGAAATACGCTGATGTTTGTTGTGTGTACAATCTACAAATCAGCCACGATGCAGAAAAAAGTGCACAGCAATAAAAGAGTGACACTCTAAAATATCAAGAGTGCAAAACACACACACACAACGCACTATTATACACACACACACATGAAGGAATATGGCACAATTGAGCCAGAAGACTCATGAATGAGAGGTTGATTAAGCTCTGATAAATCATTACTGTTCATTTGTGTTGAATTGTGATGTTATGTGTAACCAAACGTCCTCTGTGTTCAGGTTTGACTGTGAAATGAATGCAAAAACTGACACTTCAAATCAACATTTCAATCAAAATTGACAAAAAGTAGTCTAAACATATTCCACAACTTCATTAAAATAAGTATTAATATTTAAGAACCACTAGAGAATTTACAAGTCTCTTTATAGAGCGCTATATACACCGATCAGGCATAACATTATGACCACTGAGCGGTGAAGTGAATAACACTGATGATCTGATATATTAGGCATCGAGTGAACATTTCATCCTCAGAGTTGATGTGTTAGAAGCAGGAAAAATGGGCAAGCGTGGGATGGGATGGCCGGGTGTGTGTGCGTGGCTTACCTGGGGAACACATGGCACCAGGTGCATTATGGGAAGAAGGCGTGGCGGCGGAGGCAGTGATGCTTTGGGCAATGTTCTGCTGGGAAACCTTGGGTCCTCCATCATGTGGATGTGACTTTGACCCGTCTCACCTACCTAAGCATTGTCCAGCCTATCATTTCTTTTGGTACTAAATACTATTTGTGCAATAATTATGGTCCATTAATGACCACTTTCAACAATTGTCTTCTAATATTTGTATTATTTATATTACAATTAGTGTAGTAATTAAGGTTAAAATAGAGAATTCCACTGCAAAGAGGCAAATTGCAGTCATTTTGTGGCTGGAAAAATAATAATTTTTCATTTGTAATGCCATTACTGGTGTCTGTATGGCTCTTTAATCAATATACATGTAGTCTAGTTGCTCAAAAAAATAACTGCAGATCATAACTGCTTACTTATTTGTGACATTTTAAAATGTTAATAATAGTGAATAGTAAAGAATGCAAGCAAATATAAATTAACCCCCCCAAAAAGTTGTATTATTTGATATTTGTGCCCATCGTCCCAAAAGTTAATGCTGATTTTATGCATGTACGCTGTAAATCCACCAGTTAGCTGTGGTGTTGTGGCACATGCATTATGCAGGTTATATGTATTTTATGTAACTTATTTTGCCACACAATATATTGAGTTTTCCTTTGACTAAAATGATGAGACTTTTAGTCGACTAAAACTTGACTAACAAAAAAAGATATGTGAATGACTAAATATGACTAAAACTAACAAGGATTTGACACAAGACTAAAACTAAATTAAACATAGGTGACAAAATTA
>NC_137119.1:44234417-44284417 GCF_949357685.1 Gobio gobio | reverse complement strand
AGAATCGCCCCTGGGAAACGGTATTATGGTAATATGTTTTTGGACATAGTTACACCAGTGAAATATTATCAAAACATGAACAATATCATCATGTATCAGCACTACTTCATGTACTTAAAGGGACAGTTCACCCAAAAATGTAAATTCTGTCATTTACTCACTCTCATGTTTGTACCAAGCCTGTATGAATGTTGTGCCGAACATAAAATATGATATTTTGAATAATATGGAAGTCAACGGGGTCCCATATTCAGTGGCCCATATTCTTCAAAATATATTTTATGTTCAACAGAAGAAAGAAATGAATACAAGTTTGGAACAACTTGAGTTTGATTTCCATTTCTGGGTGAACTATCCCTTTAAGAGTAAATAGTCCACACAATATCATCTGTTTAATTTATTTTTATCTTCAGTTCTATCAAAAACACATTCTAAGAACGTTTTTCTACTGTTCCCATTAAGCTATAAAATGTTATATGTTCTCTGAACGTCCAAAAGTGTTTACATGTTTTAAAAAGTGAATGGAACGTTTCCTCTTATCATTTTGCAGGCATTTAAACATTAGGAGAACGTTAGTAAAACGTTAGATGAAGTTTCAGGGCGACACAAAAACGTTCCATAAACGATTTATAACATTTTAAGGACACTATTAGATAACTTTCTACAAATGTTACTGAAAGAACGTTTGTTCATACAATTGCGGGATATAAAGTCAATATTGTGAGTTACAAAGTCGGAATTGTGAGATATAAAGTCATAATTGTGAGATATAAAGTCGGAATTTCGTGATATGAAGTCAGAATTGCGTGGTGTAAAGTCAGAATAACTTTGCTCAACGTTCCCTGAGTGTGTAAACGCATTAAACTCATTTTTCTTTTCTGAGGTAAATGAATCAGAATTGTGCACTCGCTCCTCCCGCGCGTCACAGTACGGTTCGCGCTCCAGAGATTTGCGCTGCGTCATTAGCGTAAGCGTGCCTGCGCATCCCTGTGTGCGAGTGATTAGCCGCTGCGCTGTTTGCGTAGCTGTGCCCGTGTCTACGTACGAGCTTCGGTCACTCGCTCTCTGCAGTTCCGTGCTGGCGCAGCGCGTCCTTCCGCCTGTGCTCGTCCTCGGCCTCGCACACAACAACAAAGTATTAAATTCTGCACTGGCTTTCGTGACATCCAACACACACTTTCCCAGTGGAGCAAAATAGCACAATAAAGGTAAGAAATTGATTTTTGGAGCAGACTGAAGCAGCTGCTGAATTATTGCATAATGTTTTTGCGCGGGATGGCGGCGCGCGCCCGGCGCGGGAGTGTTCTTCATGGCCCGCGCAGCTCGCGCCACTAAATTCGCCTCAGCGCGCCGCGATCCACATCGAGCGCCCGTTACCGACACATTCCGCTGCTCTCCGGTGCTGATCGCCGCTCAAGGGCTCTCCGGGCTCGTTTAGTGGCAAACAAGGCGGATTGCTAGTCGTTTTTGTTCGATTAATGTCGGTCGACGATGATTTATGTGCTAATGCTAAGATTAGCTTCAAGAGAACCAAAACAGACTAGCGCAGAAATGGTTAAAAACACCGATTAAACAGCAGTTTATTGATCGAACAGGATATTTAGAGAGCAAACGTCTCTTTTATTTGATAAAAGCACACCTGGTGTGTTTAAATGAGGTAGTTTTGCCGTGTGTGGCCCGTGTGAGTCCATTCAGAAGCATCATGTGTCCATTAAGGTATCAAAGATCTCTCACAAACCACGTGAAATGTGTTTTAATGCATATGTTCTGTCTTCAAATGTCATGCTAATGGTTGTTTATTAAAATGAGGCGTTTGTTTTGTTCAGACACAAGTTAAATGCTCATAATCATATTTCACAGAGAGCCTTTATGACATTCAGTTCATTCATTCAAATTCCTGATATAAATACAGAAAATATATTATTAAAAATAACATGCATCTTATGTAGTAACATGATTTTTGGACATTTCCTTGTAACTAAAGTAGCAGTTGACTAAAAAGGCCAAATTTAAATTATGTGGTTGTGGGATATTGCTGATTATTATAAATTATTTATCCGTGCTCATGATTTTAGTTAATGTGTTATTTTTAATCCAAATAACTTGTTTACGAGAGGGAGGGACAACCTGTCACTCACAAGAGATCGACCAATAGCAAAATAAAGTCATAGTTAACCAATCACGCAATGGCGATATCAAAAAGGCCAAACTTTAATTAGTTAGTCAGTTCGCTATATATTAAACTACTGTTTTTTTAATGGGATATCGCATTTATTATAAATGATTTATTTGTGCTCATAATTTAAGTTTTATTTTTTAAGCTCATCATTTAAGTGTGCCTTGTTCATCAAAATAACATGTTTATCGGCACGAGGGCGGGTCAATCTGTCACTCACATGAGATCGACCAATAGCAAACCACAACCATTCAATCAAGTCCCGCCCAACAGGAAATAAAAGACTAGTTTTTAATACGTTCTTATGTTTTTAATTTGATTCCATCACTGTATGTGTTTGTAAACGACTCAATCTGTATAAATCTTAAATACTAACATGATTTTTAGACACGTTAGTTCCTTGAAACTAAAGTCGTAGTTGACCAATCGCGCAACGGTGATATCAAAAAGGCCAATTTTCAATTATTTGGACATTTTTTTATGGGATATTGCAGTTTATTATGAATGATTTATCCATGGTCATAATTTGAGTGTGTGTTTTCTGGCACGAGAGGACGGGACAACCTGTCACTCACATGAGATCGACCAATAGCAAACCACAACCATTCAATCAAGTCCCGCCCAACCGGGAAGAAAAGACTAGTTTTTAATACGTTCTTACGTTTTGATTCCATCACTATATTAGTTTGTAAACAACTAAATCTTTATATATCTTAAATATTAACATTAATTTTGGACACGTTAGTTCCTTAAAACTAACAAATCACGCAACTGAGATATCAAAAAGGACAAATTTCTATTATTTTGACATTTTTAATGGGATATTGCTGTGTTAATTATGAATTATTTATCCATGGTCATAATTTAAATTTGTGTTTTCTGGCACGAGAGGGCGGGACAACCTGTCACTCACATGAGATTGACCAATAGCAAACCACAACCATCCAATCAAGTCCCGCCCAACAGGAAATAAAAGACTAGTTTTTAATACGTTCTTATGTTTTTAATTTGATTCCATCACTGTATGTGTTTGTAAACGACTCAATCTGTATATATCTTAAATACTAACATGATTTTTAGACACGTTAGTTCCTTGAAACTAAAGTCGTAGTCGACCAATCGCGCAACGGTGATATCAAAAAGGCCAATTTTCAATTATTTGGACATTTTTTATGGGATATTGCAGTTTATTATGAATGATTTATCCATGGTCATAATTTAAGTTTGTGTTTTCTGGCACGAGAGGGCGGGACAACCTGTCACTCACATGAGATCGACCAATAGCAAACCACAACCATTCAATCAAGTCCCGCCCAACAGGGAAGAAAAGACTAGTTTTTAATACGTTCTTACGTTTTGATTCCATCACTATATTAGTTTGTAAACAACTAAATCTTTATATATCTTAAATATTAACATGAATTTTGGACACGTTAGTTCCTTAAAACTAACAAATCACGCAACTGAGATATCAAAAAGGACAATTTTCAATTATTTGGACATTTTTTATGGGCTATTGCAGTTAATTATTAATGATTTATCCATGGTCATAATTTAAGTTCATGTTTAAGTTCATGTTTTCTGGCACGAGAGGGCGGGACAACCTGTCACTCACATGAGATCGACCAATAGCAAACCACAACCATTCAATCAAGTCCCGCCCAGCAGGGAAGAAAAGACTAGCGCAACTTCCGTTTCGTGCCTTGTTACATCCCAAAGTTTAAATTTGATTCCATCGCTATATTTGTTTGTAAACGACTCAATCTGTATATCTTGTGCAGTAGTAACATGATTTTTGGACACGTTAGTTCTCTGAAACTATAGTCGTAGTCGACCAATCACACAACGGCGATATCAAATAGGCCAATTTTTTTAATTATTTGGTCGGTTTTTTTGCTGTTTATTATAAACTATTTATCCACGTTCATAATTTAAGTTCATGTGAAATCTTTAATCCACGAGAGGGCGGGGCAACCTGTCACTCACATGAGATCGACCAATAGCAAACCACAACCATACAGTACAATCAAGTCCCGCCCTAAAGGGAAGAAAAGACTTTAATGCTGACCTATGTCCATCACTGTATTTGTTTCTCTGTATCAATATCAAGCTGATTTCCCGCTCTCTGCCCGCAGGATCCCGCTCCAGTATGTCCGAAACTGTGAAGTATGTGGACGATGAGCACAAGACGATCTTTCTGAAGCTACTGAACGAGCAGCGACTGGAAGGCGAGCACTGCGATATCGCGGTGGTGGTGGAGGATGTGAAGTTCCGCGCGCATCGCTGTGTGTTGGCGGCGTGCAGCAACTACTTCAAAAAACTCTTCAAGAAGCACGAGGTGGACAGTTCGTCCGTCATCGAGATCGACTTCATCCGCTCCGACATCTTCGAGGAGGTGCTCAACTACATGTACACGGCCAAGATCTCGGTGAAGAAGAAGGACGTGAATCTGATGATGTCCTCGGGGCAGATCCTCGGGATACGCTTTTTGGACAAGCTCTGCTCGCAGAAACGCGACATGTCGCCGGACGAGAAAAGCAACGACCCGAGGAACGCGAAGTTCCCGTACGATATGGTGAAGATGACGGAGGATCCTCCGCTGGGTCAGGATGGAGATGTGCAGGTGCTCGGCGAGCAGGACGACGCGCCGGCGGACGATATCGCGGACGAGGCGCAAGGCAATCACGACCTGGACAAATCGCCCAACAACGCCTTGCGGGTGCAGGAGGCCATTTTGAAGGAGCTGGCGCAGGAGGAGGTGCACAAGGTCAGCTGCTACGACCAGGAGGTGGAGGCCATAGACGCCGAACCCAAAGAGCTAGCGGCTCACGCGCAGACTCTCTCGTTCGCCGATAGCATGGGCGATGTGAAGGACGAGCAGCCGCCCGGATGGACGACGGCCACGGCCGATATGAAGTTCGAGTATCTGCTCTACGGCCACCGGGATCAGCTGGCGTGCCAGGTAGGGATGGCTCGATACTAGGGCTGGGCGATAAAAATATTGATTTCTCGATTTTAACCGATTCTCACTTTTACAAAACAACAGGGATGCCACAATTCTCAATATAATATTGAACCGTTCGGTACGGCATTCACGGTTCAATACGCGCTCGTGAATTGCGGTTTTTTTTTCCGGTTTCACAATGAATTAATAATTTTTCTACAAATTCTATCATTTGCCTCCATCCCAATACTGAACAACGCGATATACATTCACATCACAGGTTAGTGGTGGAGTTATACTCATGGAACACTAGAGTTATTCACAATCACTAAAGTTCATTATTTGCATGCGTTTTAAAGCCTTGCCGGCTCATTCGCATGCACGGTTTTAACATGAGCTTCTCCGAGCGTGCGCTCTAAACACCTGTCAAACACGCGATTACTGGACTAAGTAGTCGTTTTACTGCGCTAATACTGTCAAATACACACAAGGTTAACATAAACACAGTTGGTTATGTCTAAAGGGAAAGTAAAATCGTGTGTCTGTATATTAGATGTGTGCAGGTCTTTAATTGACAGCCGCGCAGCCTATAGTGAACACGCCGTCCTTAAAGGGACAGTTCACCTCTAAAATGATGTCATTATTTACTCTAATATTGTTTCAAACCTGTATTCATTTCTCGATGACAATTTTCATTTTTGAGTGAAATATCCCTTTAATGTTAATACAACAACAAAAGACAAGAGAAAATCACTCACTGCTCTTGACTGAGAAACTATTACAGCTAAGAATCAGTGTATATTTTATAGTGAAGTCTATATAGTGTTTTATTTTTACATTTATTCATTCAATTTCATACTTAAATGCTGCTGTACAGCTCTGAGCTGCCAGTGTAAATCTTTATATTTATATATATATTTATTTTATATTATACAATACAATACACTAGGAATACAAGTTTTTTTTTTTACGTAAAGGTTTAAGTTTAAGGTAGGTTTTTCAATTCTTTTAGGTAAAATAAAGAAAGAGTATTGCAATAAAAAAGTCTTTTTTCTCCTTGCTGTTCCTGTCGCTTAAGAATAGAATAACAAAAAACTGATGTGACAAGCCATCAGAACCGAACCGAAAACCGTGGTTAAAAACCGAGGTGTGTATTGAACCGTGGACTAACTGTAGTGTTGCATCCCTATCTGCTATATACAAAACAATGTCGATTCTTAAATCCCAAGAATCGATTAGTCATCCTGTTTTCAGTTAATGAATGAAATAAACATTGTAGCGCACCTCCCATCCATTAAATCGCTATAATCTTTGTGCTTTATTACTATTGATATGAAACAAAGTCTCAGATTTCAGATTACGTCTATTTTTTACGAAATTCAAAAGCATAAATACCGTTTTGGCGCTGTGGCATAGGGATGGCTCGATACCACAATGTTGTCTTGGGTACGGGACCACAATCTAATACCGAAGTACCGATATTAAATCGATACCACACAGGGTCTGAATTTTGATGCGGGTATTGCGCATAATTTGACTTACTCTCGCAAGTTTTTGGCGCTAGAAGAGGGAAATTACCGCAAAATTTTATTATTAAATTAATCAACAAAGATTATCACCTCAATCAGTCATTTGGAAACTTTCTTGTAAGTAATTTCAGCATTACTGCGCGTCTCCATTCTCTCAAAATGAGCAAATTGCTTCTGGCTTCAAAAGACATCGCATCTGCGCGATAAAAGCATCTGCGCGCTCAGATTCAACACTTTCGCTTCCGTTGCAGGACAGCTGACGGAAATCACTGCCCACGTCTTTTTAAACCTCGCCAATTTGAACATGCGAGCGATTTTATAGCATTTCGTAATACATATGGGATGAGAGCTCATGAGAGAGAGTTTTCTTTGCGCTCATGCCAACAACACACACACACACACACACACACAAGCCTAAAGAGCTTGCGCATTCCAAATTAAGTTGTTTTTCCTCAGTCAAATACACACAAACTTATGTCAAAAATGTCCATCTTTAGTGAGTAGAAACACAGTTGGTTATGTCTTTCGCGGATGTAAATAGTGCAATAGTATTCGTGCAAATATTATGAAATCTAAACATCACTGGTTGAAACGAACGCTGGAGTTTTCTTTATATTTAAACTATACGATCTTATGTATGTGCGTTAATCAGTGTTAAAAGAAAAATGTCTAAATTAGATGGTTAGAATTATGCACTCGCCTGTCGATCTCTTAATGTCTTACAAGTCAGGAATGAAGTGACGGATGCTCGGCAAGGTTTGATGGTTCTTCAGCAGTTTTATAAGCAAAGTAATTCCAAATTTCACGTCTACGAGTTTTGTGCGTGTTGAGTGAGATTCAACTGCTGTATTCATCTTGTTCTGTTGCCACATTTGCCGTTTGCACGTCAGTTTGGGTAGCGCGCTGCCACCTAGCGGTGAACTTCGGAACAGCAGCATATACCGAAATGAGCAAAATCATGATATCGTACCATTTGAAATTAAATATATACCGGTATTTTTCCAGTACCGGTATACCGCGCATCCCTACTGTGGCGTGAGATCGCTCAGCTCAGCTCTAGAGAAGCAGCAGTGGAGCAAACATGAGCTGATCTTCTCCTCCGCCTTAATACCAGTTATACAGCAAGTTTTTATGACAGCCAAATGTTTATATTAAAAAAAACTAATTGGAGTAAAATATGATTATATAATTGTAAAGTTAATATTATAACTGTATTATTATAAAAAACTAAAATCATTTAGTGTAATTTAAGTGTTTGTATACAAATCATTTTTACCTTCACTATTAGTCGGCTAATGTAGTACCAGCTGACTCCCATAGTTTACAACATTAGTTCAGAGATTTGTTTTCCTTGAGAAAATTGGCCATGTATTGTACCTGATATATATCTAAAATAATCGAAATTTAATTGAATCGAAATCGAATCGAATTGTGAAATTTGTGTCAATACTCAATACCACAATGTTGTCTTCGGTACGGTACCACAATCTAATACCGAAGTACCGATATTAAATCGATACCAAACAGGGGCATAATTTTATTATTTTACAGGTTTGAGGTTTATAAAGCGGGAAATTAATGCAAATGTTTATTATTAAAAGAATCAATAAAGATGATCAAATCAGTCATTTGGAAACTTTCTTGTGAGAAGTAATTTCAACAATACCCCCTTCTCTAGCGCTCAAAATTAGCAAATTGCTTCTAGCTTAAAAAAAGACATCACACATGCACTAGGGCTGCGCAATATATCGAAATTATCGAAATATCACAAATATGCATATCGCAAGGCCACGCAATATCTGAATGATTTGAATAAGCTACTTCAACATTGTGAAAAGTGTACGTTTTAGGTTGACGTGTATAGCAGAGAATAGACTGAGCACACGACTGTTACTCATTTGACTTGCTTGACGTTAAAAAGAGTTATTAAACGCAATAACTTGCGAAAAACAACTTGCAGCCTCGTGCTGTCTGACACACACACCGAAAAGTGCGCGCAAGCCGTTCTTTTTATCGTGTCTTGTTACACACTCGAACTGTCAATACACACACAGTTATGCTTGATGAGTATTCATGTAAACACAGTCGGTTATGCTTTAAGTGAAAGATATCAGTTGGGGAAAGAAATAGATTTTACACACTTAAAGCAATATCGTATCACATATCGAATATCGCACATTTAACAAGGATATCGCATTTTTCTTCAATATCGCATAGCCCTAACATGCACTATAAAAGCAATCTGCGCGCTCCGATTCAAAACTTAAGCTTTCGTTTCGGGAGCTGACGGAAATCAGTGCCCACGTCTTTTTAAACCTCGCCAATTTGAACATGCGAGCGATTTTATAGCATTCCGTCATACATGGGATGGGAGCTAAGAGAGTTTTCTTTGCGCTCATGCCAACAACAAACAGACAAGTCTAAAGAGCTTGCGCATTCTAAAGTTGTTTTTCCTCAGTCAAATACACACAAACTTATGTCAAAAATGTCCATCTTTGGTGAGTCGTCACATAAACACAGTTGGGTATGTCTTACGCGAATATAGTGCAATAGTATGCGTGCAAATATGATGAAATCTAAACATCACTGGTTGAAACGAACGCTGGAGAATTCATTATATTTAAACAATACGATCTTATGTATTTGCGTTGATCAGTGTTAAAAGAAAATAAATGTCTAAATTAGATCGTTTGATTTAAGTTATGCCCTCACCTGTCGATCTCTTAATGTCTAATACAAGACAGGAATTAAGTGACGGATGCTCGGCAAGGTTTGATGGTTCTTCAGCAGTTTTATAAGCAAAGTAATGCCAAATTTCACTTCTACTTCTCTCTTTATTAACTCCTTTTGTGCGTGTTGAGTGAGATTCAACTGCTGTATTCATGTTGTTCCTCTATGGCACCACATTTGCCGGTTTTGCGTCAGTTTGGGTAGCGCACTGCCACCTAGCGGTGAACTTCGGAACAGCAGCATAATTTAATGTTCTTTAATGTAATTTAATGAAATTAGGGATGCACCGGTTTACCGGCCAAAAATCGGAACCGGTTTTCTTTGTATTTTTCTGCCGATTTTTCCGGAAGTGCGCCCGCGTGCACATACGCCTGTAATTAGGGCTGTAGCGATACACTAATCTCACGATATGATACGATACTCGATATTCAGCTCACGATACGATATATATCACGATATTCAGCCAACGATACGATTCGATACGATTCGATACGATTCGATACTCTTACATCATTTTCTGAAAGATTTAAAGGGGACAGAGTGATTTTGGTGACATCTTGTGAGTGTTTCATTTACTTGGATTGAATTAACTGAACTGAAAACTAAAATCATCAATTACACAATATATGTCTGACTGGACAGAGAGTCTACAGCTTGCAAATGCTGGACAAAAAGGAATCAAAGATGTGTTGAGAAAATTAGTTCCATTTATTGAAACAGTGCAAACTGTAGCTTACAAGCCTTTGAAAAGTAAATAAAGTGCAGTATTGCAATTAACAATGGAGTTTAAAAAATTGCAGCAAGTGGCCTGTTCTGAACAGTTTCTTTGACAGCTTTTTTAGCTTGACACTGACATTTGGTGGTATTTCACGTTTGTGTCACACAGCTTGCAAACCAACCGCGATGCTTTGTCTAAGTCAAGGGTCTCCAACCTTTTTTCATTTGAGAGCTACTTTTTAAAAAAGAAAGTCACAGAGAGCTACTCATGTTATATAATACTTAAAACTCTTAAATAATGCATCATAATTCTCATATTAACAACTATCCAAACTGTTTTACACCTGAAAGAGTATAGTAGTAGTTCCAGTAGTCGGTACAATACCACTATTTTTTTTTTAAATAAATGTTTTATTATATATGATGATAATCATAAGTAAATAATACATAAACATGTAAAGGCTGTATGCTGTTTAAAAGTAAACATTGTTTATAAATGAAAGATCAAGTGAAAAATAAGCAACCATAAATAATTATATAATTAGTATTATTTATTTCATAATTATTATTATTAGTAGAGACGTATTATTATTGCATAGAGACGTGGCTAAATGTACTGTAGGCTACAATCTGTAGTCAATCTCTTCACGTTAAACCAAACTTTTATTTTGACGGGTTGCCGTGATTACCAGTGTCTGTGTTCATGATGATATGACAGTGGGTGCGTCTTATTCAGCTCCCTAGTTCAGTCAGGCACTGATCAGGGATCAGCCCATTGACTCATGTCCTGATCAGTGCCCTGACCACTGAACCAGGAGCAGAATGAGACGCAGCCAGTTTTCTCAAATGAAACGGTAAATTATCATGAAGTGACGGTCGGCAGAGACTACAAGAGCGAGTGCGCGCGCGGCGCTCGTCATCCACACAGACGCAGAACATGCAGGAGTAATATTTAAATAGTATTTTGCAGTTTATTATTTACAGACACTAGTATATATTCGGCTTCAGTCTGGAGCCCTGCGCTTAAATGAACACGGAAGCGACTGAACGCAGCTGCTATAGTGAGCTATTTTTAGAGCAGACCCGCGGGCAACTCGTGTGGTCCTTGCGGGCGACTCATGTTGTTGACCCCTGAGTCTAAGTCGTCGCTTTCCTTCTTCTTTTTAAACCCAAAGTGCTCCCACACATCTGCTTTTAAGCATGAAGGCGCTGGATTTATATTCGCCGCCATTTATTTGAATCTCCTCGCTCTGACTCCGTAAACAAGAAGAGGTAGACATCGGCGTACAGTTAGTAGTACTGGTAACTTGCTCTACAGCGATACTAGCGGCTGGCTGACCAAATCGCTCTTCCTGCAACGCAAATGGGGGTAAACATGGGGATTTGAATGGGACTTATGTATCGATACTCGCGGCTTAAAAATCGATACTTTCTTGGGAGAAAAAATATCGATTTATATCGCAGAATCGATAAAATTGCCCAGCCCTACCTGTAATGCAATCATTATATACGAGATACGCTGAAGTGAATGAAGAGCCGCTGTCCTGCGCGAGCTGAAGTTGCGCGAGCTCAGCTCAAGCGCAGATCGTGAGCGTTTGTTCAGCTCAGCTTCTCACGTGTTGGATCGGATGCGAACGAAACAGACTAACTTGTGACAAAGCCGAAATACTTATTTTTGAAGCCTAAAGAAGATGTGCATATTCATATCCCTATGTTCTTATTGGCGGTTATGTCTCAACTCTTGAGTAAAAAAGTTTGGGATGTGTGTCAGTATTGGATCTGCACATTACTGTAGTTCTTAAAGTGAAAGCGCACTAATGCAGCTTATACCCGCTCCTGTCTGTGTGCTAATGTTAAACAAACAACAACAACAGGGGAAAAACGCTACTTCACCTTAAAGCACTGTTTGTATCTGTATCTTTAGGTTGTATTTATTTGTCCTATTATAATTGGTTAATAAGTTCTTATTTTATTAATGACCGTTTACTTGAGAACTTTTTACTTCTATTAAGCAATTGCTTACTTGTAAGATTTTGGTCATATTTCCCACCCTAAGCGATAATGTTATTAAAGCCAGATAGCACACCACTGGACCAGCCTTTTTTTGTAATACCAAACAAGATTCATGCATTTTGTTTGTTTTATTGTCTTATGTGACTATCTAATATGGTAAATGTGGCATCCTATGAAAAAACAAAAAAACTGGAAATGACCACCACAAAATGTTTACTTCAGAAGGAGGAAAAAAATAAATAAATAAAAAATCTCTCTCTCTCTCTCTATATATATATACTGTATAGTGAAATCCTGAGATTGAGCTATAAGGAAGTGCAAGTTTACTAATACTTTAATTTGCTTTGCAAGTAATTTTGTGATTCTGCATTTCCTTTGTACGTTTTTTTATTGTGTGATATAGAACTTAAATTGAATTCATAATGGTCTTAAAAAGTCTTGGTGAAACCTACAGCAACCCTGTAAAATCATGATCAGTGCATCACTATTTGGAATAAAACACTTACCTGTATTCTCCCAGGTGTGCGGGAAGACCTTCCTGGACGAGAATCGCCTGCGCAAACACGAGAAGCTGCACTCGGCGGACCGGCCCTTCGTCTGCGAGATCTGCACCAAAGCCTTCACCACCCAGGCCCATCTAAAGGAGCACCTGAAGATCCACACGGGCTTCAAGCCGTACCGCTGCGAGGCCTGCGGGAAGTCCTTCATCCGCGCGCCCGACCTGAAGAAGCACGAGCGCGTGCACAGCAACGAGCGGCCCTTCGGCTGCCAGATGTGCGACAAGGCCTTCAAGCACAAGTCCCACCTGAAGGACCACGAGCGGCGGCACCGCGGCGAGAAGCCGTTCGTCTGCAACTCCTGCACCAAAGCCTTCGCCAAAGCCTCCGACCTGAAGAGACACGAGAACAACATGCACAGCGAGCGCAAGCAGTGCGCGGGCGGGGGGGCGGGGCTTCAGAGCGAGACGGAGCAGCTCCAGGCCGCCGCCATGGCCGCGGAGGCGGAGCAACAGCTGGAGTCCATCGCCTGCTCATAACGGCCCGCGCACAACGCTCTTTTATAACCTTTCTCTTGTTGTACAGTTCATACCAGATGTATTTATGGCAGCTGTGGGACGATGGATCGCTCTTCGCCTGGACATGTTGTGGCGGGATGGAGGAATCGCTCCGTCCCTTCCGTTGGGAAACGGAGATATTTTTGCTGTAATAAAAGACTGGTCAATCATTCCACGCTTGTGATGTTATTCTCCCAGCTGAGGCTTAGTGTGGCAAGCCCTGTATTCATTCACAGGATTGAGCTCTTGGATTTTTACTAGTAGCAATGGCTATTTTTGATGTCAATATGAATTCTTTATTCATTGAGTTCTTGATATCAACAACTTTCACTAATTCTTAATATCAGAGATTTGATTTTTACTAGTAGCAATGGCTATTTTTGATGTCATCACTCGAAAAAAAATATGAATTTTTGATATCTATCATAGGCTGCCATTCAAATTCAGTTGTTGATATCAAGATTTGATTGGGTTTCACATCAGAAATACAATTATTACATCATTTTTTATATCAATTGTGTGGTTACTAGTAAAAATTGTAATTCCTGATATCAATAACTCGATTGTCACTAGTTGAAATGTTCATTTTTGAATATCTGTAAATGTAGATTTATGGCAAGCCAGGTTAACCTTTATTCTTTGAGTTCTTGATATCAACAACTTTCACTGGTGCTAATTCTTCACAGGATTGAGCTCTTGGATTTTTACTAGTAGCAATGGCTATTTTTGATGTCAATATGAATTCTTTATTCATTGAGTTCTTGATATCAACAACTTTCACTAATTCTTAATATCAGAAATTGGATTTGTACTAGTAGCAATGGCTATTTTTGATGTCATCACTCAAAAAAAATATGAATTTTTGATATCTATCATAAGCTGCCATTCAAATTCAGTTGTTGATATCAAGATTTGATTGGGTTTCACATCAGAAATACAATTATTACACATAAAAATCTTCATTTTTGACATCAGGCACTAGTGACAATGTAAATTTTTTGTATCATCGATGTTATTTTTACTAGTAAGAAAGACATTTTAAATCTGAAAAATTTAATTATTGATTTCAGAAATAACAAATGTAACAATCGAAATACATTTCAATCAAGAATTTACATTTCAACTGATAACAATTGAGTTCTTGATAACTTTCACTAGTGCTAATTCGTAATATCAGAAATTGGATTTTTACTAGTAGCAATGGCTATTTTTGATATCAATATGAATTTTTGATATCTATCATAAGCTGCCATTCAAATTCAGTTGTTGATATTAAGATTTGATTGGGTTTCACATCAGAAATACAATTATTACATCATTTTTTATATCAATTGTGTGGTTACTAGTAAAAATTGTAATTCCTGATATCAATAACTCGATTGTCACTAGTTGAAATGTTCATTTTTGAATATCTGTAAATGTAGATTTATGGCAAGCCAGGTTAACCTTTATTCTTTGAGTTCTTGATATCAACAACTTTCACTGGTGCTAATTCTTAATATCAGAAATTGGATTTGTACTAGTAGCTATGGCTATTTTTGATGTCAATATTAATTCTTTATTCATTGAGTTCTTGATATCAACAACTTTCACTAATTCTTAATATCAGAGATTTGATTTGTACTAGTAGCTATGGCTATTTTTGATGTCAATATTAATTATTGATATCTATCAGAGGCTGAAACATGCTCATCAATGATATTTTTACTAGTAAGAAAGACATCATACATCTGAAAAAAAAAAAATTATTGATTTCAGAAATAACAAATGTAACATCGAAATGCATTTAAATCAAGAATTAACATTTCAACAATTGAGTTGATAACTTTCACTAGTGCTAATTCCTAATATCAGAGATTTGATTTTTACTAGTAGCAATGGCTATTTTTGATGTCATCACTCGCAGAAATATGAATTTTTGATATCTATCATAAGCTGCCATTCAAATTCAGTTTTTGATATCAAGATTTGATTGGGTTTCACATCAGAAATACAATTATTACACGTTAAAAAATCATCATTTTTGATATCAATTGTGTGGTTACTAGTAAAAATGTTAATTCCTGATATCAATAACTCGATTGTCACTATTTGAAATGTTAAATATCTGTAAATGTAGATTTATGGCAAGCCAACTTAACCTTTATTCTTTGAGTTCTTGATATCAACAACTTTCACTAGTGCTAATTCTTAATATCAGAAATTAGATTTTTACTAGTAGCAATGGCTATTTTTGATGTCAACACTCGCAGAAATGAATTTTTGATATCTATCATAAGCTGCCATTCAAATGTAGTTGTTGATATCAAGATTTGATTGGGTTTCACATCAGAAATACAATTATTACACGTAAAAATCATCATTTTTGATATCAGGTACTAGTGACAATGAACATTTTTTGTATCATCGATGTTATTTTTACTAGTAAGAAAGACATTTTAAATCTGAAATATTAAATTATTGATATCAAAAATAACAAATGTAACAATCGAAATACATTTCAATCAAGAATTAACATTTCAACTGATAACAATTGAGTTCTTGCTATCAGTAATTTATATTTTTACTAGTAAGAATATGGCAAGCCGTTTTCGACTTTTGAATTCGAAAGGAGTAGCCGGTTTGGTTAGCATGTTGATTTACGGTGTGCGGCCCTAAATTTTCCGGTTGTGGCCCTAAAATGTTCAGTTGGGGGCCATTGTGCTCCTAGTGACACAAGTTTGTCTGGTGCCCTGCTTAACACATTAAAATTATTTAACGCAAATAAATTACAGAAGTACGTGAAGCTGCGTCATTAACGTACTTTTCGTCACGCAGTTATTTGATCTTTTGAACAGCGCTAATGCAAAGAAGGCCAGATCACATCAGAGAGAATAGAGACTCATCGCGTTTTTGGTGAATCATTAATTTCAGTGTGTGCTTTGCCTTAAAACACGAGCTCTGTCGTATTCTGCCATTGTTTCATTGCGCAATGTTGGTGTCGCACAGTAAGCGCGTGAGAGTTTGTAATATATTGATGCGCAGAGAATGTGTGTGTGCGCGCTCTGGATAACTGATCGCACACTGCATTCATGTACAGACACATTTCAGTACATTCGCGTTGTTTCCACACACTGAGGAAGGATAATGTTTGATAATGTTCGCGAACGAATCGCTCTTTTGAACTGGCTCTTTTTAGTGAGCTGGTCAAACGTCAGTTTACAGTTTAGCACTAATCCTCACATTTGTAAAGTTGTTCCATGTTTAACGAGTGTAACTCTTCTTCTGCTGGAGTTATTCAGTTCCTCCTACACTGGCGTAATGTCGTTAAAGCGGTTGATTTAGGAGTGGTTTTGGCGTCTCCGTGTGGTTCTGTTCGGTATCGCAGCTTGACCCGTCCACATTTACATTTACATTTTACATCAAATGTCTCAAATGAAAACAATCTCGTTGTTGTTGCTCTGTACACACTGCGAATTCTGTTTTTTTGTTTTCATATATATGTATTATATAATATAATTATATGGACTCCTTATATTTGGTGTCCTTTCGGAGTCTCTAATGATCCCTGAAGCTGCAGAAAATACAGTTTTGTGATAATCGCGCTTCAATCTGATTGTTTACTTTGGATATAGCAAATAATGACCAAATTAATGTGTTTAAAAAGATAAATGGCGTATGATTAATTTCACGGTAAGCGTGCGATTAAAACGATCAATCTATTGACAGCCCTAATATATATAACTCAAATTGATTGTTTTTGTCCGACTTCTTGTCACCATAGATGTACATAATAAAGGCTAGATGTCTCGTCCGCACTGCTGGCCAATGGAGGTGGACGTCTGCACCTGGCGGCCATCTTGTCACAGTCAGCTCGCTCACTCATTGTGTTTTAATGGTGCGTGTACTTTTTAAATAACCATAACTTGCTCAATTTTCTACCAATTTTCAAACTGTTTGGTTTGTTGTAAACATCAGAGATGTAGTTATGACACTGCACACTTATGAATAATTATTTCTTCAACCATTCAGAATTATAGCCACGTTAATAACGTTTATAAGAAACCAAACCATTTGTAAATCCGTCCAGATTTCAGCGAGATAAGAGTATTTGTGTTCAGATCACTCGCCTCACATCAGGAGCCGCCAGAAAGCTGGCCTGTGACAAGATGGCCGCCAGAAAGCTGGCCTGTGACAAGATGGCCGCCGCTGATGACGTTACAGACGTAAGACATCTAGCCTTAATTATGTATATCTATGGTTGTTACTACTAGAGCAAGCTCCTGATTGGTTAACGCGGTGCGAATATCCGCCAAAGTTCAGACTTTCAGATGATGCATAAATCTCAATTTCAAAAAAATTTACCCTTATGACTGGTGTTGTGGTCCAGGATCACATCAGAAATACAATTCTTACTAGTAAAAACCACAATTTTTTGTATCATCAATGTGATTTTTACGAGTAAGAAAGACATTTTAAAGGGATAGTTCACCCAAAAATGAAAATTCTGTCATTATTTACAACCACTAAGAGCAACCATTGACTACCACAGTATTTGTTTCCCTACTATGGTTGCTCTCTCTGCTTTATTACAAACATTCTTCAGAATATCTTCTTTTGTGTTCAGCAGAACAGAGAAACTCCTACAGGTTTGGAACAACATGAGAGCGAGTAAATGCAGAATTAAAATTCTTGGATGAGCTAAACATTCACAGTTTGAGTGGCCATTTTGAGACGCTTTCTTACGATTAGACCTGTGAGGGATTGCATTGATCATCTGAAGCGCACACACACTCTTCAAAGTGAGAGCGCAAATATAATTTAAATCACCAGGTCACATTTAGTTTTAATAGTATGATTATTCAAAGCATTTTAGATGGTTTATTCTTATATATATAGTGTATTAATAGCGGGAGAGGCGGGGCATAGCGAGCACTGGGGGAGATGCGAGTGAGCGTGAGGGGAAAAAATTACGTTTGCGAAGTTTCAGTGACATTATTACATTAAATTACTAAATATAATGTATAATAATGCAATGGGGGAAAATTTGTGGGTCCTGATAATAATAATAAAAATAAAAACCTTTATTTTGGCTTAAAATATCGGGATACATATCGTATCATGAGTTCTGTATCGCGATTTATATCGAGTCGTGACACGAGTGTATCGTTACACACCTAGTAAGTAAAAAACGCTCTGTACTCAATTTGAGCTATATGTATATACACATATTGAGACTACAAGCTAACACACCGAGAAAACTTAGTTGCCCGACGCACGAAAACTGCGCAATGATTCACATGTGAATAGATATTCTGCGGCGAGATTCGCGCAAATGACACGGTGCAAATTGAGTGTTTGATGTGTGATTCGTGCAAATTGCACGAGTTGAAAAATCAGAACTATGGCGGATATTCACGCCGTATTAACCAATCAGGAGCTTGCTCTAGTAGTGACAACAATGAGGATAGAATCATATGTGGACACGCGGAGCTGTCGATACATCTTCATACTTTATAGAAACAGAATAAAAAGGATCTAGACTCGTTAAAAATGGAACAACTGGAACACGTACTTCTGTAATTTATTTGCGATAACTAATTTTAACGCGTTAAGTAATTTAAATGAATCGCGTTCGTTAACGTTGACAGCCCTAATATATACATATTGAGACTACAAGCTAGCTAAAGCCGGCAAATTGAGCTTATTCTCCGTATTTTAAAATAATCCATGTCGGTCATTTCATAAACGAGACGAGCCGCTGGCAGAAGACCCTCCCATCACACAAACTCACTCGCGAATGAAGCGAGTAAACTCAAAATGTTCAAGCGTCCAACTACACGCGAATAGCGCGATTTATTCATGCAAGTCTCGTCTGGTGTGAACGCACGGTCAGAAATCAATCCTTGATCAACAACTGAATTTGAACGGAAGCCCAGGGTGACGTTTAACTAGTGAAAACACAAGATTTATAGCTTTACTAGTAGAAATTGAATTCCTGATATCAAAAATAAGCATTTTAACCAGTAAAAACTGAATAGCTCAGATCCAGAATTCATATCATGCGAATGAATAAATGGCTTGCCATTTTCTTACTAGTAAAAATCCCATTCAGGAAATCAGAAATTTAAATCGTCTCTACTAGTGAGAATCAAAAGTGACGATTTTTACTAGTAATAATTGCGTTTCCAATGTGAAACTGTTAAGAAATCAATTCTTCATAACAACTGAGTTTGAATGGTGACGTTTAACTAGTCAAGATAAAACATTGAATTCTTGATATCAAAAATTCCTATTTCTGCGAGTGATGACGTCATTGTTGATATCGAGAATATTAATATGTTGTTACTAATAGAAATCTAATTCCTGATGCCAACATTAGTGTTGATATCCAGGAATAAACGTTAATGCGGCTTGCCATATCTCAGACAAGTCTCAAGTTAGTCATCTTGATTTTTTTTCTGCAAGCCTGGTCATAAAATATCTCATTTGCATGACATTAAAGCTGTTTATAAACTCGGGGTATTATCTATAATAACGCGTGGGTTTATTGGCGATCAGTGGCGATGCAGCGATTGCTCCGCTAGGTGGCGCTGCGGCTGATTTTGCGCACTTGATTACAAGAGGAACTTAAAAACTTTCAGGTGTGACAGGTGACATGCATTCTGATGCCGCTGTGAAGTCCTCTCAGGTACACACACACACACGCGAGAGTCTAGATGTGGCGTTTACACTGAATCCGCTTTAAAACGCGTCATATGTGGCGTGTGTTTACAGTGACTCGTGCGGAAAACACTGGATGAACTTTACAGGATGAAGCTGGAGAAGGAAGGACACGAGAAGAGCGACAGGAGGTCAGGAAGAGCCGTTACATTCGCATACGCTTTCAACTTATTTTAGCGAACGTTCCATTTCGTCATCACGGGGAACGTAAAGTAACATTCGAACGCAACATCGTGTGTGTGTGTGTGTGTGTGTGTGTGTGTGTGTGTGTGTGTGTGTGTGTGTGTGTGTGTGTGTGTGTGTGTGTGTGTGTGTGTGTGTGTGTGTGTCAGAGAGAAGAAGAAGTCCAAGCATTCCTCTAAAGATGGAGGGAAGGACTCGGAGCCGAACGGAAAACACAAGGCCTCCTCCAAGGTAAAGCACCACAGAAGAGTGTGTGTGTGTGTGTGTGTGTGTGTGTGTGTGTGTGTGTGTGTGTGTGTGTGTGTGTGTGTGTGTGTGTGTGTGTGTGTGTGTGTGTGTGTGTGTGTGTGTGTGTGTGTGTGTGTGTGTGTGTGTGTGTGAAGTATCGTGTCATTTCTAGAAGAAGCAGCCAGACTCGGGTGAATGTCGGCAGGAGTCTGGAGTCTCCAGGTGCGTCTTCATCTCTCATCATCATCATCATTATAATAATAATAATATTAGTGTCATATTCAGTCTTATATTGATGTTTTCTCAGTGGAGCTGGAGATGCTGGAATGGATGTGGTGAGCATCTCATTTTCCTCTTAACTGTACATATATGCTGTTACTTTAAAAAAAAAAAACTATTTACCCCAAAGTTACTCACTATTAGCTTGCATATTAGTTATTACATATTTCTGAAAGTGTCCAGCAGAGGGCCAAAGAGATCCGCGACTGCTCCTGTCATATAAAATATTACAGTAAACATTAAAATCTGTCTTTTGTGGAAGGTTAGAATCGTTGAAGTGTCTGTTTTTGCAATAATGCCACATAAATTGGCATATTTATAATTGAAATGCAACTGAACTTTCACAAATTATTTATTTTAATAAATCAAATGTACAAAATCATTAACTTTAGAATAAGAATTTATCTTTAAAAATATGTATGTATGTTTGTGTGTGCGTTTTTGTGTCTGTGTTTTTGTTTGTTTGTGTGTGCCTGCGTGTATTTGTGTGTATGTTTGTTTGTGTGTGCGTGTTTGTTTGTGTGCATGCATATGTGCACATGTCTGTGCGCGTTTGTGTGTACATGTTTTTTGTGTGTTTGTTTGTGGTGTGTGTGTGTTTTTGTTTCTTTGTGTGCCCGTGTTTTTTTGAGTGTGTGTATTTGTGCTTTTGTTTGTGTGTGCGTGCGCATGTTTGCGTGTGTTTGTTTCTTTGTGTGTGTGTGTGTGTGTGTGTGTGTGTGCGCGTGCACTTTGTTTTCTTTGGCGTGTATTTGTTTGTATGTGTTGTTGGCATGTCTGTGTTTATTTGTGTGTGCGTTTATGTATGTTTTTTTTTGTTTGTGCATGCGCAAGTTTTTGTTTGTTTCTTTGTGTGCGTGTGCCTGTTTTTTTGTGTGTGTGTGTGTGTGTGTGTGTGTGTGTGTGTTTGTCTTTGTTTGTGTAAGTATTTTTTTTTGTGCATGTCTGTTGTTTGTTTCTTTCTTTGTGTGTGTGTGTGTGTGTGTGTGTGTAGACTGACATGAAGGATCTGTAATATCTGTTGACCGGTTCTCTAAACGCTTGTGTTCTTCACCTGAGAAATGCCTCGTTTGGTCTCCAGTGTTGAACTCTCCTGTTGTTTTGCAGGAAGCACCTGCAGATCCTGATGAACGGCAAGAGTCCTCCTTTCACTTCATATGATTATCCTGAGTGTGTGTTTAATAAAGCAGGTTGTGTTTGTGCTGTCAGATCTCCTCATGACGGACAGCAGAAGTCCAGCCCAGAACACGTCAGACAGAAGGTAAGGTCATGTGACGTCAGACAGAAGGTATGGTCATGTGACGTCAGACAGAAGGTATGGTCATGTGACGTCAGACAGAAGGTAAGGTCATGTGACGTCAGACAGAAGGTAAGGTCATGTGACGTCAGACAGAAGGTAAGGTCATGTGACGTCAGACAGAAGGTAAGGTCATGTGACGTCAGACAGAAGGTAAGGTCATGTGACGTCAGACAGAAGGTAAGGTCATGTGACGCGTCTGCTCTTATTGTGCGGTTATTAAACTCTCCCGTTTGATCCTCAGACTCAGTCTAAGAGCAGCAAGGAGCGCCTCAATCATAAAGAGAAGAAAGAGCTGAACCTCAAGAACCACAGCAATAAAGACTCAAAGCAGGTGCGTCACTAATGACGGTGAGAGGCACGTGTTTCATCCTCAGACAACACAGAACGTTCCCTGGGGGGACCAAATAACAACGTTCTCTATTGGTTGTGTTTACAGGTGCTGGTCATATAATTAGAATATCATCAAAAAGTTGATTAATTTCACGAATTCCATTCAAAAAGTGAAACTTGTATATTATATTCATTCATTACACACAGACTGATACATTTCAAATGTTTATTTATTTTAATTTTGATGATTATAACTGACAACTAAGAAAAATCCCAAATTAAGTATCTCAGAAAATTAGAATATTGTGAAAAGGTTGAATATTGAAGACACCTGGTGCCACACTCTAATCAGCTGATGAACTCACAACACCTGCAAAGGCCTGCAATGGTCTCTTAGTCTAGTTCTGTAGGCGACAATCATGGGGAAGAAGCTGACCTGACAGCTGACCAAAAGACGACCTTTGACCCCTTGCACAAGGAGGACAAGACACAAAAAGGTCATTGCAGAAGAGGCTGGCTGTTCTCAGAGCTCTGTGTCCAAGCACATTAATAGAGAGGCGAAGGGAAGGAAAAGATGTGCTAGAAAAAAAGTGTAGAAGCAATAGGGATAACCGCACCCTGGAGAGGATTGAGAAACAAAACCCATTAAAAAATGTGGGGGAGATTTACAAAGAGTGGACTGGAGCTGGAGTCAGTGCTTCAAGAACCACTACACACAGACGTATGCAAGACATGGGTTTCAGCTGTCGCACTCTTGACCAACAGACAGCGTCAGAAGCGTCTCGCCTGGGCTAAAGACAAAAAGGAAAAAAAGTGGTCCAGAGTTATGTTCTCTGATGAAAGTAAATTTTGCATTTCCTTTGGAAATCAGGGTCCCAGAGTCTGGAGGAAGAGAGGAGAGGCACACAATCCACACTGCTTGAGCTCCAGTGTGAAGTTTCCACAGTCAGTGATGGTTTGGGGTGCCATGTCATCTGCTGGTGTTGGTCCACTGTGTTTTCTGAGGTCAGAGGTCAACACAGCCGTATAGCAGGAACTTTTAGAGCACTTCATGCTTCCTGCTGC
This sequence comes from Gobio gobio, assembly GCF_949357685.1. Classification (NCBI taxonomy): domain Eukaryota; kingdom Metazoa; phylum Chordata; class Actinopteri; order Cypriniformes; family Gobionidae; genus Gobio; species Gobio gobio. The sequence continues at coordinate 44,261,167 of NC_137119.1, read as the reverse complement.
TGACCAACTTTATGGCAATGCAGATTTCATTTTCCAACAGGACTGGGACCAGCACACAGTGCCAAAACAACCAGTGCCTGGTTTAAGGACCATGGTATCCCTGTTCTTAATTGGCCAGCAAACTCGCCTGACCTTAACCCCATAGAACATCTGAAGAGGAAGATGAGATCTGCAGAAGAGCTGAAGGCCACTATCAGAGCCACCTGGGCTCATAACACCTGAGCAGAGCCTCAGTCTGATCTCCTCATGCCTCAGACTGATCTCCTCATGCCTCAGTCTGATCTCCTCATGCCTCAGTCTGATCTCCTCATGCCTCAGTCTGATCTCCTCACGCCTCAGTCTGATCTCCTCACGCCTCAGTCTGATCTCCTCATGCCTCAGACTGATCTCCTCATGCCTCAGTCTGATCTCCTCACGCCTCAGTCTGATCTCCTCACGCCTCAGTCTGATCTCCTCGTGCCTCAGTCTGATCTCCTCATGCCTCAGTCTGATCTCCTCATGCCTCAGTCTGATCTCCTCACGCCTCAGTCTGATCTCCTCGTGCCTCAGACTGATCTCCTCATGCCTCAGACTGATCTCCTCATGCCTCAGTCTGATCTCCTCATGCCTCAGTCTGATCTCCTCACGCCTCAGTCTGATCTCCTCATGCCTCAGACTGATCTCCTCATGCCTCAGTCTGATCTCCTCACGCCTCAGTCTGATCTCCTCACGCCTCAGTCTGATCTCCTCATGCCTCAGTCTGATCTCCTCATGCCTCAGTCTGATCTCCTCATGCCTCAGTCTGATCTCCTCACGCCTCAGTCTGATCTCCTCACGCCTCAGTCTGATCTCCTCACGCCTCAGTCTGATCTCCTCATGCCTCAGACTGATCTCCTCATGCCTCAGACTGATCTCCTCATGCCTCAGACTGATCTCCTCATGCCTCAGACTGATCTCCTCATGCCTCAGTATGATCTCCTCACGCCTCAGTCTGATCTCCTCACGCCTCAGTCTGATCTCCTCATGCCTCAGACTGATCTCCTCATGCCTCAGACTGATCTCCTCATGCCTCAGACTGATCTCCTCATGCCTCAGTCTGATCTCCTCACGCCTCAGTCTGATCTCCTCACGCCTCAGTCTGATCTCCTCATGCCTCAGACTGATCTCCTCATGCCTCAGACTGATCTCCTCATGCCTCAGACTGATCTCCTCATGCCTCAGACTGATCTCCTCATGCCTCAGTATGATCTCCTCACGCCTCAGTCTGATCTCCTCATGCCTCAGTCTGATCTCCTCATGCCTCAGACTGATCTCCTCATGCCTCAGTCTGATCTCCTCACGCCTCAGTCTGATCTCCTCACGCCTCAGTCTGATCTCCTCACGCCTCAGTCTGATCTCCTCATGCCTCAGACTGATCTCCTCATGCCTCAGACTGATCTCCTCATGCCTCAGACTGATCTCCTCATGCCTCAGACTGATCTCCTCATGCCTCAGTATGATCTCCTCACGCCTCAGTCTGATCTCCTCATGCCTCAGACTGATCTCCTCATGCCTCAGACTGATCTCCTCACGCCTCAGTCTGATCTCCTCACGCCTCAGTCTGATCTCCTCACGCCTCAGACTGATCTCCTCATGCCTCAGTCTGATCTCCTCATGCCTCAGACTGATCTCCTCACGCCTCAGTCTGATCTCCTCACGCCATGCCTCAGTCTGATCTCCTCACGCCATGCCTCAGTCTGATCTCCTCATGCCTCAGACTGATCTCCTCATGCCTCAGACTGATCTCCTCACGCCTCAGTCTGATCTCCTCACGCCTCAGTCTGATCTCCTCACGCCTCAGACTGATCTCCTCACGCCTCAGTCTGATCTCCTCATGCCTCAGACTGATCTCCTCATGCCTCAGACTGATCTCCTCACGCCTCAGTCTGATCTCCTCACGCCTCAGTCTGATCTCCTCACGCCTCAGTCTGATCTCCTCACGCCTCAGTCTGATCTCCTCATGCCTCAGACTGATCTCCTCATGCCTCAGACTGATCTCCTCACGCCTCAGTCTGATCTCCTCACGCCTCAGTCTGATCTCCTCACGCCTCAGACTGATCTCCTCATGCCTCAGTCTGATCTCCTCATGCCTCAGACTGATCTCCTCACGCCTCAGTCTGATCTCCTCACGCCTCAGACTGATCTCCTCATGCCTCAGACTGATCTCCTCATGCCTCAGTCTGATCTCCTCACGCCTCAGTCTGATCTCCTCATGCCTCAGTCTGATCTCCTCACGCCTCAGTCTGATCTCCTCACGCCTCAGACTGATCTCCTCATGCCTCAGTCTGATCTCCTCACGCCTCAGTCTGATCTCCTCACGCCTCAGTCTGATCTCCTCATGCCTCAGACTGATCTCCTCATGCCTCAGTCTGATCTCCTCACGCCTCAGTCTGATCTCCTCACGCCTCAGTCTGATCTCCTCACGCCTCAGTCTGATCTCCTCACGCCTCAGTCTGATCTCCTCACGCCTCAGACTGATCTCCTCATGCCTCAGTCTGATCTCCTCATGCCTCAGACTGATCTCCTCACGCCTCAGTCTGATCTCCTCACGCCTCAGACTGATCTCCTCATGCCTCAGACTGATCTCCTCATGCCTCAGTCTGATCTCCTCACGCCTCAGTCTGATCTCCTCACGCCTCAGTCTGATCTCCTCACGCCTCAGTCTGATCTCCTCACGCCTCAGTCTGATCTCCTCACGCCTCAGTCTGATCTCCTCATGCCGCATCGCTGCAGTAATTCAGGCTAAACCAGCCCCAGCTGAGCATTGAGTGCTGGACATGCTCACACTCTTCAGTTGGCCAAGATTTCTAAAAATCCTTTCTTTGTATTGGTCTTAAATAATATTCTAATTTTCTGAGATACTGAATTTGGGATTTTCCTTAGTTGTCAGTTATAATCATCAAAATTAAAATAAATAAACATTTGAAATATATCAGTCTGTGTGTAATGAATGAATATAATATACAAGTTTCACTTTTTTGAATGGAATTAGTGAAATAAATCAACTTTTTGATGATATTCTAATATGACCAGCAACTGTATAAGCTAAAGAGAACGTTCCCGGCAGGTTATTTTTATTTTTGAAATATTTTTATTTGTATATTTTTCTTTACTGCGCGCCTCTGATCTGCGCGCGCTTCTCCCGCACGCGCCATCTCTTCTGTCTTCCACGGAAAGCCGCGCGCGCGTAATTTAAAAAATAACGGTCATTTCGTTTATACTGACTGACTAACATTAGCTTGTGTCTTTATTGAATAATAAGTTATAGTTAATAAATATACGAGTGTAAATAGTGTGATTTTAGAGAGATTTGACATGTAATTGAATATGTTAAACGAGAAGTTTGTTCACTGACCAAAAGAGAGAAGTACGATCCGTTAATTCAGTGGTAAGAAATGTAATGTCTGTGAATAAAATTCATATTTTAAAACCCTATATTATTTTGAAGTCATTGTTATTTGGCACTTAAACGTAAAAACCTGGTTGTGATACAAGTTACGAAGTCTTACAATGCATAAATTAAATCTTATTTATCCCTCTATATGAAGTTTGTGCTCGGATTATTTCTATTGATTAAAAGTTAAAACCAAGACATGGTTTATAGAAGAATACCGAGTTTTGACGTCCACCGCTGTACAGAACACGGGAGTGCTGGATGATTATAGCTTATAATATATAGGCTAATAATATATATATCGCATTTTAACACCAAAGGTCGCTTTACAAATATAGGTCAAAGAATAGAACAAAATAAACCACATTCCAACAGCAAAATATATATACAGAAGGCACTTAAGGGATAGGATACGAACAAAGAGTTATTCAAACAAATAACACAGGCTACTGTGAGCTGAGGAGTAATATTCCCAGAACGTTTCCTGCAGGTTATTTTTAGATTTTATTTTGTATAATATATACGCGGGTTTATTTGTATATTTTGTTACTGCGCGCCTCTGATCTGCGCGCGCTTCTCCAGCACGCGCTTTCTTCCGTCTTCCACAGAAAGACGCGCACTCGCGTCATTTGAAAATGAACGGGCATTTCGTTTTTACCGACTGACTAACATTAGATTATCGATCTTTATTGAATAATAAGTTATAATTAATAAGTATACAAGTGTAAATATGGTGATTTCAGAGATATTTGACTCGTTATTTTAGACAACATGATGTTAACCGAGAAGTTTTTTATTTACTGACCAAAAGAGAGAAGTACGACCCGTTAACTCCGTGGCATCACAGTTAATGTAAGTTAATCTGTATTCATTTCTTAATGTCTGTGAATAAAATTCATATTTTATAACCCCATATTGTGTTTAAGTCATTGTTATTTGGCACTTAAACGTAAAACCTGGTTGTGGGACAGCGTCAGTGATACAACTTACGAAATCTTACATATTAGTATAAATTCAGCGTATTTATCCTCCATATGAGGGTTTATGTGCTTGTATTATTTCTATTGATTAAATAAGTTCAAAACAAGACATGGTTTGTAGTAGGCTGATTATTGACGTCCATTCATCCGTCTTTCGCTTATGTGGGACTGACGTACCGAAGGGTAAATGATATCGGAGGAAAGAGGTTTGGGAAACGTTCCGGGAACGTTCGCCAAACCAACAGGAAACGTTCTATTTACGTAAAGAGAACTTTCCCAGCTAACCAATAGAGAACTATATCTGTTCTGTGAACCAATTTTTTTTTTATGGGCGTTCTCTATTGGTTATCTGGGTCTCCAAAAATAACCAGCAGGGAACGATTTCTGGGTCTCTATCTATACAGAAATGAATGTAATGTAATGTTGGCTAATGTAATCCCAGTTAAAGTAATCGTTATTCCCAAACATTAAAAACTGAATAACTGGGATAGCATTACATTCATTTCTTACCACTGAATTAACGGATCGTACTTCTCTCTTTTGTTCAGTAAACAAAAACTTCTCAGTTAACATCTTCAGTTACGTGTCAAATCTCTTTGAAATCACACTATTTACACTTGTATATTTATTAATTATAACGTATTATTCAATAAAGACACATAAACTAAAGTTAGTCAGTCAGTAAAAACGAAATTACCGTTATTTTTTAAATTACGCGCGCGCGGAAGAAGCGCGCGCAGTAAATGAAGTATACAAAATGCAATACAATGCCGGCAACGTTCTCTTTAGGTTACGAAAACACAACCAATAGAGAACGATCTTATTTGGTTCCCCAAAAAATAACCATAAGGGAACGTTCCGTTTACTGGGACGTTAGGTGGGCCAAACATTGTCATCTGGGTCTGTTGTGTGTTCATTAAGCAGGAGCCGGGCGGCCCCAAGATCAAGAAGAAGAGAGTGAAAGATGAGCCGGATAAAGAACCGTCCGGGAACAAGAGAAGGAAGCAAAGCTCAGAACACGACAAACCAGAGAAGAGTAAAAAGGTAAAGAAGGAGGAAGACGCCGGAGAGGAGAAGAAGAAGGAGAAGGGGAAGAAAGCGGACAAGAAAGACGAGGAGTCTGATAAGTGGAAGTGGTATGTGCGCGCACACTGCTCTCCTTCAGGTAGTCTTCAACCATTCCTTTCATCAGCTCCTGAAATTACTGTATAAAACAGGGGAATTAATTCTGAATGTAGGAAATAATGCAATTACTTAATCTAATGAACTGTTATTTTAAAATGTAAATGAGTAGTAAAGTGACACATGCGGAACTGTTATGGTGCGGATGCCGCCGGTCGGACACGCGCACGTGTGACACACAGACGTGTCGTAAGTGCGCATGCGCAATCGAGCACATGTCAGCTGAGCGCTGCTGTCGCGGGGAATGATAAGATGTCTGCGCGTTATTTCCCGGTTCGTCTATTCCTCCGCGGAACGGTATAAAGCCGCGTCGCTCGTGTCCTCTGTCAGACGTTATGCTCGAGCCGCAGATCTCAGGGCAGCTCACGAGCTCAGCGCCTGTCAGAGGGAGATCACCTCTGCGCATGCGCGTGTGTGCCACGGGACCATAACATCAGATGGAAGGTTATGATCAACTTTACACGGATAATTATGAAGAATGGCGTATTGCAGCTTTAAACGAGACAGTTCGTTAAATAATAGCTTTGTTATATTAATAATATAATGATTAATGTTTATAGAATATTTATTATAAAAAACGAATCAATAATTTAACCTTGATAATGTAGAATGGTGCATTGCTTTATGAGCTCATTAATTGGTGAAAGAATAAATATTAACTTAAATGTATTATATAATATTGTATTTTAATAATATATGTAATTTATTTGTTTTATATTTAAATCATTTAAAAAAAGTAATTAATTTAAATATATTGTCATTTAATAAAATAATCTCATTTAATGATTATGTAGGGTTGTGTATTGCATTGTTTTATGAGCTCATAATCAGTGAGAAACCATTTATTAAATGTTAACTTAAAATATTATTTTAATATAATATAGTAATATTAAATATAATTCATATTTTATATATAATATATATAATTGTTTTTATTTGTGGACATCAGTCACTTAAATCCATTTTCCCATAGTTAATTAATAAATAATCATTAATATATTCATAATCATGATTATGCAGAATTGTGTCTTGCATTGCTTTATGAACTCATATTCAGTGCGAGACAGTTTATCAATTGTTAACAATATTATTTTTATGTTTTAAATTATTTAATATTTTAATATTACAATTCATTAAAAATGTGCAAAAATCCGCTTTCCAATAATTAACCAATAAACAATAATTATTGAATATTGAATATTATCATTCATTTCTTATTTAATCAGTTCAAACATCACTCAAATCCATTTCCCATTATTAATAATCACTAATAAATGTTTTATTATATTGTGAGTTGTGTATTGCTTTATTAACTCCTATTGATCAGTGTGAGGCCATTTATTAAATATTAACTTATGTATCTTAATTATTTAATATTTTTATATTTTAATATAATGTAATATTTTTATGTTGTAATATTACAATTCATTCAAAAAATTAGCAAATCTGCTTTCTGATATTATCTGATAATATTAATTTATCAATAAACAATAATTATTCATTTTCTTCATAAATTGTGTATTTTTACACATTAAACTTGCACAAAATGTATTAATGTTTCAGGTTGAATTTGCAGAATTTATTAAAATAAATAAATACATTTCTTAATTTAAACGGTCACTCAAATCCATTTTCCCATTGTTTATGAATAAATAATCATTATTAATTGTTAATCGTAATCATTTGTTCACTTTAAACGGATGATTGTAGAGTTGTGTATTGTATTGCTTTATTAACTCATTTTGATCATTGTGAGGCCATTTATTAAATATTAACTTAATGCTATTTTAATATATATATATATATTCATATTTTTTTAAAGTCATTAATTCATTTTAAAAATGAGCAAATCAACTTTCCGATTATTAATCAATAAACAATAATTATTAATTTTATCTTAATAAATTGTTAATTTTTACACATTTATTAAACTTGCATAATGTATTAATGTTTGAGGTTGAGTTTGCGGTTTGTATAATTGGTCACTATATTCACTGTTGATGTTTTGTGTGTGTGTGTGTGTGTGTGTGTGTGTGTGTGTGTGTGTGTGTTGTGTGTTTATTATCGTCTTGTGATCTGTGATTGGCTGTCCAGGTGGGAAGAAGGCAAATCATCGGACAGTCAGAAATGGAGCCGTCTTGAGCATCAAGGACCGTATTTCGCTCCTGAATATGAGCCGCTTCCCGATAACGTGCCCTTTTATTATGACGGTAAACGCGTCATGTGACCTGATGTCCTGGAATAAACAGGAAAGTGAGTGATGTCATCATGACGTGGCGTGTGTCTGTTCTCAGGTCAGCCGGTGAAACTGAGTCCGGCCACCGAGGAAATCGCCACTTTCTACGCCAAGATGCTGGAGCACGAGTACACCAGTAAAGAGGCGTTCCAGAACAACTTCTTCACCGACTGGAGGGAGGTCAGAACTCTTCTAAAGCTTCCTAATGTTGCTCCAGAGTCTCCTACAGCAGGCATTAAAGCTGCAGTGTGTAATATTTATCAGGATCTCCTGGTATAAATACATAACTGGAGTATAAAGAGCGTTATGTGTTTATTATCTTAGGATGAGCCGTTTCTATCTACACACACCGCGGGTCCCTGACAGTGAAGCCTCCATTTTGTGCCGTCATGTTTCTATGGTAGCCCTAAAGGGACAAACTTGTCTACCGAGCGCTAGCTACTCTCTGCTGTCTCAGACTATGGCATTTTTATCCTGTGTGGGCCACCGTAGCTTCTCTTCGAAAGGGAGGGGGGGGGGGGTGCAATTCACAACCTCACCACTAGATGCCGCTAAAACTTACACACTGCACCTTTAATTCTCTCATAATATCCACTAACGCATCACCACATTTCTGAGTCTGAAACACTTCAGTCCCTCTAAGCTCCGCCTCTGAGCTGCTCTGCTGTGATTGGTCAGAAAGTGAGGGCGGGGCTAAGAGACGCTGATCAGCCAATCACGACCAGAGGAGGGCATTAACTACAGTGAGTGAGGGCGGGGCTAAGAGACGCTGTTCAGCCAATCACGACCAGAGGTGGGCATAACTACAGTGAGTGAGGGCGGGGCTAAGAGACGCTGTTCAGCCAATCACGACCAGAGGTGGGCATTAACTACAGTGAGTGAGGGCGGGGCTAAGAGATGCTGTTCAGCCAATCACGACCAGAGGTGGGCATTAACTACAGTGAGTGAGGGCGGGGCTAAGAGACGCTGTTCAGCCAATCACGACCAGAGGTGGGCGTTAACTACAGTGAGTGAGGGAGGGGCTAAGAGACGCTGTTCAGCCAATCAGCACCAGAGGTGGGCGTTAAGCAAATTATTGACATTGTAACTGGAATTTCGAACGAATCGTTTCAGTTCAGAATCGTTCCTTTAGGAGACGATAACTTTATTTGTTGTTCACTTGTTAATTGATGTGAACTGTTCCTTTAACTCTGGTGTGTTTCTGGCTTGTAGTTTTCCCTCAGTATCCATAGTTTCTGCTGAACTTAAACGCCGTTCTTGAATGGATTTGTCTGCAGGAAATGACTAAAGAAGAGCGGAAGCTGATAAAGACGCTCTCCAAGTGTGACTTCAGCCACATTCACAAGCATTTCGTGGAGAAGGCGGAGGAGCGTAAGAACATGACGAAGGAGGAGAAGCAGGTGCGTCATGTGACGTCTCTGGGTCCATTTACACTCAGAAGTGTTGAAATGCCTTTTTGAAATGACTTTGAGTTCAGTCAGTCTGCTGTGTTTCAATCAGGTCCTGAAGGAGGAAGCCAGCCGGCTGGTGGAGCAGTACGGATTCTGTCAGCTGGACGGACACCGGGAGAAAATCGGGAACTTCAAGCTGGAGCCGCCCGGTCTGTTCCGCGGCCGAGGAGAACATCCGAAGATGGGCAAACTGAAGAAGCGCATCCAGCCCGAGCACGTCACCATCAACTGCAGCGAGTGAGAGATGCATTATGCAGAAAAATTCACTTTATTAACAACAGTAATGTGCAAAAAACACATTTTTATAAGGAACATTTGAACTCTTATTAAATGTGCTATTGTTCTTCTATAGTATCACACTGAACTAAAGGAGCACTCTTTACTTGTTTTCTGTGTAATCCAGTCACAATTTGAAGAAAAGTTTGTTTTTCATGAGACTGTCACTTTCTACTTTTTTTCCATAAGCTACACTGTGTAACTTTTTTTAGTTTATTCTTAGCTAAAAACACTTAGTTCTTTCAAAAATATATGTGCACATTAAAGGGTTAGTTCACCCATAAATGTAAATTGTGTCATTAATGACTGAGCCTCATGTGGTTGGACACCCGTCAGACCTCCGTTCATCTTCAGACACAAATGAAGATATTTTAGTGTAAATCTGATGCTCTGAAAGGCCTCCATTGGCTCAACTTTACACTCTCAAGACCCTTAAAAGACACTAAAGACTAAAGTTACAAAGTCCATCTCACTACAGCGGCTCTACAATAACTTTATGAAGACGAGAATAGTTTTTGTGCGCAAAAAAACCCTAAATAACGACTTGTATAGTGATGACGATTTCAAAACACGGCATCATGAAGCTTCGAAGCGTTATGAATCAGTGAGTCGATTCATGATTCAGATCGCGTGTCAAACCGCTGAAATACGTGACTTTGGCGATTCAAACCGCTGAATCGACTCACTGATTCATAACACTTCGAAGCTTCATGAGACCGTGTTTTGAAATCGTCATCACTATATAAGTCGTTATTTAGGGTTTTTTTGCGCACAAAAAAAAAGGTGTAAACTGAAAAAAAGTGTCTTCATAAAGTTATTGTAGAGCCGCTGTAGTGAGATGGACTTTGTATCGACGTCTTTAGTGTCTTTTAAGGGTCTTGAGAGTGTAAAGTTGTGCCAATGGAGGCCTTTCAGAGCATCAGCTTTACACTAAAATATCTTCATTTGTGTCTGAAGATGAACGGAGGTCTGACGGGTGTCCAACCACATGAGGCTCAGTCATTAATGACACAATTTACAGTTTTGGGTGAACTAACCCTTTAATGTATATTTACTTCTTACGAGAATACTTTATCACTTGAAAGTTTATAATATGCCATTGAAAACACATACGGGTGAGGGTTCGAATGCGGGTTGCCATGTTGCTCCTCCATCTTGAAAGTACATTAGCCAAAGAGGGACATTCCCGTAAATTCAAGCTTGGCCTTTGGCGTTTTAACACTCGATGGCACCGTGTCCAATGTGGACGAGGTCGAACTGGAAGCCATGTTAATCTTGGACTAAATCGGCCACCGTAGGAGTTAAAACGAAATCGGAATTGAGAGGAACAGAAACTAATATTCACTGGATGGTCATATACCAGTTCACCACTAGATGGGGGAAAATATCACAGTGTAGCTTTAAAGAGTGGAAATGTCTAATAAGTCAAATAAGTGCTCCTCTGCCGCCACCCACTGGTTATAGTGGGTTTTTTGTTGTTTTTTTGCCATAAAGTGGCCAGCACCTTTTGCACTTTTAGTTCTAAAAATCATCACACTAAAAATAATACAATTTGATAATATTTAGAGCTTTGAAGTGCTGGGAAAAGTGTGAGACACTTAAAAAGGTGCTTGAATTTTACTCTCAAAAGGTTGCACGAACCCTGAGAATGTAAAAAATATATATATATTATTCGACTATTTCTTCCACAATACTATGGAGAGTTCCTACAGTAAATCCATGGTGAGTGTTTATGATTTGTGGACTGAAATGAATGTTTCAGATGTTTCTCCTGGTCTCCGGGTCATCCGGGGGCCTTTTCCCGACTCTGAGTGCTGTGATTTCAGACACACTTTTGTTTTTCACCTGTGTGAGATTTTTCAGAAAAACCCCCGGATCATCTGAAGTTGAGGGAACTGATTTTGTAGGGCCCCACAAATATCCAGTGAATATTCGATTGATCACGGAGCGCGAGCATCATATGTTCTCTCTCCACAGAGACTCTAAGATCCCAGAAGCCCCTGCAGGACACAAGTGGAAGCGCGTTGTGCACGACAACACGGTCACATGGCTGGCGTCATGGCTGGAGAACATCCATGGCCGACTCAAATACATCATGCTCAACCCCAGCTCCAAACTCAAGGTGCGTCTGAGCTCACGGCACACACTCCTGTCAGAGAGAGATGATGATGATGATGATGATGATGATGATGATGATGATGATGATGATGATGGTCTGTTTCAGGGAGAGAAGGACTGGCAGAAGTACGAGACGGCGCGTCAGCTGAAGGTGTGTGTGGATGGCATCAGGAAGCAGTACAGACGCGACTGGACGTCCAGAGAGATGAAGAGCAGACAGAGAGGAGTCGCCATCTACTTCATCGATAAGGTGAGCCGCTCTCGCTTACCTGACTGATTCCATGGGCTGCTCACTGACATCCAGCCCCTCCCCTCTGGACATAATGGGTGGAGCTTACAGGTCCAGCCACACCCATTAGGTCCAGAGAGGCTCTGCAGTGAGAACTACATTATCTGATCACGTTACATTCCATGGGTTGCTCACTGACATCCAGCCCCTCCCCTCTGGACATAATGGGAGGAGCTTAAAGTTATAGCCACACCCATTAGGTCCAGAGAGGATCTGCAGGGAGAACTGCATTATCTGATCACGTTACATTCCATGGGTTGCTCACTGACATCCAGCCCCTCCCCTCTGGACATTATGGGTGGGGCTTAGAGGTCTAGCCACACCCAGAAAGGCTCTGCAGTGAGAGCTACATTATCTGATCCCGTTGCAGCTGGCCCTGCGAGCGGGGAATGAGAAGGACGATGAGTCTGCGGATACGGTGGGCTGCTGTTCTCTGAGAGTGGAGCACATCTCGCTTCACCGCCGTCTGGACGGGCTGGAGCACGTGGTGGAGTTTGACTTCCTGGGAAAAGACTCCATCCGCTACTACAACAAAGTGCCGGTGGAGAAACAGGTGACCGCAAACACTGATGGCCGTCTGCAATGTTTGTGCAAAAATTATGATCCATTTGTTTTTGTTTTTTACATTGCAATCCATAGTTTTGCCTTGGAGGGCAAAACCGCCATAGAACTCCAAAGAACTACAGCACAAACCTGCCAATTTCCATCTTAAAACAAAAATATGTGAACAAGATGCATGTTTTGGGCACTTCTGATCCATATACAGCACCTGCTGCAGTATTTCAGTCACTGAGAACAGCGGGACGTTTTTAAAACGCTTAACGTGAACAACACTATAGGGTGAGCTGCACCAATAAGGATTAAATTAAGCAAAGTTTAAAGGATTTGTTGATAGGGGTTTTATTTTAAATCGAGTTGTTGCACCACTTCATTTTAAACACCGATTAATTATGCAGTAAAACCGTTATAGAGCTGATCAAGACGGAGGAGAACTGAAGACAGGCTAAAGAATCCTTAGTGAACCTACCCTTAAAGTGCTGTAATGAACTAAAACGCTGATATTAAAAGATCACATTCAGTTTACACCTTTTTGATGATGCGTACTATATACAGGCGAGTAGATGAGGCAAGAATATGAACACAAAGTGTTTTCTTTATTATGGGTTTGATGGGGAAAACACCTCGTGTTGCTCTAATATTCTGTGTTCGTCTGCTTTCCTGTATAAAGTATGCAACATCAATAAGGTTTATATTGAATTAGTTTTTTTAATATCACTGTTTTACCGCATTAATACTGACGACAAACCTGGTAAAAATGACTAGCGCAGGGCTGGACATTAAACCTGTTCACACGCTGAAGTAAATCTGTCATTCACTTGTCCGAGTAAAACATTTGCTTGTCTGGATTGTTTTTGTAAATATAATTTATTCTGAAGCAATATTCTCACCAGTTCAATCAGCTTTGACATATTTGAATCTGCATATTTGTGATATTTTTACCTTTTTACAAAAGACATTTTTCCATAATCTTATTAAATATAGGCTATGCTTCAGCTTTCCTTTTATATTCTTAAATTTGATCTATAAATTAAATTAGAATCAGACACTATAGGCTGTTACCAATCAAATTAAATCATTTACACTGAAAAATTACAACTGCATTAAATAATGTTATGAGATAATTTTAAATATTTTTGAATATACAAATAAGAAATGTTGGAAAGATGAAACTAAAGCACCAGTAGGTGGCGCTGCGACCGTCTGAATGAGCGAGTCATTGAGTCGATTCGTTCAAACGCTGAATCATTCACTAACACACACTGATGCAGTGAGACGGGTTATGGTTCTGCTGTGATCTTTGTTTGGAACTATTTTCACTGCTGAAATAGAACAAAAACAGTCCATATCGCATCTAAAATGTAAGTGACTTGATGTTAATTAATTGTTTCTGGAACTGGCGTATGAAATCAGCCTCATGTTCAGTCGTGATGGTATTCAGGAAAACACACTCTTGTTAGTGTGATGTTGCTTAACTGTATCATATGTTAAAAATTTAAAAACTACACAATTTTTACCGTGTATGTTAACTGAGTTTCTGTGTTTTGCGCTCATTTGTTTTTGATTTTCTCCTCGAGAGGCTGAGCGAGCCTCAACAGCTCAACCTTGTTTTATATTATGATCCACTATCGATCTCCACTTACACTGATGCAGAATCATTATTGCACTTTGGTGATTCCCTAGTTATTTTTTGTTTTGACGTTTTACTCAGGATACTTGTCCATCGCGCAAGTCAAATTATTTTTCACTTGCCCCTTCAAAAAATCCCCTTGTCCCGGACAAGCGTTAATGTCGAGCCCTGGACTAGCGGGCAGTGGAGAGCGATGTTTTGCCTCCAGGTGGGCGTTCCTATAAAACTATGGATTATTGATACACACACACTCTCACATTGCAGCTCTAACGATGTGTTTGTTATGAACGACTGCATTTTATTCTGATCTCACAGGTTTTCAAGAACCTGAAGCTGTTCATAAAGCACAAGGATCCAGAAGATGATCTGTTCGACCGCATTACAGTGAGTGGGGATTGTGGAATCATGTCTGTTTGATCGGGCCAGCCTTCGCCGGTGAGTTTCTGACACCTGATGCTCTGTTGTTTTCAGACGGTCAACCTCAACAAAACCCTGAACGAGTCCATGCCTGGACTGACAGCCAAAGTGTTTCGAACCTTCAACGCCTCGACCACACTGCAGGATCAGCTCAATAAGCTCACCGAAGGTGTGTGTGTGTGTGTGTGTGTGTTGTGATAGATACTCACCCCAGAGCCATAACGAGTCCATGTTTCAGATGACATGACGCTGGAGGAGAAGATCCTGTCGTATAACCGAGCGAACCGAGCTGTGGCGATCCTCTGTAACCACCAGAGGGCGGCACCCAAAACCTTTGAGAAATCAATGCAGCTGCTGCAGGAGAAGGTGCGTCAAACTCGCCCATACACGTCTGAGTAATGACACCAGCCCTGCTCTCCATCTCAGTGTGTGATGCTCCTGCTCTCCATCTCTCAGTGTGTGATGCTCCTGTTCTCCATCTCTGTGTGTGATGCTCCTGTTCTCCATCTCTGTGTGTGATGCTCCTGCTCTCCATCTCTGTGTGTGATGCTCCTGTTCTCCATCTCTCAGTGTGTGATGCTCCTGCTCTCCATCTCTCTGTGTGTGATGCTCCTGTTCTCCATCTCTGTGTTCCTGAACTCCTGAAACACCTCCACTGTAGACTTGAGAACCAACACATCACAATATTCCTCATTATAATAATTCATACGCAGAATAAAGTTCCAAATTACAATAATTCATATTATAATTATTACATATATATAATTAAAATTATAATAATTTATTCGCCGAATAAAGCTCCAAATTGTGTGTAAAGCTCCTCCAAATTCTCTCATTTCCCTCCAAATTCTCAAAATCCCATCCAAATTCTCTCAATTCCCTCCAAATTCCCTCCAAATTCTCTCAATTCCCTCCAAATTCTCTTAATACCCTCAATTCTCTCAAAATTCTCCCAATTCTCAAAATTCCCTCCAAATTCTCTCAATTCCCTCCAAATTCTCTCAATTCCCTCAATTATCTCTAAATTCCCTCAATTCTTTCTAAATTCCCTCAAAATTCCCTCAAAATTCTCTAAAAATTCTCCTAATTCCCTCCCAATTCTCAAAATTCCCTCCAAATTATCTCTAAATTCCCTCCAAATTCTCTCAAAATTCTCTCAATTCCCTCCAAATTCTCTCAATTCCCTCCAAATTCTCTCAATTCCCTCAAAATTCTCTAAAAATTCTCCTAATTCCCTCCCAATTCTCAAAATTCCCTCCAAATTATCTCTAAATTCCCTCCAAATTCTCTCAAAATTCTCTCAATTCCCTCCAAATTCTCTCAATTCCCTCAATTCTCTCAATTCCCTCAATTCTCTCAATTCCCTCAATTCTCTCAAAATTCCCTCAATTCCCTCAAAATTCTCTCAAAATTCCCTCAAAATTCTCTCAAAATTCCCTCAATTCCCTCAAAATTCTCTCAAAATTCCCTCAAAATTCTCTCAAAATTCCCTCCAAATTCTCTCAAAATTCCCTCAATTCTCTCCAAATTCCCTCCAAATTCTCTCAATACCCTCAATTCTCTCAAAATTCCCTCCCAATTCTCAAAATTCCCTCCCAATTCTCAAAATTCCCTCCAAATTCTCTCAATTCCCTCCAAATTCTCTCAATTCTCTCAAAATTCCCTCCAAATTCTCTCAATTCCCTCCAAATTCTCTCAATTCCCTGAATTCTCTCAAAATTCCCTCAATTCTCTCAAAATTCCCTCAATTCTTTCTAAATTCCCTCAAAATTCTCAAAATTCCCTCAAAATTCTCTCAATTCCCTCAAAATTCTCTCAAAATTCCCTCAAAATTCTCTCAATTCCCTCAATTCCCTCAAAATTCTCTAAAAATTCTCCTAATTCCCTCCCAATTCTCAAAATTCCCTCAATTCTCTCAATTCCCTCCAAATTATCTCTAAATTCCCTCCAAATTATCTCAATTCCCTCCAAATTATCTCTAAATTCCCTCCAAATTATCTCAATTCCCTCCAAATTATCTCTAAATTCCCTCCAAATTATCTCTAAATTCCCTCCAAATTCTCTCAATTCTCTAAATTCCCTCAAAATTCTCTCAAAATTCCCTAAAAATTCTCTCTAAATTCCCTCAAAATTCCCTCAATTCTCTCAATTCCCTCAAAATTCTCTCAAAATTCCCTCAAAATTCTCTCAATTCCCTCAAAATTCTCCTAATTCCCTCCCAATTCTCAAAATTCCCTCAATTCTCTCAATTCCCTCAAAATTCTCCTAATTCCCTCCCAATTCTCAAAATTCCCTCAATTCTCTCAATTCCCTCCAAATTATCTCTAAATTCCCTCCAAATTATCTCTAAATTCCCTCCAAATTATCTCTAAATTCCCTCCAAATTATCTCTAAATTCCCTCCAAATTCTCTCAATTCCCTCCAAATTCTCTCAATTCCCTCAAAATTCTCTCAAAATTCCCTCAATTCCCTCAAAATTCCCTCAAAATTCTCTCAATTCCCTCAATTCTCTCAATTCCCTCAAAATTCTCTCAAAATTCCCTCAATTCCCTCAAAATTCCCTCAAAATTCTCTCAATTCCCTCAATTCTCTCAATTCCCTCCAAATTATCTCTAAATTCCCTCAAAATTCTCTCAATTCCCTCAAAATTCTCTCAAAATTCCCTCAAAATTCTCTCAATTCCCTCAATTCCCTCAAAATTCTCCTAATTCCCTCCCAATTCTCAAAATTCCCTCAATTCTCTCAATTCCCTCCAAATTATCTCTAAATTCCCTCCAAATTATCTCTAAATTCCCTCCAAATTCCCTCCAAATTCTCTCCAAATTCCCTCCAAATTCTCTCAATACCCTCAATTCTCTCAAAATTCCCTCCCAATTCTCAAAATTCCCTCCAAATTATCTCTAAATTCCCTCCAAATTATCTCTAAATTCCCTCCAAATTATCTCTAAATTCCCTCCAAATTCTCTCAAAATTCCCTCCAAATTCTCTCCAAATTCCCTCCAAATTCTCTCAATACCCTCAATTCTCTCAAAATTCCCTCCCAATTCTCAAAATTCCCTCCAAATTATCTCTAAATTCCCTCCAAATTATCTCTAAATTCCCTCCAAATTATCTCTAAATTCCCTCCAAATTATCTCTAAATTCCCTCCAAATTCTCTCAAAATTCCCTCCAAATTCTCTCCAAATTCCCTCCAAATTCTCTCAATACCCTCAATTCTCTCAAAATTCCCTCCCAATTCTCAAAATTCCCTCCAAATTATCTCTAAATTCCCTCCAAATTCTCTCAATTCCCTCCAAATTCTCTCAATTCCCTCAAAATTCTCTCAAAATTCCCTCAATTCCCTCAATTTTCCCTCAAAATTCTCTCAATTCTCTCAATTCTCTCAATTCCCTCCAAATTATCTCTAAATTCCCTCAAAATTCTCTCAATTCCCTCAAAATTCTCTCAAAATTCCCTCAAAATTCTCTCAATTCCCTCAAAATTCTCCTAATTCCCTCCCAATTCTCAAAATTCCCTCAATTCTCTAAATTCCCTCCAAATTATCTCTAAATTCCCTCCAAATTATCTCTAAATTCCCTCCAAATTATCTCTAAATTCCCTCCAAATTATCTCTAAATTCTCTCAATTCCCTCAAAATTCTCTCAAATTCCCTCAAAATTCTCTCAATTCCCTCAAAATTCCCTCAAAATTCCCTCAAATTCCCTCAAAATTCCCTCAAAATTCCCTCAAAATTCCCTCAAAATTCTCTCAATTCCCTCAAAATTCCCTCAAAATTCTCTCAAAATTCCCTCAATTCTCTCAAAATTCCCTCAAAATTCTCTCCAAATTCCCTCAAAATTCTCTCAATACCCTCAATTCTCTCAAAATTCCCTCCCAATTCTCAAAATTCCCTCCCAATTCTCAAAATTCCCTCCCAATTCTCAAAATTCCCTCCCAATTCTCAAAATTCCCTCCAAATTCTCTAAATTCCCTCCAAATTCTCTCAATTCCCTCAATTCTCTCAAAATTCCCTCAATTCTCTCAAAATTCCCTCAATTCCCTCAATTCTTTCTAAATTCCCTCAAAATTCTCTCAATTCCCTCAAAATTCTCTCAATTCCCTCAATTCCCTCAAAATTCTCTACAAATTCTCCTAATTCCCTCCCAATTCTCAAAATTCCCTCAATTCTCTCAATTCCCTCCAAATTATCTCTAAATTCCCTCAAAATTCTCTCAATTCCCTCAAAATTCTCTAAAAATTCTCCTAATTCCCTCCCAATTCTCAAAATTCCCTCAATTCTCTCAATTCCCTCCAAATTATCTCTAAATTCCCTCAAAATTCTCTCAATTCCCTCAAAATTCTCTCAATTCCCTCAAAATTCTCTATTCCCTCAATTCCCTCAAAATTCTCCTAATTCCCTCCCAATTCCCTCCAAATTCTCTCTAAATTCCCTCCAAATTATCTATAAATTCCCTCCAAATTCTCTCAATTCCCTCAAAATTCTCTCAAAATTCCCTCAATTCTCTCAAAATTCCCTCAATTTTCCTAATTCCCTCCCAATTATCTCTAAATTCCCTCCCAATTATCTCTAAATTCCCTCCAAATTCTCTCAATTCCCTCCAAATTATCTCAAAATTCTCTCAATTCCCTCAAAATTCTCTCAATTCCCTCAAAATCCTCTCAATTAATCCTCTCAGTATTGGATCTGCACATTACTGTAGTTCTTAAAGTGAAAGCACACTAATGCAGCTTATACCCGCTCCTGTCTGTGTGCTAATGTTAAACAAACAACAACAACAGGGGAAAAACGCTACTTCACCTTAAAGCACTGTTTGTATCTGTATCTTTAGGTTGTATTTATTTGTCCTATTATAATTGGTTAATAAGTTCATATTTTATTAATGACCGTTTACTTGAGAACTTTTTACTTCTATTAAGCAATTGCTTGTAAGATTTTGGTCATATTTCCCACCCTAAGCGATAATGTTATTAAGATTCATGCATTTTGTTTGTTTTATTGTCTTATGTGACTATCTAATATGGTAAATGTGGCATCCTATGAAAAAACAAAAAAACAAAAACTGGAAATGACCACCACAAAGTCAGTCATTTTGATCTCAGAAGGAGCAAAAAATAATAATAATAATAATAAAAAAAAGTGAAATCTTGAGATTGAGCTATGAGGAAGTGCAAGTTTACTAATTTCTTCCAAATTCTCTCTAAATTTCTTCTAAATTCTCTCTAATTTTCTTCCAAATCCTCTCCAAATTTCTTCCAAATTCTCTCTAAATTTCTTCCAAATTCTCTCTGAATTTCTTCCAAATCCTCTCCGAATTTCTTCCAAATCCTGTCCGAATTTCTTCCAAATCCTGTCCAAATTTCTTCCAAATCCTCTCCAAATTTCTTCCAAATCCTGTCCAAATTTCTTCCAAATTCTCTCCAAATTCTCTCCAAATTTCTTCCAAATCCTGTCCAAATTTCTTCCAAATTTCTTCCAAATTCTCTCATAATTTCTTCCAAATTTCTTCCAAATCCTCTCATAATTTCTTCCAAATCCTCTCTTAATTTTTTCCAAATTCTCTCAATTTCTTCCAAATTCTCTCTAAATTTCTTCCAAATTTCTTCCAAATCCTCTCCAAATTTCTTCCAAATCCTCTCCAAATTTCTTCCAAATCCTCTCCAAATTTCTTCCAAATTCTCTCCAAATTTCTTCCAAATTCTCTCCAAATTTCTTCCAAATCCTCTCCAAATTTCTTACAAATTCTCTCCAAATTTCTTACAAATTCTCTCCAAATTTCTTACAAATTCTCTCCAAATTTCTTACAAATCCTCTCTAAATTTCTTCCAAATTCTCTCCAAATTTCTTCCAAATTCTCTCTAAATTTCTTCCAAATTCTCTCAATTTCTTCCAAATTCTCTCCAAATTTCTTACAAATTTCTTCCAAATTCTCTCTAAATTTCCTCCAAATTCTCTCCAAATTTCTTCCAAATCCTCTCCAAATTTCTTCCAAATTCTCTCCAAATTTCTTCCAAATTCTCTCATAATTTCTTCCAAATTTCTTCCAAATTCTCTCAATTTCTTCCAAATTCTCTCTAAATTTCTTCCAAATTCTCTCCAAATTTCTTCCAAATCCTCTCCAAATTTCTTCCAAATTCTCTCTAAATTTCTTCCAAATCCTGTCCAAATTTCTTCCAAATTCTCTTCAAATTTCTTCCAAATTCTCTCTAAATTTCTTCCAAATTTCTTCCAAATCCTGTCCAAATTTCTTCCAAATCCTGTCCAAATTTCTTACAAATTCTCTCCAAATTTCTTACAAATTCTCTCTAAATTTCTTCCAAATTTCTTCCAAATTCTCTCCAAATTTCTTCCAAATTCTCTCTAAATTTCTTCCAAATTCTCTCAATTTCTTCCAAATTCTCTCCAAATTTCTTACAAATTCTCTCCAAATTTCTTACAAATTCTCTCTAAATTTCTTCCAAATTTCTTCCAAATCCTGTCCAAATTTCTTCCAAATTCTCTCCAAATTTCTTCCAAATCCTCTCCAAATTTCTTCCAAATTCTCTCCAAATTCTCTCCAAATTTCTTCCAAATTCTCTCCAAATTTCTTCCAAATCCTCTCCAAATTTCTTCCAAATCCTCTCCAAATTTCTTCCAAATTCTCTCCAAATTTCTTCCAAATCCTCTCCAAATTTCTTCCAAATCCTCTCCAAATTTCTTCCAAATCCTCTCCAAATTTCTTCCAAATCCTCTCCAAATTTCTTCCAAATCCTCTCCAAATTTCTTCCAAATTTCTTCCAAATTCTCTCCAAATTTCTTCGAAATTCTCTCCAAATTTCTTCCAAATTTCTTCCAAATTCTCTCTAAATTTCTTCCAAATTCTCTCTAAATTTCTTCCAAATTCTCTCCAAATTTCTTCCAAATCCTCTCAATTTCTTCCAAGTTCTCTCTAAATTTCTTCCAAATTTCTTCCAAATCCTGTCCAAATTTCTTCCAAATTCTCTCCAAATTTCTTCCAAATCCTCTCCAAATTTCTTCCAAATTCTCTCCAAATTTCTTCCAAATTTCTTCCAAATTCTCTCCAAATTTCTTCCAAATCCTCTCCAAATTTCTTCCAAATCCTCTCCAAATTTCTTCCAAATTCTCTCCAAATTTCTTCCAAATCCTCTCCAAATTTCTTCCAAATCCTCTCCAAATTTCTTCCAAATCCTCTCCAAATTTCTTCCAAATTTCTTCCAAATTCTCTCCAAATTTCTTCCAAATCCTCTCCAAATTTCTTCGAAATTCTCTCTAAATTTCTTCCAAATTTCTTCCAAATCCTCTCCAAATTTCTTCCAAATCCTCTCCAAATTTCTTCCAAATCCTCTCCAAATTTCTTCCAAATTCTCTCTAAATTTCTTCCAAATTCTCTCCAATTTTCTTCCAAATTTCTTCCAAATCCTCTCTAAATTTCTTCCAAATCCTCTCCAAATTTCTTCCAAATTCTCTCAATTTCTTCCAAATCCTCTCCAAATTTCTTCCAAATCCTCTCCAAATTTCTTCCAAATTCTCTCAATTTCTTCCAAATCCTCTCCAAATTTCTTAAATCCTCTCCAAATTTCTTCCAAATTTCTTCCAAATTCTCTCAATTTCTTCCAAATTCTCTCAATTTCTTCCAAATTCTCTCTAAATTTCTTCCAAATTCTCTCTAAATTCTCTCCAAATTTCTTCCAAATCCTCTCCAAATTTCTTCCAAATCCTCTCCAAATTTCTTCCAAATCCTCTCCAAATTTCTTCCAAATTCTCTCCAAATTTCTTCCAAATCCTCTCCAAATTTCTTCCAAATTCTTCGCAACAATGAGGAGATAATGCAGGAAAACCTGCTCTAGTGGAGACAGAAACACTGAATTCAATCCTAAATCAAACTCTTGAAGAGTGTTACAGCATTTAAAGTTCTGACTCAATGAAAGTGTTTTCTGTCGCTCTCAGCGGCGGCGTGACTGAGGGTCAGATGTTTTGTAACTGCAGGGAAGTTAAATGTTTTTAATCCCGACAGCCGTTCAGCTCTGAGGTCAAGGTCACGATTGCAGATTTAAAGGACGAGGCCGTCAGAAATAATCACACACACGATGTAAAGCACGGAGCAATCGTCCGGTCGGAGCGTTTGACCTCAGACTCGAGCGATGAAAGCAGCGTCAGCACACACACACACACACACACACACACACACCGGCGCACACATACACCGGCACACACACACACGCGGCTCCTCTAGATGTGTGTATGTGGTCAGAGGTCACGCTCATTCGCTTCTGTCTGTCTGTTTGCTGTTGCAGATCCAAAAGAAAAAGGAACAAATTGAAGAGGCCAAAAAAGAGCTGAAAGAAGCGAAGAGAGCGCATAAAGACGCTCCGTCTGACAGATCCAAGAAGTAAGAGCTCTTTTAAATCAGCGTGGACTCAAGGTTAGCGCAGTCAGGCCTGTGCCAGCGGCTGAGAAAACACGAAATACTGTTACAGGTTACAGTAATATCTCTGAATATATCAGTCACACTGCAGTGTTTAGAGGAGCAAACATGCAGATGAGCCACAGTTCATTATTACTGTAGTGAATTAAACTACAAACATGTTTTAGTTCTTCTCACTCACAGCACGTGTCCGAGTTTAGCCTCTTCGGAATATCAGTCAATGATGATAAACATGAAATATGGGTTATTATCGTTTACTAAAACTATTAAAACATTTGTCAATTGAAAATCAATATTAGATGGGAAACTAAAGTTAGAAATGACCGCTGAAGCGCTTCAAATTGAAGATCTGGAAATAAATAAATAAAACTTGAAATTAAGTCAATTTTGCCTTGGCCATTAATTGCAATAAAATAAGCTCATTTTTTTATATTTCAATTTCATTGATTTTAACAAGATGTATTAAAATAAATATTGATAAAAAATTGACATTTTAAAAAAACATAATCACAAAATTGTTATCTTGAAATCAAATTAAAATGAAAATTGATAGTGTAAAAATTGATCAAATATCATTAAAAAAAAAACAATTGTATCTGAATAAATAGCTGTGTGTGTGTGTGTGTGTGTGTGTGTGTGTGTGTGTGTGTGTGTGTGTGTGTGTGTGTGTGTGTGTGTGTGTGTGTGTGTGTAAGGCTGGTGGAGAAGAAGGAGAAGCTGGTCCAGAGACTGTGTGAGCAGTTGAAGAAGCTGCAGCTGCAGGAAACCGATCGTGAGGAGAACAAGGTCATCGCTCTGGGCACGTCCAAGCTAAACTACCTGGACCCGCGCATCACTGTGGCCTGGTGACTATACACACACACACACACTCACACACACGTTTTTTTCCTCACCATAATGGTTGCTGGTGCCGACATGGCCTTGTTCCACTAAAGAAAATGAGCGTTTGGGGCTGAACTGACCCGATGAACCTGTTCAATTAAATTAAATGTACTCGTTAAAAACTTGAATTTGATTCTACAGACCAATTTACAGTCCCACTGATGTCACGCAGGTTCGACTGCGCATGTCGGTTGCAAAACATGATCTGGAAAGTGTTATAATGTATAAAACACATTAGTTTAAATCGTGCTTTAGGCTATACATGTGACAACAGTTGAATGATTTCAGCAAGTAAGCAGTTACATTTGATTAAATTGTTGACACTGAATGAAAATAATGAAAATTTGAAAGAAATTTGAGAACGTTTAAGATATTTTTTATTTTCAAAATGTAGGATATTTATATATATATATATATATATATATATATATATATATATATATATATATATATATATATATATATATATATATATATATATATATATATATATATATATATATATATATATTTATATTAGGGCTGGGCAAATTAACGTGTTAATGTGGGCGATTCATTTTTTCAGCTTAACGCATTAAAAATATTTAACGCAAAAAACGCAACGTCCATTTTTAAATCCATTTTTGATCTCGCTCCTATTCATGTAAACGCTTCCAAGCTCGACAAGACACAAGAGAAGTGTGTGTGTGTGTGTGTGTGTGTGTGTGTGTGTGTGGCTGCGTCTCATGTCAGCTAATCGAGGGACACTCTCACACACACACACACACACTCGACGCACAGACAGACTGGCGTCAGTCTCCTTCTCACATCGAGTTCTCTTTTGCTCATGAACAAACAATAACAACAACACAGAGAATTTTGAGTATTCTCATATTAGGGTCTTAAATGAGTTAAATAACGTCTGAAATGAACTTAAAGAGCTGTGAGGAAATGAGATCCGCGGCTGTTCTTAAAGTGACAGGAGCACTGATGATGATGTCATTAATGTTCATCACAGAACAACGGGAACAGAGGAAACTGCAGCTTTAATGATGATTAATCTAGATTTCATTTATTATTTATGCAGTTAAGAAAGGTGTTTGAGAACTATTACATTTCTGTATGTGTCTGACAGGGAAGGCCATGGGTAAATATAACATTTATTATAATGGGTTTATGTAAAGATTGTTTTAAGTTCACTTAAATTAAAAGTAGTTTTTTTAAAGCCTCATAAATGTTGAAATTGGGAGTTATACTGTAATGTAACGTCATTAATGTTTCATAGAGACATCAGTGATGCTGGCCTTCATTCATAAAAACATGACAACACATATTTAAAATATACTGTCTTTAAACTGTTTCTACATTAATTTGGAGAGTAACTGAAATTATTACAATATCAAAATATTAAAAACGTGCGATTAATTACAGAAAAAAATTATTAATTAGTTGGGTTTTTTTAATCAATTCCCAGCACTAATATATATATATATATATAATAGCCTACATTTTGACAATAAAAAAATATAAATGAGGCTCAAACATCTAAGCATGCGTTCAGTCAGTGAAACAATACTACAGCCTGTAAAACATTTAAATAAATATCAGTAAATAATGGTAATATAAATGATATAAGAAAGTTAAATATCTGTTAATATATTGGTTTTATATTTCAGAGGTGCTCATGTGCCGCTTTGCTCTGAAAGGGATGTGGGACATGAGCAGGAAAGAGCATAATTTTTCTAATATCTTCTGTTTTCTCCTGATTTTCCAAAACTAATAAATTCGTTCTTCACAACTTTTACTGCATTTATCTTCCTCAGGGTCGAGAACTTCAGGCTTTGTTTGATAATGCTCTGTGAGAGAAAGCCAAACTAAAAATATCCAACATGTATGAAATGCGCTATACACATAAACTTGACACACCTTAAGTTTAATAACAAGCACAAACTGTGTTAAATAGAGTTTGAGATAAAATGTATCCGTTTTCTACTTGACCACAGTAAATGATGCAAACTCCTAATTAAAAGCAAACCAGGAAGAGACGTGTATAATCCCCTGTGAGAGAAGGACATGAAGATCTTGGGGAAAAATGTAATTGCGAACCTATTATTTATGTTGGAAATAAATGTTTGTGCTTCACTCGTGTCATAATATTCACATAAAACAGCTTCACATGCCAAAAAGTGTTTTGCAGGGCCGGCCCGTGGCATAGGCACAACTTTTATAACTGATACTATTTTATTCATATAAATTCTAAATATTACCAAATAAAGCGCAAAAAAACCGTAACTAAGTCCTGCATCTTCCCGATCCGCCTCATCAATCTCCCCCGCCTGGCTACTTTTTACTTTTGTCTTGTTTCTAGTCTAAATATCTAAACATTCTTAAATCAAGATGCATTTGCTAGATAAGCAAAATGACATAAGATATATATTCTTGTTTTCTTGAAAATCAAATCAAAATGAAGTGAGTTTATGCTTAAAACAAGCTAAATGATCTGCCAATGGGGTGAGGAAAATAATCTAGTTTCTGATTGAAAGCTGGTTTCTGTCCCAAACAGAAATAAGATCACTTTTCTCACCCCATTGGCAGATCATTTAGCTTGTTTTAAGCTAAAACTCACTTCATTTTGATTTTCCCCCCAGAAAACAAGAAAAATATCTTGTCATTTTACTAGTAAATGCATCTTGATTTAAGAATTTTTAGATATTTGGACTGGAAACCAGAAAAAACTACTAAATAATGAGCATTTTCTGCAGTGTAAAGATGGAGGTGAAGTGATGTAGGAATGAATGAACAGTTTATTTAATTGCATGGTAAAATACTGTCACTTTTTTAATCGCCTAATGTTTTTACTCTAGTGTTGTGCCGTTTTAAGGGGACGTGGCAATTTTAAAATATATTTGCCGAAAT
>NC_137119.1:44209417-44226917 GCF_949357685.1 Gobio gobio | reverse complement strand
ACACGCTACCACAACATAAACTGGATGCTTTCAGTAACATTTACATTTTTTGTTTTGTTTTAATTGAAGCTTTTTGTTCTAAGAAACGTGACATTCATCTAACAGGAAATGTTGTCAGAACGTTCCATTAAGGTTCTCAAGGTTGACCAAACGTTCTTCTAGGAACGTTGATAGAACGTTCATTCGGCGTTATCTGGCCTCTAATGTAATAAAGTGCACAACTTGTGTATATATAGTTCATGGAACACTTTTTCTTGAAACGTTCGTTTAACGTTTTTGAAATGTTACTAGTTTTCGAATGTTTGCAAAATGATCAAATGGAACGTTTTCGTAACGTTCTTACAACATAAACTGGACGCTTCAGAAATAACTAAAACATGTTATTAAAATGTTGATGCTTTTTGTTCTAAGAAACGTGACATTAACAGTGAACGTTGTCGGAACGTTCCATTAAGGTTCTCTCAAAGTTATGACCAAACGTTCTTCCAGTAATGTTGATAGAACGTTCATTCAACATTATCTGGCCTCTAATGTAATAAAGTGCACAACTTTTGTAAATAGTTCATGGAACACTGTTTCTTCTAACGTTCGTTTAACGTTTTTGAAATGTTACTAGTGTTAGAATGTTTGCAAAATGATCAAATGGAATGTTTCCGTAACATTCTTATATAAACTGGACGCTTCAGAAATACCTTAAACATGTTATTAAAATGTTGAGGCTTTTTGTTCTAAGAAACGTGACATACATTAACAGTGAACATTGTCGGAACGTTCCATTAAGGTTCTCTCAAAGTTATGACCAAACGTTCTTCCAGTAATGTTGATAGAAGGTTCATTCAACGTTATCTGGCCTTTACAAAAGTTGCGCACTTTATTACATTATTAAATATTCATGGAACATTTTCTAAATATTACATGTTTTAGAATGTTCAGACGTTTCCTTAACGTTTCCACAACATAAACTGGACGCTTTGAGTAACTTTTTATATTCATTGTTTTGTTTTAATTGAGGCTTTTTGTTCTAAGAAACATGACATTAATTAACAGTGAACGTTGTCAGAACGTTCCATTAAGGTTCTTGTTTTTGAAATGTTACTAGTGTTAGAATGTTTGCAAAATGATCAAATGGAACGTTTCTGTAACGTTCTTACAACATAAAAAATGGACTCTTCAGAAATAACTAAAAACATGTTATTAATGTTGAGGCTTTTTGTTCTAAGAAACGTGACATTAAGGTTCTCTCAAGGTTATGACCAAACGTTCTTCCAGTAACGTTGATAGAACGTTCGTTCAACGTTATCTGGCCGCTAATAATGTGATTAAGTGCACAACTTTTGTATATAGCTCATCGAACATTCGTTTAACGTTTTTGAAATGTTACTAGTTTGAATGTTTGCAAAATGATCAAATGGAACGTTTCCGTAACGTTCTTACAGCATAAACTGGACGCTTCAGAAATAACTAAAACATGTTATTAAAATGTTGAGGCTTTTTGTTCTAAGAAATGTGACATTAACAGTGAACGTTGTCGGAACATTCCATTAAGGTTATGACCAAACGTTCTTCCAGTAACATTAATAGAACGTTCATTCAACGTTATCTGGCCTCTAATGTAATAAAGTGCACAACTAGTGTTAGAATGTTTGCAAAATGATCAAATGGAAAGTTTCCTTAACGTTTACACAACATAAACTGGACGCTTTGAGTAACATTTTATATTTTTTGCTTTGTTTTAATTGAGGCTTTTTGTTTTAAGAAACATGACATTAACAGTGAACGTTGTCTGAACGTTCCATTAAGGTTCTCTCAAAGTTATGACCAAACGTTCTTCCAGTAATGTTGATAGAACGTTCATTCAACATTATCTGGCCTCTAATGTAATAAAGTACACAACTTTTGTAAATAGTTCATGGAACACTGTTTCTTCTAACGTTCGTTTAACGTTTTTGAAATGTTACTAGTGTTAGAATGTTTGCAAAATGATCAAATTGAACGTTTCCGTAACGTTCTTATATAAACTGGACGCTTCAGAAATACCTTAAACATGTTATTAAAATGTTGAGGCTTTTTGTTCTAAGAAACGTGACATACATTAACAGTGAACATTGTCGGAACGTTCCATTAAGGTTCTCTCAAAGTTATGACCAAACGTTCTTCCAGTAATGTTGATAGAAGGTTCATTCAACGTTATCTGGCCTTTACAAAAGTTGCGCACTTTATTACATTATTAAATATTCATGGAACATTTTCTAAATATTACATGTTTTAGAATGTTCAGACGTTTCCTTAACGTTTCCACAACATAAACTGGATGCTTTGAGTAACTTTTTATATTTTTTGCTTTGTTTTAATTGAGGCTTTTTGTTTTAAGAAACGTGACATTAACAGTGAACGTTGTCGGAACGTTCTATTAAGGTTATGACCAAACGTTCTTCCAGTAACGTTAAAAGAACGTTCATTCAACGTTATCTGGCCTCTAATGTAATAAAGTGCACAACTTGTTACTAGTGTTAGAATGTTTGCAAAATGATCAAATGGAACGTTTCCTTAACGTTTACACAACATAAACTGGACGCTTTGAGTAACATTTTATATTTTTTGCTTTGTTTTAATTGAGGCTTTTTGTTCTAAGAAACATGACATCAACAGTGAACGTTGTCGGAACGTTCCATTAAGGTTATGACCAAGCGTTCTACCAGTAACGTTAAAAGAACGTTCATTCAACGTTATCTGGTCTCTAATAGTGTAATAAAGTGCACACTTTTGTACATATATAAATGTTTTTTAAATGTTTGCAAAATGGTGAAATGGAGGGTTTTAATAGCGTGTGTGTGTTTGTTTTCCTCCAGTGTTTCCTCTGAAGGAAGCGGCTCTGTTTCTTTGGCTGCTCTCAGAAATGAAACGGGTTGACCTTGAGAATAAGATGTTGCGTTTGGCCCTCAGGTTGTAATTCTCCTCCATCTGGCTAAAGCTCTTCATCTTTCTTTTGTGTCTCTAGAACGCCGGGTTCTCTCCGCCGGTAATCAGTCGTCTCAGCTGCGGCACACACGTTCCCAACAAGGATTTTTCCCGCTGTTTATCCTGCGGATTAGTGGCACATGAGACCCATCCCGACAGAACTCATTTGGATTTGCTGCTGTCGTCTTCAATGATTTCTCTGTGCAAATGAGCCTCTGACTGGAGGCGTGTGGCCGAATTTTCATAGTCAAATCATTTATCAAACTAAAGCCGCTTGTTCCGCCTCCAGGCTTTATATTTAGGGGGATCTGTTTAAAACAAGCCGTAAATGAGACGAGCGGAGCACAACTGAATTAAGCATCTCATTTTGAGTCTCGCAGAAGTGTGAGTGTGATTTGGGTGTGTGTCGTGTGGCAGTCTGCCATGGCTTCAAGCTGTTTTCCTCCTGCTTTTCTCCTTCCAGAGGATGAAATGGCGTCCTGAAAGTTTCGGGCCGTGTAACTCAGCATCTGCGAGCCGCTCGTCTCTCGCTTCAGTGTTTGTTTGCATGTGTTCGTCTGTCAGCGCAGCAGATGCCTGAACATCTACAGCTGTTACAGTCGCTTCATCAGCGGAGAACACGGAGAGATGAGCGACAGGCTTCTGCGACGGCTTTGGGTTCCTCACGGCTAACGGGGAACGCTCTGGGCCCAATCGCAAAAGCACTGCGAGCACAAGCAGTGTAACTGGGTTAGCTCGGCGTACAAAGCTTTGGAAACACGGTCCTGTCAAATAAAACGTTCGTTCAAACTGATCGGGCCTGTAATGATGTTCCCATTGTGTTCATCTGACATAAGATGGCTTGAAAAAGTAGTTTAAAAGCTTAAAGTTTGACGGTTTTGGAGGCTATATACAATTATAGATGGATACAATTATAGATTAGCATGTTGCTATCATGAATTAGCATATTGTTACCAAGTTTGTGTTAAAACATGGTAGCAATGTTAAAACATGTTAACAATTTGTTAAAACATGCTAATTCATGTTAGCATAGTCTTAAAACATGGTAGCAAGCATGAATTAGCATGTTTTGCACATTGCTACCATGTTTTAAGACTATGCTAACATGAATTAGCAAATTTGCTAGCATGTTTTAATATATTGTTAACATTATCATGTTTGAACATTTTGCTAGTAGGAATTAACATATTGCGAACATGTTTTAACACATTTCTTGCATTAATTAACATTTTGCTAGCATGAATTAGCACACTGTTATTATGTTTTAACATGTTTGCTAGCATGAATTAACACATTGTTAGCATGTTTTAACACATTTAACACATTGTGCTAAAACATGGTAACAATGTTAAAACATGTTAACAATGTGTTAAAACATGTTAATTAATGTTAGCATAGTCTTAAAACATGGTAGCAATGTGCAAAACATGTTAATTCATGCTAGTATTGTGCTAAAACATGGTAGCAAGCATGAATTAGCATGTTTTGCACATTGCTACCATGTTTTAATACTATGCTAACATGAATTAGCAAATTTGTTAGCATGTTTTAACATATTAAGATTAATTATCATGTTTGAACATTTTGCTAGCATAAATTAGCATATTAACTTTAACAACGTGTTTTAACACAGTGCTAGCGTGTTTTAGCATTTTGCTAGTATGAATTAACAAATTGCTAACATGTTTTAACACATTTCTTGCATTAATTAACATCTTGCTAGCATGAATTAACACATTGTTAGCATGTTTTAACACATTTAATACATTGTGCTAAAACATGGTAGCAATGTTAAAACATGTTAACAATGTGTTAAAACATGCTAATTAATGTTAGCATAGTCTTAAAACATGGTAGTAATGTGCAAAACATGTTAATTCATGCTAGCATTGTGTTAAAAACATGGTAACAAGCATGAATTAGCATTTTTTTGCACATTGCTACAATGTTTTAAGACTATGCTGACATGAATTAGCAAATTTGCTAGCATGTTTTAACATATTGTTAACTTTAACAACATGTTTTAACACAGTGCCAGCGTGTTTTAGCATTTTGCTAGTATGAATTAACACATTATTAACATGTTTTAACACATTACCTGTTAACATTAATTAACGCAACACTAGCCTGAATTAACATTTTTAACATGTTGCTAACATGAATGAACATATTGCTAACATGTTTTAACACATTTCTTGCATTAATTAACATTTTGCTAGCATGAATTAGCATATTGTTAGTATGTTTTAACATTTTTTGCTAGCATGAATTAACACATTGTTAATGTTTTGGAACTTTGTTAGCATAATTTTAACACAATTCTAGCATGAATTGGCATGTTTTTCACATTGCTGCCATATTTTAACACAATGTTAACATTAATTAGCATTTTGCTAGCATAAATTAGCATATTGTTGACATGTTAGCAAACGTGTTTTAACACGATGTTATCATGTTTTACCACAGTGCGGACGTGTTTTATCATGTTGCTAGCATGAATTAACACAATGCTAGCCTGAATTAGCATGTTTTAACATTGCTAACATGAATTAGCACTATGTCAGCATGAATTAACATATTGCTAACATGTTTGCATGTTTTAACACATTGTTAACATGTTTTGACATGTTGCTAGCATTAATTAGCACATTGCTTGCCTGTTTTAAAACATTGCTAGCATTAATTAGCATTTTGTTAGCATGAATTAGCAACATTTTAACACGTTAGCATGTTTTTAGCACCGTGCTAGTATGCTTAACATGTTAACATTATTTGGCACATTTGTAGCATGATTAACATGTTGGCAGCATGAGTTAGCACAATTGTAGCGTGATTAACATGATGTCATGAGTTAACACTTTTAGTATGGTTAACATGTTGTTAGCATGATTCGGCACATTTGTAGCGTGATTAACATGTTGTTAACATGAGTTAGCACATTTGTGGCATGATTAACATGTTGTTAACATGAGTTAGCACATTTGTAGCATGATTAACATGTTGTTAGCATGAGTTAGCACATTTGTGGCATTATGAACATGTTAGCACGAGTTAGCACATTTGTAGCATGATTAACATGTTGTTAACATGAGTTAGCACATTTGTAGCATGATTAACATGTTGTTAACACGAGTTAGCACATTTGTAGCATGATTAACATGTTAACATGAGTTAGCACATTTGTAGCATGATTCACATGTTGTTAACACGAGTTAGCACATTTGTAGCATGATTAACATGTTGTTAGCATGAGTTAGCACATTTGTAGTATGATTAACATGTTGTTAGCATGAGTTATCACAGTTGTAGCATGATTAACATGTTAGCATGAGTTAGCACATTTGTAGCGTGATTAACATGTTAGCATGAGTTAACACATTTGTGTCATGATTAACATGTTGTTAGCACGAGTTAGCACATTTGTAGCATGATTAACATGTTGTTAGCACGAGTTAGCACATTTGTAGTATGATTAACATGTTGTTAGCATGAGTTATCACAGTTGTAGCATGATTAACATGTTAGCATGAGTTAGCACATTTGTAGCGTGATTAACATGTTAGCATGAGTTAACACATTTGTGTCATGATTAACATGTTGTTAGCACGAGTTAGCACATTTGTAGCATGATTAACATGTTGTTAGCACGAGTTAGCACATTTGTAGCATGATTAACATGTTGTTAACATGAGTTAGCACATTTTTGGCATTATTAACATGTTGTTAACATGAGTTAGCACATTTTTGGCATTATTAACATGTTGTTAACATGAGTTATCACATTTGTAGCATGATTAACATGTTGTTAACATGAGTTAGCACATTTGTAGCATGATTAACATGTTGTTAACATGAGTTAGCACATTTGTAGCATGATTAACATGTTGTTAGCACGAGTTAACACATTTGTATCATGATTAACATGTTGTTAGCATGATTTGGCACATTTGTAGCATTATTAACATGTTGCTAACATGAGTTAGCACATTTGTAGCATAATTAACATGTTGCTAACATGAGTTATCAAATTTTAGCGTGATTATATGTTGTTAGCATGAGTTAGCACATTCGTAGCATGATTAACATGTTGTTATTATGATTTGACATATTTGTAGCGTGATTAACATGTTGTTATTATGATTTGACACATTTGTAGCATGATTAACATGTTGTTAGCACGAGTTAGCACATTTGTAGCGTGATTATATGTTGTTAGCATGAGTTAGCACATTTGTAGCATGATTAACATGTTGTTAGCATGAGTTAGCACATTTGTAGCATGATTAACATGTTGTCAGCATGATTTGGCACATTTGTAGCATGATTAACATGTTGTCAGCATGATTTGGCACATTTGTAGCATGATTAACATGTTGTGAGCATGATTTGGCACATTTGTAGCATTATTAACATGTTGTTAGCATGATTTGGCACATTTGTAGCATTATTAACATGTTGTGAGCATGATTTGGCACATTTGTAGCATTATTAACATGTTGTTAGCATGAGTTAGCACAATTGTTTTGGATATCTATCTTTGTCTGCAAACTTTTAAATCTAGTTTAAAGGTATTTTAACTTGTTTGGGACTCTCTGAGAGGATTCGTGGCATGTTTCCTGCGTTCGAGAGCTCAATGGGAACGTGAGGAAAAGTCTTCGTTAGCTGGGGAGTCATGTGACCAACCTCTGATCCTCGGAGCACAACACACGGGCGTCTTTGAAGCCGGGCTCTGTTCTGGATGTATTTTTCATGACGCTGTGTACTTCTGCACCATCCATTTCGGAAGAGCAGCTAATTATCCATTCCGGCCTAATAGCAGACATGGTGTCTAGTTTTTGCTCATGCATTTATTCATCGCATCTCATAAAGTCACTGTCTTCCTCTGATTAAAGAAAGGTTGCTTTAGAGGAAGGCCTGTTATTTTCCCGCATCGCAGACGTGCTCTGAGCTGGATTGAACCGGTTCTGTAGACCCGAGTGTTCTGGCTCAGTCAGATCAGCGACCTCTGACCCCGACTGACCACCACTGAGGAACCAATGCGTCTCTGAATCCTCAGACCTGGAATTCGCCCTATAAGCAATCTATGGTCCAGTTCTGATGCTCACGGGCCACTGTTGGTGCTTTGGGCGGGGTCAGGGGTCAGCATGGGCACCGGTCAGCGGCTGTGCCGCCCCATACACAACAGACTGAGATGCTCTGTGTATTCTGACACCATCAGAACCAGCATTAACTTCTGGAGCAGTTTGAGCTCCAGTAGCTCGTCTGTTTGATCGACCACACAGGCCAGCCTTCGCTCCCCATGGGCATCAATGAGCCTTGGCCGCCCATGACCAGTGTTGGGGAAACACATCACAAGTAACTTGAGTTACATAATAATATTACTTTTTCCAAGTAACTAGTAAAGTAACGCATTACTTTTCAAATTTACAACAAAATATCTGAGTTACTTTTTCACATTAGTTTGACTGACAGCTCTCCTGTCCTCATGTTGAGAGTTAGTGCAGAGGTGTGTGTGTGTGTGTGTGTGTGTGTGTGTGTGTGTGTGTGTGTGTGTGTGTGTGTGTGTGTGTGTGTGTGTGTACATAATGATTTTTGTAGTTCTAGACTAAATGTGAGCATTTATTTATCTCACTTGCACAATAAAGATTCTGTTCTCCTCAAAATGAAGAAAATCAGTCAAATGCAAAATCAGAGTATAAGCAAACCTCCAATAATTAAATGTTAAATTAAACAACTATTTATATGCATAATCTACCTTTATATTTAATTTACCAATGTCTTGTATTTTCATCATCAAAGGTCAGCAACTAGATGTTTTGTTTTTATTGGTAAAACTTTTTTCTCCTGCATCTATTCCTCCATTATCCAGAGCTGCGCCCTCTAGTGTTCATGAGGGAATCTGCATTTTTACCTCAGCCTGGGGCTTATTATTTACATTTTGGTATGAAGAGGTCTTGTACAAAAATATAACTTTTTTGTTATAAAAAAACAAACAAAAACAAGCCCAGCCCAGGTGAGACCCAACGCAAAAGTAACGTAACGCATTACTTTTCTTAAAAGGTAACTAAGTAACTAAATTAGTTACTTTTTAAGTGAGTAACACAATATTGTAATGCTTTACTTTTCAAAGTAACTTTCCCCAACACCGCCCATGACCCTGTGGCCGGTTCTCCACTGGTCCTCCATGACCCTGTGGCCGGTTCTCCACTGGTCCTTCATGACCCTGTGGCCGGTTCTCCACTGGTCCTCCATGACCCTGTGGCCGGTTCTCCACTGGTCCTCCATGACCCTGTGGCCGGTTCTCCACTGGTCCTCCATGACCCTGTGGCCGGTTCTCCACTGGTCCTCCATGACCCTGTGGCCGGTTCTCCACTGGTCCTTCATGACCCTGTGGCCGGTTCTCCACTGGTCCTTCATGACCCTGTGGCCGGTTCTCCACTGGTCCTTCATGACCCTGTGGCCGGTTCTCCACTGGTCCTTCATGACCCTGTGGCCGGTTCTCCACTGGTCCTTCATGACCCTGTGGCCGGTTCTCCACTGGTCCTTCATGACCCTGTGGCCGGTTCTCCACTGGTCCTTCATGACCCTGTGGCCGGTTCTCCACTGGTCCTCCATGACCCTGTGGCCGGTTCTCCACTGGTCCTCCATGACCCTGTGGCCGGTTCTCCACTGGTCCTCCATGACCCTGTGGCCGGTTCTCCACTGGTCCTCTATGACCCTGTGGCCGGTTCTCCACTGGTCCTCCATGACCCTGTGGCCGGTTCTCCACTGTTCCTTCATGACCCTGTGGCCGGTTCTCCACTGGTCCTTCATGACCCTGTGGCCGGTTCTCCACTGGTCCTCCATGACCCTGTGGCCGGTTCTCCACTGGTCCTCCATGACCCTGTGGCTGGTTCTCCACTGTTCCTTCATGACCCTGTGGCCGGTTCTCCACTGGTCCTCCATGACCCTGTGGCTGGTTCTCCACTGTTCCTTCATGACCCTGTGGCCGGTTCTCCACTGGTCCTTCATGACCCTGTGGCCGGTTCTCCACTGGTCCTCCATGACCCTGTGGCCGGTTCTCCACTGGTCCTTCATGACCCTGTGGCCGGTTCTCCACTGGTCCTCCATGACCCTGTGGCCGGTTCTCTACTGGTCCTTCATGACCCTGTGGCCGGTTCTCCACTGGTCCTTCCTTGGAGCACTTTTGATAGAGACTGACCGGGAACACCCCACAAGAGCTGCAGTTTTGGAGCCATCACAATCTGGCCCTCGTCAAACTCGCTCAAATCCTTACGCTTGCCCATTTTTCCTGCTTCTAAGACATCAACTCTGAGGACAAAATGTTCACTTGCTGCCTAATATATCCCACCCACTAACAGGTCATAATGTTATGCCTGATTGGTGTCAGTTGTACAGCTCTCATTGATTGCATGTTTTTTTCTGTCCCTCATGCGGTCTGTGTCGATCCTCGTGTTTATTCTGCAGTGTTTTCATCTCTGAAGTGTGAAGTGTGTGTTGTTTTCCTCACTCATCTCAACACATATATTTTGGTCTTGTCAAGCGTTCTCAGGTGTTCCTGATGGTCAGGTGTGTTTGGCAGACGGACGGACGCCCACGATCGCTGCATACGTCTCGGATCTCGAGCAGAGCCCCGCCCTCGAGGGAGCCACTGTACATGGAGTAAGAAATGATCTGCTAAATGACAAATAAGCAAATAAACCACACCTGAGCCGCGCTTCAGCAAAACAAATCACCCTCATCATAGCAATCTATAAAAACACTCGGCATGAATTAAAGATGAGCTTCTCCAGCAGTAATTGAACACTCTGTGGCAGGCCATTACAGCGCTCGTTAATAACTGATGTCACGCATGAGCCTTTAAAGCACAATTACAGTAAACCGCTCTATAGTAAATGCATCTTCCCTCACGACAGTCTGTCCTCCTCCTGCGCGGCCTCTGGGTTAAAGCTGCTGCTGAAGGCCTATCACTGACATCACATGATACACTGGGACGACGGAAGCTCGTTTCTTACACTGAACAGAACATAAAACACGTAATTGCGACTTTTTTATCTGACTTTTTTTCACACAATTGCGAGGTATAGTTAGAATTGCGTGTTATGAAGTCGGAATTGCGAGATGTAGTTAGAATAGCGAGATAAGAAGTCGGAATTGCGTGATATGAAGTCGAATTGCGTGATATGAAGTCAGAATTGCGAGACATGAAGTCGGAATTGCAAGATATGAAGTCGGAATTGTGAGATACAGCTAGAATTGTGAGATTTGAAGTCAAAATTGTGTGATATGAAGTCGGAATTGCGTGATATGAAGTTGGAATTGCGAGATATGATGTCGGAATTGCGAGATATGAAGTCGTAATTGCGAGATGAAGATATAAAGCGGGAAGTGCGAGATGAAGATATGAAGTCGTAATTGTGAGATATGAAGTCGGAATTGAGAGATATGAAGTCGGAATTGCGAGGAATGAAGTCAGAATTGCGAGATGTAGTTTGAATTGCGTGTTATGAAGTCGGAAATTGCGAGATGTAGTTAGAATTTCGAGATATGAAGTTGGAATTGCGAGATATGAAGTCACAATTTGGAGATATGAATTCAGAATTGCGAGATATGAATTCGGAATTGTGAGATATAGTTAGAATTGCGAGATATGAAGTTGGAATTGTGAGATATAGTAAGAATTGCAGGATATTGTTAGAATTGCGAGATATGAAGTCGAAATTACAAGATATGAAGTCGGAATTTTGAGATATAGTTAGAAGTGCAAGACATGAAGTCAGAATTGTGAGATATAGTTAGAATTGCGAGATGTAGTTAGAATAGCGAGATAAGAAGTCGGAATTGCGTGATATGAAGTCGGAATTGCGAGATATAATTAGAATTGCGAGATTTGAAGTCGGAATTGCGTGATATGAATTCGGAATTGTGAGATACAGCTAGAATTGTGAGATTTGAAGTCAAAATTGTGTGATGTGAAGTCGGAATTATGTGATATGAAGTTGGAATTGCGAGATATGATGTCGGAATTGCGAGATGAAGATATAAAGCGGGAAGTGCGAGATGAAGATATGAAGTCGTAATTGTGAGATATGAAGTCGGAATTGTGTGATTTGAAATCGGAATTGCGAGATATGAAGTCGGAATTATGAGATATGAAGTCGGAATTGCGTGTTATCAAGTCAGAATTGCGAGATATAGTTAGAATTGCGTGTTATGAAGTCGGAATTGCGAGATGTAGTTAGAATTTCGA
The DNA here is from genome assembly GCF_949357685.1 of Gobio gobio. Taxonomy (NCBI): domain Eukaryota; kingdom Metazoa; phylum Chordata; class Actinopteri; order Cypriniformes; family Gobionidae; genus Gobio; species Gobio gobio. Next base: position 44,214,709 of record NC_137119.1, on the reverse strand, counting down.
GATATGAAGTTGGAATTGCGAGATATGAAGTCAGAATTTGGAGATATGAATTCGGAATTGCGAGATATGAATTCTTGCGTCGGAATTGCGATATAAAGTTAGAATTGCGAGATATAGTTAGAATTGCGAGATGTAGTTAGAATTGCAAGATATGAAGTCGAAATTGCGAGATATGAAGTTGAAATTGCGAGATATGAAGTCGGAATTGCGAGATATAAAGTCGGAATTGCGAGATATGGTTAGAATTGCGAGATATGAAGTCAGAATTGTGAGATACAGTTAGAATTGCGAGATATAGTTAGAATTGCGTGTTATGAAGTTGGAATTGCGAGATGTAGTTAGAATTTCGAGATATGAAGTTGGAATTGCGAGATATGAAGTCAGAATTTGAAGATATGAATTCGGAATTGCGAGATATGAATTCTCGCGTCGGAATTGCGATATATAGTTAGAATTGTGAGATATAAATTCGGAATTGTGAGATATAGTTAGAATTGCAAGATTTAGTTAGAATTGCGAGATATGAAGTTGGAATTTCGAGATATGAAGTCAGAATTGCGAGATATGAAGTCAGAATTGCGAGATATGAAGTCGGAATTGCGAGATATAGTAAGAATTGCAGGATATTGTTAGAATTGCGAGATATGAAGTCGAAATTGCAAGATATGAAGTCGGAATTGTGAGATATAGTTAGAATTGCGAGATATAGTTAGAATTGCGATATATAGTTAAAATTGCAAGATAGGAAGTCGAAATTGCGAAATATGAAGTCAGAACTGCGAGATATAGTTAGAATTGTGAGAAATAGTTAGAATTGCGAGATATGAAGTCAGAATTGTGAGATATGAAGTCAGAATTGCTAGTTATGAAGTCGGAATTGGGAGATGTAGTTAGAATTGCGAGGAATGAAGTCAGAATTGCGAGATATAGTTAGAATTGCGTGTTATGAAGTCGGAATTGCGAGATGTAGTTAGAATTTCGAGATATGAATTCGGAATTGCAAGATATGAATTCGGAATTGTGAGATATAGTTAGAATTGTGAGATATGAAGTTGGAATTGCAGGATATTGTTAGAATTGCGAGATATGAAGTTGGAATTGCAGGATATTGTTAGAATTGCGAGATATGAAGTCGAAATTGCAAGATATGAAGTCGGAATTGTGAGATATAGTTAGAATTGCGAGATGTAGTTAGAATTGCGAGATATTAAGTCGGAATTGCGAGATATAGTTAGAATTGCAAGATATGAAGTCAGAATTGTGAGATATAGTTAGAATTGTGAGAAATAGTTAGAATTGCGAGATATGAAGTCGGAATTGCGATATATAGTTAAAATTGTAAGATATGAAGTCGAAATTGCGAAATATGAAGTCAGAACTGCGAGATATAGTTAGAATTGTGAGAAACAGTTAGAATTGCAAGATATGAAGTCAGAATTGTGAGATATGAAGTCGGAATTGCGAGATATGAAGTCGGAATTGCGAGATATGAAGTCAGAATTGCGAGATATGAGGTCAGAATTGTGAGATATGAAGTCGGAAATGCGAGAAACAGTTAGAATTGCGATATATGAAGTCAGAATTGCGAGATATGAGGTCAGAATTGCGAGAAATGAAGTCGGAATTGCGATATATAGTTAGAATTGCGAGATAGTGGGTCCAGTGGGTTAAACCATGGAACTGACACACAGATCCATGTTGCTCCAGGGGGATTGTCCCTGTAATAAGGGTACTGTAAGTCGCGTTTGGAAAAAAGCGTCTGTCAAATGCATAAATATATGAAGTCGAAATTGCGAGATATGAAGTCAGAATTGCGAGATATATAGTCGGAATTGCGAGATATAGTCAGACTTGCTAGATATGAAGTCGGAATTGCGAGATATGAAGTCGGAATTGCGAGATATGAAGTCGGAATTGCGAGATATGAAGTCGGAATTGCGAGATATGAAGTCAGAATTGCGAGATATGAAGTGGGAAATGCGAGATAGTTAGAATTGCGATATATGAAGTCAGAATTGCGAGATATGAGGTCAGAATTGCGAGAAATGAAGTCGGAATTGCGATATATAGTTAGAATTGCGAGATATAGTTAGAATTGCGAGATGTAGTTAGAATTGCAAGATATGAAGTCGAAATTGCGAGATATGAAGTCAGAATTGCGAGATATGAAGTCAGAATTGCGAGATATAAAGTCAGAATTGTGAGATATGAAGTCGGAATTGCGAGATATAGTTAGAATTGCGAGATATGAAGTCGGAAATGTGAGAAATAGTTAGAATTGCAAGATATGAAGTCGGAATTGCGAGATATAGTTAGAATTGCGAGATATAAAGTCAGAATTGTGAGATATGAAGTCGGAATTGCGAGATATAGTTAGAATTGCAAGATATGAAGTCGGAATTGCGAGATATGAAGTCGGAAATGCGAGAAATAGTAAGAATTGCGAGATATGAAGTCAGAATTGCGAGATATGAAGTCGAAATTGCGAGATATGAAGTCAGAATTGCGAGATATGAAGTTGGAATTGCGAGATATGAAGTTGGTAATGCGAGAAATAGTTAGAATTGCGAGATATGAAGTTGGAATTGCGAGATATGAAGTCGGTAATGCGAGAAATAGTTAGAATTGCGAGATATGAAGTCGGAATTGCGAGATATAACTTTTTTTCTGCATTTGCAACTTTATATCTTGTAATTCTTTATAACGTAAATATCCTATATAATGCAATCCTTTTTTTTATGTTGTAGCCGAACAAGCTTAACAATAAACAATGGTTTTTGAAGTTGTAAATAAAATAAAAATGATTGCAGTATGTTTCAGTTTTTCAACTTCAAGTTTTCAGGTTAAACTGAAAACGTTATACATCCTTTATGCTTCTTTTTTTTAAACGTTTTAGTTCTGACGTTTTTCAAATGTTACTTTTGTTTCAGAGCATTCACACAACGCTCCCATAATGTGTCCCCTGGATAATCTTAAAACATTAGGACGATAGCAAAACGTTGTGAGCTTTGTTTTATTGATATTTAATGCTTTTTGATACTCCTCGCATGATGATGTCATATGCAAAAACGGGTCATCATATGATCATAGCTGCATATTGCATGATATTCATAAGAGAATCCAGACTTTAATGACTGACCTCAGTGTGTGTTCACTGCTTTGAAGTGTTCAGTGATGTTCTGACTAAATGTGAGTCGCCTAATTGTTTCAAAAGTTGCGTGTCATTAAAATGAAATACAAGGGAAGAGTAAAAAATTAATAAGATCTCAAACCGCTTACAGTCAGAACAAGAGCTTAAAGTGCGCGCGTCTCTGGAAATATCATAATGTGAAACTAATCACACAGACTGCTCTTATTTACCTGAGCGCCTTTATATGTGATCACGACACACACACACACACACACACACACACACACACACACACACACACACACACACACACACACACACACACACACACACACACACACACACACACACACACACACACACACACACACACACACACACACACACACACACACAGAGAGTGACTCATAAGATCATGGTGATTGAATCCGAGTCCTGCTGCGGTCCGATCCATCAGAGATCGCGCCCACTATGCGCGCCCACGACTGCGCTCAGCGGGGGAGAGAGCGCGCGAGTTCGATTCATTTGAGTGAACCGGTTCATTCGGGTGATTCATTTCACAGAGCGGTCACTGAATCTCTTGGATTTATCACTCAAAGGGATTTTAATCTGGGTAATGTTGCTGCTTCAACGTTTTCGATTAGGATTACATTAGATATGTTCCAAAATTATTCTTAAAAACAAAACCATTTTCCTAGTATATCTAATTAAGTTAATAAATAATACTACTTATTTATAGTCATATTAATCATAAAAAATATTTATATTTTACTGCTAACAAAGTAATTCTGTACAGTCAATAACGCTATAATAATGTTTTCAAAATGATTAGATGGAATTTTCCCTTAACGTTTCAAAACATTTTCAATTGTTTAAAAAAAAAACGGTTGCAACGGTTTTTAAAAAATGGACGTTCAGAGAATATTCAAAAATAACGGCTTTTAACTGAATGAGGACGTTAGCAAAACATGTGTAGTATAAATGAACAAAGTGCAGTATAATAAACTACAGTTTACTGTGGTATTTTTTACTATAGTATGGTTCAAAAACACTATGGTGGAGTAATTTTACTATATATACTATATAGCTACTATAGTTTTTTTTCATGTGGAATTTGTAAAACATATATTTGTTATAGCTGGATTAGCAAAAATCTTCAAATCAGACCTATGTGTTTAATTCAGTCATAATCTATTCCAATACTCAATATTTATTTTAATTACTAAATCCTTGTTCACTATGAAGCTTGTTTCTGCCACAAAATAAAGGAAATTACGACGTTTTTCTAAGAAATGCGTACAGTCCGACTGTAATCCCGTACACTGAAGTCAGAGCGGATTTGAGACTCGTTTTGACAGAATCATTCAAAAGAATCGGTTCAAATGAACGACTCGCCCGCGAATCAGGCTTCAGTAGAGCGCGAGCGGCAGAGGTTCTCCTCAGATCGGAGTCAGATATGAAAGGTGTCGCTCTTCCGATCATGCTCTCGCGGTTTGTTCTCTTTCTGGACTCTAAAGGCTGATTCTGAGGATGTAACGGCCAGAAAAGCGCATTAAAGAGCGCACGCGAAACTTTAACGCGTTTATCATCTCATCTTCATCACGAGACTCGTCAGTTACACGAAACTTTCGGTGTTTTTTGTCAGATGATTTATTAAGATGTTGTCTTTATATTCTCTCGTCATTCTGCTTTCCTCTGGTGAGTAACTGTGCTTTTCATATCTCAAAATGTTATGAAGCTTAAATATTACAGGATGGATATGGATGGATGGATGTTCTTCTAACCTCCTCATTCAGTTAAAAGCCGTTATTTTTGAATGTTCTCTAACGTCCAGTTTTTAAAAAACCGTTGCAACCGTTTTTTTAAACCGTTTAAAATGAACATTCCATTTAATCATTTTGAAAACATTCAAACGTTAGAGAACATTTAAAAAAAAAAAAACCCAGTTTTTCTGACAGTCGTGTGTGTGTGTGTGTGTTGACAGTGAGTGTGTGTGTGCTGATGGTCAGTGCTGGTCCGGTTCTGCTGGACATGAGCTCCTCGTGTCACTCCGCACTCAAACGGCTTCACGCGGGAGAGCAGGTGACCGTCCGCATCCCGCCCAACATCTCCGGACACTGGGTGTCCAACAGGTGAGCTGAACACCTGGGCTGTGGCCCAAA
>NC_137119.1:44196917-44206917 GCF_949357685.1 Gobio gobio | reverse complement strand
TGTGGGCGGGGGGGCAGGACTGCACCCGCGGCCTGGGCTTCAGCATGCAGGAGCTGCTGCTCATGCGGCTGGAGCGGCGCCGTCACCATGGCGACCCGGAGGCGGAGCTGTTCCTGGGAGACGTTCACACTGAGCGCGCTCAGAGGAGGCTTCACCAGCCCTCGGGCTACCAGACCCCCCTTCAGAACGCCAAGGTCAGAGAACCCGCGTCCATATTGATGGACTTCATTTGAATGTGTTCTGGAGCCGCAGCTGAGCGCAGGGCATTAATATTGAGCGAGTGTGAAGAGTGTGTCACACACTTTGTCGCAGCGCATAAGCAGAACAGACACACACATTCTAGTCAGTTCTTCTCTCTCAGTGTTTCTGAACTCCTGAAACGCCGCCATCTTGAGAACCAACACAATATTCCTCATTTAAATAATTAATGCGCAGAATAAAGGGGCGAGTTGGTTTAAACTGCCGGTTATGGAAAGGGGCGGGACATTTCCCATACATCAATCACAACACACCGCTCCAGCCGGCCAATAGAGACAGAGCGTATTTAGGCCACGCCCACTAACGGGGGGGAAAAACAATCCAACGCTCTCCATTGACTTTGTATTGTGTGAGGCTGCCTCATTGTCATTTCGGACTACAACAAAAAACAGAACAATGTCTAAAAGCTGATATGTGACAAAGTGTACAGCAAACAAGCTAAACAACACAGAAATAAGTTTTTATAAGGTGTCGACCCAAAAAAACGAGAGTTTAAGGAGACAAAAGTGGATAAAGGCAGTAAAACGTGACGCTTCAGCTGAAGAATGGGTGAATTTTGGGATCCTGACACTCAGTGTGTCTCAGTTTGCCTATGTGTGCAGTAAATATGTTGTCATTGTTAAGTCAAATATCCAAATGTCAGTTTTATTCTGATTGCGTTCCCCTCTAGTGTGTGTAGTTCTCAGTGTAATATAACATGTCGCGCTCTGTCTCAATGGCCTGTATCCACTTTTTTGTCATTAAACGCTCGTTTTTTGGTTCAATAGCTCATAAAAACGTCTGTGTTTTTGCTTCTGAGTTTTGTTTAGCTTGTTTGCTGTACACTTTGTCACATATCAGCTTTTAGACATTGTTCTGTTTTTTGTTATAAGTCCGAAATGACAAGGATGCCGCTTCACGCAATGCAAAGTCAATGGAGGGCGTTCGATTGTTCCCCCCCCCTGGTGGGCGTGGCCTTCAGATTATGACGCGTGTCGCTCTGTCTCTAATCAGAGCACAGTGTGCTTTCAGAAGTTTTCAAGAAGTAAACAGAGCGTTACTGACAGACTGGGAAGAGAGGAGCCCCAACAATGAGGAGATAATGCAGGAAAACCTGCTCTAGTGGAGACAGGAAGGCGTAATATGGGCTCTTTAATACACATACTAGGCCTATTAAAAAAGTTAATGTTTAATGCAATGATTCCTTTGTAATTACACTATATCACCAGAAGTGTTGTGCCGCCCCTTCACACACACATGAGCTTTAACGCCATCCCATTCTCAATCCGTAGGGTTTAATATGTAGTCACTCTAACAGCTTCAGCTCTTCTTTCCTCAAGGTTTAGGAGTGTGTTTATGGGGATTCACAGTCATGCTGGGACAGGAAGGGCCGTCCCCAAACTGTTCCCGCAAAGTCTGGAGCATGAAATTGTCCAAAATGTCTTGGGAGTTCCTTTCACCAAGCCCAACCCCTGAAAAACAACCCCACCCCATAATCCCCCCTCCACCAAACTTTACACTTGGCACAATGCAGTCAGGCAAGTCCCGTTCCCCTGGCAACCGCCAAACCCAGACTCGTCCATGGGATTGTCAGACAGAGAAGCGTGATTGAGCTGCTCGGCCATGGAAACCCATTCAATGTAGCTCTACACACTGTTCTTGAGCTCATCTGAAGGCCACAGAAGTTTGGAGGTCTGGAGCTCTTGACTCTGCAGAAAGTTGGCGACTTCTGTGACCCTCAGCATGCACTGACCCCGCTCTGTGACCCTCAGCATGTGCTGACCCCGCTCTGTGACCCTCAGCATGAGCTGACCCTGCTCTGTGACCCTCAGCATGCGCTGACCCCGCTCTGTGACCCTCAGCATGCTCTGACGCCGCTCTGTGACCCTCAGCATGCGCTGATCCCGCTCTGTGACCCTCAGCATGCGCTGACCCCGCTCTGTGACCCTCAGCATGCTCTGACCCCGCTCTGTGACCCTCAGCATGCGCTGACCCCGCTCTGTGACCCTCAGCATGCGCTGACCCCGCTCTGTGACCCTCAGCATGAGCTGACCCCGCTCTGTGACCCTCAGCATGCGCTGACCCCGCTCTGTGACCCTCAGCATGCTCTGACCCCGCTCTGTGATCCTCAGCATGCGCTGACCCCGCTCTGTGACCCTCAGCATGCTCTGACCCCGCTCTGTGACCCTCAGCATGCGCTGACCCCGCTCTGTGACCCACAGCATGCGCTGACCCCGCTCTGTGACCCTCAGCATGCGCTGACCCTGCTCTGTGACCCTCAGCATGCTCTGACCCCGCTCTGTGACCCTCAGCATGCGCTGACCCCGCTCTGTGACCCTCAGCATGCTCTGACCCCGCTCTGTGACCCTCAGCATGCTCTGACCCCGCTCTGTGACCCTCAGCATGAGCTGACCCCGCTCTGTGACCCTCAGCATGCGCTGACCCCGCTCTGTGACCCTCAGCATGCTCTGACCCCGCTCTGTGATCCTCAGCATGCGCTGACCCCGCTCTGTGACCCTCAGCATGCTCTGACCCCGCTCTGTGACCCTCAGCATGCGCTGACCCCGCTCTGTGACCCACAGCATGCGCTGACCCCGCTCTGTGACCCTCAGCATGCGCTGACCCTGCTCTGTGACCCTCAGCATGCTCTGACCCCGCTCTGTGACCCTCAGCATGCGCTGACCCCGCTCTGTGACCCTCAGCATGCTCTGACCCCGCTCTGTGACCCTCAGCATGCGCTGACCCTGCTCTGTGACCCTCAGCATGCGCTGACCCCCCTCTGTGACCCTCAGCATGCTCTGACCCCGCTCTGTGACCCTCAGCATGCGCTGACCCCGCTCTGTGACCCACAGCATGCGCTGACCCCGCTCTGTGACCCTCAGCATGCGCTGACCCTGCTCTGTGACCCTCAGCATGCTCTGACCCCGCTCTGTGACCCTCAGCATGCGCTGACCCCGCTCTGTGACCCTCAGCATGCTCTGACCCCGCTCTGTGACCCTCAGCATGCGCTGACCCTGCTCTGTGACCCTCAGCATGAGCTGACCCCGCTCTGTGACCCTCAGCATGAGCTGACTCCGCTCTGTGACCCTCAGCATGCTCTGACCCCGCTCTGTGACCCTCAGCATGCGCTGACCCCGCTCTGTGACCCTCAGCATGAGCTGACTCCGCTCTGTGACCCTCAGCATGCTCTGACCCCGCTCTGTGACCCTCAGCATGCGCTGACCCCGCTCTGTGACCCTTAGCATGCGCTGACCCCGCTCTGTAACCTCAGCATGCGCTGACCCCGCTCTGTAACCCTCAGCATGCGCTGACCCCGCTCTGTAACCTCAGCATGAGCTGACTCCGCTCTGTGACCCTCAGCATGAGCTGACCCCGCTCTGTGACCCTCAGCATGCGCTGACCCCGCTCTGTGACCCTCAGCATATGCTGACCCCGCTCTGTGACCCTCAGCATGCGCTGACCCCGCTCTGTGACCCTCAGCATGCGCTGACCCCGCTCTGTAACCTCAGCATGAGCTGACCCCGCTCTGTGACCCTCAGCATGAGCTGACTCCGCTCTGTGACCCTCAGCATGAGCTGACCCCGCTCTGTGACCCTCAGCATGCGCTGACCCCGCTCTGTGACCCTCAGCATATGCTGACCCCGCTCTGTGACCCTCAGCATGCGCTGACCCCGCTCTGTGACCCTCAGCATGTGCTGACCCCGCTCTGTGACCCTCAGCATGCGCTGACCCCGCTCTGTGACCCTCAGCATGCGCTGACCCCGCTCTGTGACCCTCAGCATGTGCTGACCCCGCTCTGTGGCCCTCAGAATGCGCTGACCCCGCTCTGTGACCCTCAGCATGTGCTGACCCCGCTCTGTGACCCTCAGCATGCGCTGACCCCGCTCTGTGACCCTCAGCATGCGCTGACCCCGCTCTGTGACCCTCAGCATGTGCTGACCCCGCTCTGTGGCCCTCAGAATGCGCTGACCCCGCTCTGTGACCCTCAGCATGCGCTGACCCCGCTCTGTGACCATTAGCATGCGCTGACCCTGCTCTGTGACCATTAGCATGCACCGACCCCGCTCTGTGACCCTCAGCATGCGCTGACCCCGCTCTGTGACCCTCAGCATGCGCTGACCCCGCTCTGTGACCCTCAGCATGCGCTGACCCCGCTCTGTGACCATTAGATTACTTGACTAATCAAAAGTAAGCGTCAGATTAGGCGACTAATCATAGAAAAAAAGTGTTAGATTAGTCGACAAATCGAAAAATAATCATTAGACTAGTCGACTAACAAAAATAAAAAAAATCGTTGGATTAGTTGACTAACCCAAAAATAATCGTTAGATTAGTCGACAAAATAAATAAATAAAAATATAATAAAAAAAAAAAAAAAAAAAAAAAAAAAACATCGTTTGATTAGTCGACGAACCTCCCCAAAAAGTATTGTTAGATTAGTCGGCTAAACAAAAAATAATCGTTGGATTAGTCGACAGAAAATATTAATCGTTAGATTAGTCGACTAACCAATAATAATAATCGTTAGAGTAGTCGACTAAACCCAAAAAATAATCAGTAGATTAGGCGACTAATAAAAAAATAATAATAATAATAAGCGTTACATTAGGTGACAGAAAATAATAATCATTAGATTAGCCGAATAATACAAAAAAATAATAGTTGGATTAGTCAACAGAAAAAATAATCGTTAGCTGCAGCTCTAATGTGAATCTGCGACTCTTCTTTAAACTTCAGGCGTTCAGTCCGAGTTAAAATAAACCCCCAGCAAAGCTAAAAAATACATGAATCTTTTGACAGAAGAATGATTAATGCATGAAGTGCCATGTTCGCTGAAGTAAAGTCTGTTTAATACGTAACATTGTGCTTAATTCGGGACGTGACATCGCCTGTGATTAATTCATGCGCGCCGCCGGCTGTCATTGCGTATTCCTCCGGATCCTGTGCTGTAATTGGCTCTCCCAGACCCGTCCGCCGGCCCATCTCTTCCCGGGCCGTTTAGAGAGTGTGATTCCAGCATGTCGGCGCCGCTGATCCTCCATGGGCTTCAAAGGGAATGAGGAAATGCTGTTTGCGAAGGGCAGCGGCTCCAGACCTGAGAGATGAGCTTTTTCTGATGGATTCATTTCTTTCATGTGCGCCCCCCCACCGCCACCGAAAGAGGCTGGGACATGTAATGCAATGTTAATGAATTCTGGTTTGGGCTGAATAATTGATGGGCATGCCGACTCCTGTAAGCGAAGGCAACCGACCCAAAGTCGAGCGCTGTTGCACACACACGCGTCCCCCAGCTCTGCGACTGATGGAGATTAAATCACGCGCTGTAATCTGAGGACGCGCGGCTCTGAACGCATTCTGATCCAGAACTGTCCTCCACTCTTTAACATCCCTGAAGGCGTTCTGCCGGATTTGATTTCATGCATTGATCTTTGACATCCATCTTCTGCTGCTCTGTGCAAAGCATTTCTGAGCTTGCAAAATTACTACCAGAAAAATGATGCGAACGCACTACTGGTCAAAATTTAGGAATAGGGGAGAGCGGGGCACAACCTAACGCTTCTTGACTTTCTCAGTTTGTGTAAATCCACTTGGGGTTCAGAAAAGTTGGGACAGTATGGAAAACACAAATAAATAAAAAAAGAAGTGATTTCTAAATTTACTTTGACTTGTATTTCATTGCAGACAATATGAACACAAAATATGTCATGTTTTGTCTGGTCAACTTCATGTCATTTGTAAATATGCATCCTTTCCTGTCATTCAGACCTGCAACACATTTAAAAAAAGTTGGGACAGTAAAGCATTTACCATTTTGTAATGTTGCCGTTCCTTTTCACAACACTTAAAAGACGTTTAGGGACTGAAGACACCAAGTGATGAAGTGTTTCAGGTGTAATTTTGTCCCATTCTTCCTGCAAACAAGTCTTAAGGTGGGCAACAGTTCGGGCTCTTCCACACATTCTCTATTGGAGACAGGTCGGGACTGAGGCAGGCCAGTCAAGTACCCGAACCCTCTTCCTCCGCAGCCAGGACTGCAGAATGTGTGCAGAATGTGCTTTTGCATTGTCTTGTTGAAATATGCATGGACGTCCCTGGAAAAGATGTCTTCTTGAAGGCAGCATATTATGCTCCAAAATCTCGATGTACTTTTCAGCATTAATGGAGCCTTCACAGAAGTGCAAGTTACCTTTGCCAAGGGCACTGGCTTCTGGACTTGTTGCTGGTAACAGTCTGGATGATCCTTTTCTTCTTTGGTCCGGAGCACACGGCGTCCATTCCTCCCAAAAAACACCTGAAATACTGCTTCATCTGAGCACAGTACACGTTTCCACTGTGTGATGGTCCATCCCAGATGCCTCGAGCCCAGAGAAGTCGACGGCGCTTCTGGACACTGTTAACATAGGGCTTCCTTTTGGCACAGAACAGTTTTAACTGGCATTTGTGGATGTAACTACGTATTGTGGTGCTTGACAAAGGTTTGCCAAAGTAGTCCTGAGCCCATGTGGTGATATCGCTTCTAGATGACGATTCTTGATGCAGTGCCGCCTGAGGGATCGGAGATCACGGTTGTTCAGCTTAGGCTTGCGCCCTTGTCCTTTACGCACTGAAATTCCTCCAGATTCCTTCAATCTTTTAATTATGTTATGCACTGTTGAATGTGAAATATCCAAATCTCTTCCTATCTTTCTTTGAGGAACATTTGTTTTTAAACATTTCAATAATTTTCTCACGTATTTGTTGGCAAACTGGCGATCCTCGGCCCATCTTTGCTCCTAAAGGATTAGACCTTTCTTGGATGCTGCTTTTGTACCAAATCATAATTACAATCACCTGTTGACATCACCTGTTTCAAATCACATCATTATTTAACCATTTTACCTCATTACTAGCCCTAAATTGCAACTTTTTTTGAAATGTGTTGCAGGTCTGAATGACAGGAAAGGATGCATATTTACAAATGACATGAGGTTGACCAGACAAAACATGAAATATTTTGTGTTCATATTGTCTGCAATGAAATACAAGTCAAAGTAAATTTAGAAATCACTTCTTTTTTTTTTTTTTCTTTTTTTTTCTTTTTTTTCTTTTTTTCCCAACTTTTTCTGATTTGGGATATATTAGGCAGCAAGTGAACATTTCGTCCTCAGAGTTGATGTGTTAGAAGCAGGAAAAATGGGCAAGCGTGAGCATCAGAGCTGGACCACAGAGCAATGGAAGAAGGTGGCCTGGTCTGATGATCACGTGTTCGTTACAATCCATTCATGTGTTTATAAAATACAGCATTTTAGCACATAATTCAAAATGGCCGACAGACAAAATGGCCGATATGGTAAAATTGGATATCAGACGCACGGTTCAGAAGTTATAAGAAAAAAAGAGCCATTTTTCGTATCTCTGGACCAGTAGGTGGTGCTGCGCCGATTTGACCAATCAGATAAAAGTGGCGTTTCAGCCCCGCCCTTGTGTGTGAATTAAATATCGAACCCATAAACCGATTTGTAAACCACAAACAAAAAAATATATTTTGAGCCAAAATCTCATTTTTCGTTTTTTAAACTAAACGAATAAACAAGACGCTTATGTTCGTTATTCCATTACGGAAATTCCATGTTATTCCATTAGCCTACCTGGGGAACACAGGGCACCAGGTGCACTATGGGAAGAAGTTTGAGGCGTTGACTTGGCCTCCAAATTCCCCAGATCTCAATCCAATCGAGCATCTGTGGGATGAGCTGAACAAACAAGTCCGATCCATGGAGGCCCCACCTCACAACTTACAGGACTTAAAGGATCTGCTGCTAACATCTTGGTGCCAGATACCACACAGCACACCTTCAGGGGTCTACAGGAGGCCATGCCTCGATGGGACCAACGCAATATTAGGTCATAATGTTATGCCTGATCGGTGTATATTCATATATTTCATATTTTTGCAGCCTTGGTGAGCAGAAGAGACTCTTTCAGAAACATTCAGACCATCAGTGCATCAATGACGCATCAATGGGTCGTTCCTGTTATACTGTGACTTTTCTGTCTTTATGATTTACTTACTCATATTTTCTATAAAATGAGTCACATATTTATAAGAAATGGAAGATGACTTCAGGGACGCAGTAAATGAAGACGATTGTAAAAAAAATAACTATAGTTTCACATGATTTATATGTATTACTAGAGGTAGTTTTAGCCTATTCTATAACATAATCTAAAAATATTTTGATGTTTTTATCATTTCATGGTTTATAGTTCTTGTGGAAGTTACTTTGATTACTTGATTTACAGATTACTTTGCACTGAGGACATGATAAAATTGAATCTATATATCAATAAAAAGGTGTGTAAAATACAAAATAGTCTGTTTAAGTGATAAAGAAGACCTACATTTTTCATTTAAGCCATTTCTTATAAATCCTATGGATGTATTTCTCGACTTCCAAAAAAGACCACAATTTTCAGGAAATTACATCATTTATTTTTCCTGCTGGAATTCAACCGCACAAAATTAAGTACGCTTCAACTCTCACCTCTACCTTTCTTTTTAGTTTTTGAAATGTTATCCTGCTTGTCCCTGTTATGAAGAATGTTTGTCCGATCAAAAAAATGTAAAAACATATCTGACATGGTTATAAAGGTTCTGTTTATCTGTAGAAGGTTAGCTAGCTAAATGTTGATCCCTCAAAGAGCTACGGCTAACTTAGCTTAAAAATGTCCACCCTGTTAGGCGAGTCATTTGTAAATCATAATTTGACAGCAATGTTAAATGTTTTGCATACTTATGTTTTATTTTGGGAGGTGAGGATCATTAACAGCATATACAATTTATGTTTTTGAACACATTTTTTTATTATTTATCATCCTGTTGGCAAAAATGGGTACAAAAAGACATTAATCAAGACATTCTATTCATCAATAATAGTTGTGTTATTGTTTCAAGAATTAAAAAAAATACCATGATGGCATAAGGGACATATACTATCCAAGAAAAACGTATCATTGTTTAACATTATTAACATTGTGTGATAACTCTGTATATGTCCCTTCACGGCCAGCGTCTGAACAATGAATCTACCCATAATTATTATTTTTTTTAGTCCCTGAGCTTGACCGATATGCAGGCCTACTAGTTAAACATTTTTTTCCAACATTTATGAAGCCAAAATGTTCCCGAATACCAGGAATGACCCGTTTATGACTTTATGCAGTGCATTATTAACGCCACGGTCCTCGATTCCCAGAGAATGCATGAACACGAGTGGCTTAAACACAACACAAGTCACTTTAGATGAGAGTGTTGGACAAATGCATGTACAAATATAGAAATCCTCCTGAGATTCTTCAGATCTGAGTGTTAATGTGGTTTATGTGTGTGTGGAGGGATCTCGGAGTACCTCAGGGTTATTACTGATGTATTACTGATATCATCATGTTCATCATGCTCTGTCTCAAACGGATCTGCTCCATATTTTATCAGCAGATGATGGCAACGATGCATGAAACAGGATATTAAAGGAGAATAAATCTAGCTCTGGATTTGATTGGATGATGAAAAGTGTCGCTTTATGATGATTGTAATTTGGAGCAACACATTTGCTATTTTATTAATTTTTGTTAGTTAAACTGATCATTGTAGGTTCGTGTTCATTAAATAATATTAACAGATACAACTTTTGATTTTAACCGGTGTGCATCAATTAAAAAAAGTTACACACAGGTCAACAGAGGACAAAAATGTCCATGTCGAAAAAAACTGTCATAAAAAATG
>NC_137119.1:44109417-44191917 GCF_949357685.1 Gobio gobio | reverse complement strand
ACTGATCTCAGCTCCAACACTACTACAAGCTCACATTACTCACCTCAGCTCCAACACTACTACAAGCTCACATTACTGATCTCAGCTCCAACACTACTACAAGCTCACATTACTCACCTCAGCTCCAACACTACAACAAGCTCACATTACTCATCTCAGCTCCAACACTACTACAAGCTCACATTACTCACCTCAGCTCCAACACTACAACAAGCTCACATTACTGATCTCAGCTCCAACACTACAACAAGCTCACATTACTCACCTCAGCTCCAACACTACAACAAGCTCACATTACTGATCTCAGCTCCAACACTACAACAAGCTCACATTACTCACCTCAGCTCCAACACTACAACAAGCTCACATTACTGATCTCAGCTCCAACACTACTACAAGCTCACATTACTCACCTCAGCTCCAACACTACTACAAGCTCACATTACTGATCTCAGCTCCAACACTACTACAAGCTCACATTACTGATCTCAGCTCCAACACTACTACAAGCTCACATTACTGATCTCAGCTCCAACACTACTACAAGCTCACATTACTGATCTCAGCTCCAACACTACTACAAGCTCACATTACTGATCTCAGCTCCAACACTACTACAAGCTCACATTACTGATCTCAGCTCCAACACTACAACAAGCTCACATTACTCACCTCAGCTCCAACACTACTACAAGCTCACATTACTGATCTCAGCTCCAACACTACTACAAGCTCACATTACTGATCTCAGCTCCAACACTACAACAAGCTCACATTACTGATCTCAGCTCCAACACTACAAGCTCACATTACTCACCTCAGCTCCAACACTACTACAAGCTCACATTACTGATCTCAGCTCCAACACTACTACAAGCTCACATTACTCACCTCAGCTCCAACACTACAACAAGCTCACATTACT
This sequence comes from Gobio gobio, assembly GCF_949357685.1. Taxonomy (NCBI): domain Eukaryota; kingdom Metazoa; phylum Chordata; class Actinopteri; order Cypriniformes; family Gobionidae; genus Gobio; species Gobio gobio. Next base: position 44,190,992 of record NC_137119.1, on the reverse strand, counting down.
CATCTCAGCTCCAACACTACTACAAGCTCACATTACTCACCTCAGCTCCAACACTACAACAAGCTCACATTACTGATCTCAGCTCCAACACTACAACAAGCTCACATTACTCACCTCAGCTCCAACACTACAACAAGCTCACATTACTGATCTCAGCTCCAACACTACAACAAGCTCACATTACTCACCTCAGCTCCAACACTACAACAAGCTCACATTACTGATCTCAGCTCCAACACTACTACAAGCTCACATTACTCACCTCAGCTCCAACACTACTACAAGCTCACATTACTGATCTCAGCTCCAACACTACTACAAGCTCACATTACTGATCTCAGCTCCAACACTACTACAAGCTCACATTACTGATCTCAGCTCCAACACTACTACAAGCTCACATTACTGATCTCCACTCCAACACTACTACAAGCTCACATTACTGATCTCAGCTCCAACACTACTACAAGCTCACATTACTCACCTCAGCTCCAACACTACTACAAGCTCATATTACTGATCTCAGCTCCAACACTACTACAAGCTCACATTACTGATCTCAGCTCCAACACTACTACAAGCTCACATTACTGATCTCAGCTCCAACACTACTACAAGCTCACATTACTGATCTCAGCTCCAACACTACAACAAGCTCACATTACTCACCTCAGCTCCAACACTACAACAAGCTCACATTACTCATCTCAGCTCCAACACTACAACAAGCTCACATTACTGATCTCAGCTCCAACACTACAACAAGCTCACATTACTGATCTCAGCTCCAACACTACTACAAGCTCACATTACTGATCTCAGCTCCAACACTACTACAAGCTCACATTACTGATCTCAGCTCCAACACTACTACAAGCTCACATTACTGATCTCAGCTCCAACACTACTACAAGCTCACATTACTGATCTCAGCTCCAACACTACTACAAGCTCACATTACTCACCTCAGCTCCAACACTACTACAAGCTCACATTACTCACCTCAGCTCCAACACTACTACAAGCTCACATTACTGATCTCAGCTCCAACACTACTACAAGCTCACATTACTGATCTCAGCTCCAACACTACTACAAGCTCACATTACTGATCTCAGCTCCAACACTACTACAAGCTCACATTACTGATCTCAACTCCAACACTACTACAAGCTCACATTACTGATCTCAGCTCCAACACTACTACAAGCTCACATTACTCACCTCAGCTCCAACACTACAACAAGCTCACATTACTCACCTCAGCTCCAACACTACAACAAGCTCACATTACTGATCTCAGCTCCAACACTACAACAAGCTCACATTACTCACCTCAGCTCCAACACTACAACAAGCTCACATTACTCACCTCAGCTCCAACACTACAACAAGCTCACATTACTGATCTCAGCTCCAACACTACTACAAGCTCACATTACTCACCTCAGCTCCAACACTACAACAAGCTCACATTACTCATCTCAGCTCCAACACTACTACAAGCTCACATTACTCACCTCAGCTCCAACACTACAACAAGCTCACATTACTCACCTCAGCTCCAACACTACAACAAGCTCACATTACTGATCTCAGCTCCAACACTACTACAAGCTCACATTACTCACCTCAGCTCCAACACTACTACAAGCTCACATTACTCACCTCAGCTCCAACACTACAACAAGCTCACATTACTGATCTCAGCTCCAACACTACAACAAGCTCACATTACTGATCTCAGCTCCAACACTACTACAAGCTCACATTACTAACCTCAGCTCCAACACTACAACAAGCTCACATTACTGATCTCAGCTCCAACACTACTACAAGCTCACATTACTCACCTCAGCTCCAACACTACTACAAGCTCACATTACTCACCTCAGCTCCAACACTACAACAAGCTCACATTACTCACCTCAGCTCCAACACTACTACAAGCTCACATTACTGATCTCAGCTCCAACACTACTACAAGCTCACATTACTGATCTCAGCTCCAACACTACTACAAGCTCACATTACTGATCTCAGCTCCAACACTACTACAAGCTCACATTACTGATCTCAGCTCCAACACTACAACAAGCTCACATTACTGATCTCAGCTCCAACACTACTACAAGCTCACATTACTCATCTCAGCTCCAACACTACTACAAGCTCACATTACTGATCTCAGCTCCAACACTACTACAAGCTCACATTACTGATCTCAGCTCCAACACTACTACAAGCTCACATTACTGATCTCAGCTCCAACACTACAACAAGCTCACATTACTGATCTCAGCTCCAACACTACTACAAGCTCACATTACTGATCTCAGCTCCAACACTACAACAAGCTCACATTACTCACCTCAGCTCCAACACTACTACAAGCTCACATTACTGATCTCAGCTCCAACACTACAACAAGCTCACATTACTCACCTCAGCTCCAACACTACAACAAGCTCACATTACTGATCTCAGCTCCAACACTACTACAAGCTCACATTACTCACCTCAGCTCCAACACTACTACAAGCTCACATTACTGATCTCAGCTCCAACACTACTACAAGCTCACATTACTGATCTCAGCTCCAACACTACTACAAGCTCACATTACTGATCTCAGCTCCAACACTACTACAAGCTCACATTACTGATCTCAGCTCCAACACTACTACAAGCTCACATTACTGATCTCAGCTCCAACACTACTACAAGCTCACATTACTGATCTCAGCTCCAACACTACTACAAGCTCACATTACTGATCTCCACTCCAACACTACTACAAGCTCACATTACTGATCTCAGCTCCAACACTACTACAAGCTCACATTACTCACCTCAGCTCCAACACTACTACAAGCTCATATTACTGATCTCAGCTCCAACACTACTACAAGCTCACATTACTCACCTCAGCTCCAACACTACAACAAGCTCACATTACTCATCTCAGCTCCAACACTACAACAAGCTCACATTACTGATCTCAGCTCCAACACTACAACAAGCTCACATTACTGATCTCAGCTCCAACACTACTACAAGCTCACATTACTGATCTCAGCTCCAACACTACTACAAGCTCACATTACTGATCTCAGCTCCAACACTACTACAAGCTCACATTACTGATCTCAGCTCCAACACTACTACAAGCTCACATTACTGATCTCAGCTCCAACACTACTACAAGCTCACATTACTCACCTCAGCTCCAACACTACTACAAGCTCACATTACTCACCTCAGCTCCAACACTACTACAAGCTCACATTACTGATCTCAGCTCCAACACTACTACAAGCTCACATTACTGATCTCAGCTCCAACACTACTACAAGCTCACATTACTGATCTCAGCTCCAACACTACTACAAGCTCACATTACTGATCTCAGCTCCAACACTACTACAAGCTCACATTACTGATCTCAGCTCCAACACTACTACAAGCTCACATTACTCACCTCAGCTCCAACACTACTACAAGCTCACATTACTCACCTCAGCTCCAACACTACTACAAGCTCACATTACTGATCTCAGCTCCAACACTACTACAAGCTCACATTACTGATCTCAGCTCCAACACTACTACAAGCTCACATTACTGATCTCCACTCCAACACTACTACAAGCTCACATTACTGATCTCAGCTCCAACACTACTACAAGCTCACATTACTGATCTCAACTCCAACACTACTACAAGCTCACATTACTGATCTCAGCTCCAACACTACTACAAGCTCACATTACTGATCTCAGCTCCAACACTACTACAAGCTCACATTACTGATCTCAGCTCCAACACTACTACAAGCTCACATTACTCATCTCAGCTCCAACACTACTACAAGCTCACATTACTGATCTCAGCTCCAACACTACTACAAGCTCACATTACTGATCTCAGCTCCAACACTACTACAAGCTCACATTACTCACCTCAGCTCCAACACTACAACAAGCTCACATTACTGATCTCAGCTCCAACACTACTACAAGCTCACATTACTGATCTCAGCTCCAACACTACAACAAGCTCACATTACTGATCTCAGCTCCAACACTACTACAAGCTCACATTACTGATCTCAGCTCCAACACTACTACAAGCTCACATTACTGATCTCAGCTCCAACACTACTACAAGCTCACATTACTGATCTCAGCTCCAACACTACTACAAGCTCACATTACTGATCTCAGCTCCAACACTACAACAAGCTCACATTACTGATCTCAGCTCCAACACTACTACAAGCTCACATTACTGATCTCAGCTCCAACACTACTACAAGCTCACATTACTGATCTCAGCTCCAACACTACTACAAGCTCACATTACTGATCTCAGCTCCAACACTACTACAAGCTCACATTACTGATCTCAGCTCCAACACTACAAGAAGCTCACATTACTGATCTCAGCTCCAACACTACTACAAGCTCACATTACTGATCTCAGCTCCAACACTACTACAAGCTCACATTACTGATCTCAGCTCCAACACTACAACAAGCTCACATTACTGATCTCAGCTCCAACACTACTACAAGCTCACATTACTGATCTCAGCTCCAACACTACTACAAGCTCACATTACTGATCTCAGCTCCAACACTACTACAAGCTCACATTACTGATCTCAGCTCCAACACTACTACAAGCTCACATTACTGATCTCAGCTCCAACACTACTACAAGCTCACATTACTCACCTCAGCTCCAACACTACTACAAGCTCACATTACTCACCTCAGCTCCGACACTACTACAAGCTCACATTACTGATCTCAGCTCCAACACTACTACAAGCTCACATTACTCACCTCAGCTCCAACACTACTACAAGCTCACATTACTCACCTCAGCTCCAACACTACTACAAGCTCACATTACTGATCTCAGCTCCAACACTACTACAAGCTCACATTACTGATCTCAGCTCCAACACTACTACAAGCTCACATTACTGATCTCAGCTCCAACACTACTACAAGCTCACATTACTGATCTCAGCTCCAACACTACAACAAGCTCACATTACTGATCTCAGCTCCAACACTACTACAAGCTCACATTACTGATCTCAGCTCCAACACTACTACAAGCTCACATTACTGATCTCAGCTCCAACACTACTACAAGCTCACATTACGGATCTCAGCTCCAACACTACAACAAGCTCACATTACTGATCTCAGCTCCAACACTACTACAAGCTCACATTACTGATCTCAGCTCCAACACTACTACAAGCTCACATTACTGATCTCAGCTCCAACACTACTACAAGCTCACATTACTGATCTCAGCTCCAACACTACTACAAGCTCACATTACTCATCTCAGCTCCAACACTACTACAAGCTCACATTACTGATCTCAGCTCCAACACTACTACAAGCTCACATTACTGATCTCAGCTCCAACACTACAACAAGCTCACATTACTGATCTCAGCTCCAACACTACTACAAGCTCACATTACTCATCTCAGCTCCAACACTACTACAAGCTCACATTACTGATCTCAGCTCCAACACTACTACAAGCTCACATTACTCATCTCAGCTCCAACACTACTACAAGCTCACATTACTCATCTCAGCTCCAACACTACTACAAGCTCACATTACTCATCTCAGCTCCAACACTACTACAAGCTCACATTACTGATCTCAGCTCCAACACTACTACAAGCTCACATTACTGATCTCAGCTCCAACACTACTACAAGCTCACATTACTCACCTCAGCTCCAACACTACTACAAGCTCACATTACTGATCTCAGCTCCAACACTACTACAAGCTCACATTACTGATCTCAGCTCCAACACTACTACAAGCTCACATTACTCATCTCAGCTCCAACACTACTACAAGCTCACATTACTGATCTCAGCTCCAACACTACTACAAGCTCACATTACTGATCTCAGCTCCAACACTACAACAAGCTCACATTACTCACCTCAGCTCCAACACTACTACAAGCTCACATTACTGATCTCAGCTCCAACACTACTACAAGCTAACATTACTGATCTCAGCTCCAACACTACAACAAGCTCACATTACTCATCTCAGCTCCAACACTACTACAAGCTCACATTACTCATCTCAGCTCCAACACTACTACAAGCTCACATTACTGATCTCAGCTCCAACACTACTACAAGCTCACATTACTGATCTCAGCTCCAACACTACTACAAGCTCACATTACTGATCTCAGCTCCAACACTACTACAAGCTCACATTACTGATCTCAGCTCCAACACTACTACAAGCTCACATTACTGATCTCAGCTCCAACACTACTACAAGCTCACATTACTGATCTCAGCTCCAACACTACTACAAGCTCACATTACTCATCTCAGCTCCAACACTACAACAAGCTCACATTACTGATCTCAGCTCCAACACTACTACAAGCTCACATTACTGATCTCAGCTCCAACACTACTACAAGCTCACATTACTCATCTCAGCTCCAACACTACTACAAGCTCACATTACTGATCTCAGCTCCAACACTACTACAAGCTCACATTACTGATCTCAGCTCCAACACTACAACAAGCTCACATTACTGATCTCAGCTCCAACACTACTACAAGCTCACATTACTCATCTCAGCTCCAACACTACTACAAGCTCACATTACTGATCTCAGCTCCAACACTACTACAAGCTCACATTACTCATCTCAGCTCCAACACTACTACAAGCTCACATTACTCATCTCAGCTCCAACACTACTACAAGCTCACATTACTGATCTCAGCTCCAACACTACAACAAGCTCACATTACTCACCTCAGCTCCAACACTACTACAAGCTCACATTACTGATCTCAGCTCCAACACTACTACAAGCTAACATTACTGATCTCAGCTCCAACACTACAACAAGCTCACATTACTCATCTCAGCTCCAACACTACTACAAGCTCACATTACTCATCTCAGCTCCAACACTACTACAAGCTCACATTACTGATCTCAGCTTCAACACTACTACAAGCTCACATTACTCATCTCAGCTCCAACACTACTACAAGCTCACATTACTGATCTCAGCTCCAACACTACTACAAGCTCACATTACTCATCACATCATTTTGACAAATTTCATATTTTTGACTTTTTATGTCATAATTTTGACGAATGTCAAATCTCGACTTATGTCATAATCATAATTTTTAAATATTACTCATGTGCATACACTCCCAGAACTCTGGATAAAGCGGGTTTGAGCTGTAGAGGTTTGTCCAGAGGCGGTGTGAGTACAGATATAGGGCTGAAGTGTGTGTGATGTTGCTGTGTGTCCTCCAGTGACCCACATGACGGTGACGGCCATGGATGCGGCCACCGCGTCTCTGCTGAAGGTGTCCAGAGGGCGTGGCTGCGGGGCCGAGGGCTCCTGGGAGCAGGGTGTCCCTCAGGACGTGACCTGGACCTCTGGCTGCGCTGCGCTGGGCATCCGCCTCCCTCACACCGAGTACGAGCTCTTCAGCTCGGGTCAGGACGCCGCTGGACACAGCCTGCTCTACAACGGCCAGAGACCCACCAACGGCTCCAGTCCGGACCGGCCCGCCCGCCGGCCCACGTCTTACCAGCCTCCGCTAGTGCGCTGCAGCGGGCAACCGCGCGTGGGCCGAGAGGGAGACCAGCACTTCAGGCGGAGCGGGGCGGGCCGGGCCAGAGGGCTGGACGGGCTCATACTGGTGCTGCTGCTGCTGCTGCTGCGCTGGGTTTGCACTACAGTGTGTTGAACTCACACACACTCAGTGTTGGGGAAAGTTACTTTGAAAAGTAATGCATTACAATATTGCGTTACTCCCTTAAAAACTAACTAATTGAGTTACTCCCTTAAAAAGTAACTAATTGAATTACTTTTTAAGAAAAGTAATGCACAACAATATTGCATTACTCCCTTAAAAAGTAACTAATTGAGTAACTAATTGAGTTACTTTTTAAGAAAAGTAATGCATTACAATATTGCGTTACTCCCTTAAAAACTAACTAATTGAGTTACTTAGTTACTTTTTTATTGCGTTACTCCCTTAAAAAGTAACTAATTGAGTTACTTTTTAAGAAAAGTAATGCATTACAATATTGCGTTACTCCCTTAAAAACTAACTAATTGAGTTACTTAGTTACTTTTTTATTGCGTTACTCCCTTAAAAAGTAACTAATTGAGTTACTTTTTAAGAAAAGTAATGCATTACAATATTGCGTTACTCCCTTAAAAACTAACTAATTGAGTTACTTAGTTACTTTTTTATTGCGTTACTCCCTTAAAAAGTAACTAATTGAGTTACTTTTTAAGAAAAGTAATGCATTACAATATTGCGTTACTCCCTTAAAAACTAACTAATTGAGTTACTTAGTTACTTTTTTATTGCGTTACTCCCTTAAAAAGTAACTAATTGAGTTACTTTTTAAGAAAAGTAATGCATTACAATATTGCGTTACTCCCTTAAAAACTAACTAATTGAGTTACTTAGTTACTTTTTTATTGCGTTACTCCCTTAAAAAGTAACTAATTGAGTTACTTTTTAAGAAAAGTAATGCATTACAATATTGCGTTACTCCCTTAAAAAGTAACTAATTGAGTTACTTAGTTACTTTTTTATTGCGTTACTCCCTTAAAAACTAACTAATTGAGTTACTCCCTTAAAAACTAACTAATTGAGTTACTCCCTTAAAAAGTAACTAATTGAATTACTTTTTAAGAAAAGTAATGCATTACAATATTGCGTTACTCCCTTAAAAAGTAACTAATTGAGTTACTTAGTTACTTTTTTATTGCGTTACTCCCTTAAAAACTAACTAATTGAGTTACTCCCTTAAAAAGTAACTAATTGAATTACTTTTTAAGAAAAGTAATGCATTACAATATTGCGTTACTCCCTTAAAAACTAACTAATTGAGTTACTTAGTTACTTTTTTATTGCGTTACTCCCTTAAAAAGTAACTAATTGAGTTACTTTTTAAGAAAAGTAATGCATTACAATATTGCGTTACTCCCTTAAAAACTAACTAATTGAGTTACTTAGTTACTTTTTTATTGCGTTACTCCCTTAAAAAGTAACTAATTGAATTACTTTTTAAGAAAAGTAATGCACAACAATATTGCGTTACTCCCTTAAAAAGTAACTAATTGAGTTACTTAGTTACTTTTTAAGAAAAGTAATGCATTATGTTACTTTTGCGTTACTTTTTCTCACCTGGGCTCAGCTTGTTTTTTGTTTTTATAACAAAAAAGTTATATTTTTGTGCAACGGTAAAGACCTCTTCATACCAAAATGTAAATAATGCGCCCCAGGCTGAGGCAAAGATGCAGATTCCCTCATGAACACTAGAGGGCGCAGCTCTGGATAATGGAGGAATAGATGCAGGAGAAAAAAAATCTAGTAATTTTCATCACCAAAGGTCAGCAGCAATACATTAGTAAGTTAACTATAAAGGTAGATTATGCATAAAAATATTGTTTTATTTAATATTTAATTATTGGAGGTTTGCATAGTATTCTGATTTTGCATTTGACTGATTTTATTCATTTTGAGGAGAACAGAATCTTTATTGTGCGAGTGAGATAAATAAATGCTTTAGTCAAGAACTACAATAACGATCATGTTCACACACACACACACACACACACACACACACACACACACACACACACACACACACACACACACACACACACACACACACACACACACACACACACACACACACACACACACACACCTCTGCACTAACTCTCAACATGAGGACAGGAGAGCTGTCAGTCAAACTAATGTGAAAAAGTAACTCAGATATTTTGTTGTAAATTTGAAAAGTAATGCGTTACTTTACTAGTTACTTGGTAAAAGTAATATTATTACGTAACTCAAGTTACTTGTAATGAGTTTCCCCAACACTGGTCAGACTGGGGTGTGATTTGACGCATGTTCGTTCTGCATCACTGGAGCTCATGCATTATCTCATGAAGATCAAGCCTGTACATCGCAGTTATTATTGGATTGAGGTTTAGAGCAAAGGACCTGAATGAAACCATGTCTCATGATGCCTGAATGCACATTGCCTGACTTAGTTCAGGGTCATCATAGTGAGCTAAAACCATACTTAGGGGCCAAGCGTTCCTCTTCTTCTGCTCTGGAGTCTATGGCAGCCCGTAGAACCGTTAGCGGGAAAGTTGTGTAATTTGGCACACAGATCGAGGACAGTCTGAGCTGCCACTGTAGCAAATTTGGAGTCTCTAACGCAATCCCTCTAGCGCCACCACCTGTCCAAAGTTGCACTCATGTTTATGCTAATAACTTTTAAACCCTAATGGTGCGTTCACACCGGACGCGATTCGCGCGAGTGATTTACATGTTAAGTCAATGCAGAGACGCGAAATGGCATTCTGCGGCGCGATTGAGGCGGCGAGATTCACGCGATTCACGCGATTGAGGCTGCGTGAAGGACGCGAATTGAGCGCGTGAATCGCTCAAGTTGAAAAATCTGAACTTTGGCGGATATTTCGCGCCGCGTTAACCAATCAGCAGCTTGCTCTAGTAGTGACAACAATGAGGAGAAAATCTGTATATTAATATCTGGTTCAGACAATATGATTATCACTGTGATAACATTAAATGACATGAAACACAACACAGTCTCTTTTTGTTAAATGCAAGTTTATGATCAATAATACAAAAGTATAAGTAACGTATAACAAGCTATACATGAAATAAAGCAAACAATGCAGACAAACATTCACAGTCAGTGCTAGTAGGCTAACGTTACAACTGCAACGCACAGTTATAGCCTAAAAATATAAAGTTATGAAACTTCTCTTTGCCCTCAGTCTGAACGATTTGCCAGGGAACAAATTATAGATCCATGAGAACAAAGATCGGCCGTTACAAGACGAATTATATCTGGAGCCGCCACAGAGACATCAGAGCCGCTGATCCACTGGAGCTCACAACTCCAACAACGGCAGATAAAATGTTCAAATAGGCACTGTTTATGTAAATAAACCACAGATTTGAGCTTTAAACAACTACATTATTGACTGAAAAAGTCTTAAAACTACGTTTTGTCATACATTAACAGTAGATATTAACAAAAAAAAGACGTGTAAACACAGCCCATGTCAGCCATTTCTCAACGAGACGAGCCCCGCCCATGAGGTGAATTCGCATCTGTTGTGCAGTGAATGTCGCGCGAGTAAACTCAAAATGTACAGGCGTCCACCTTCGCGCGATCAGCGCGAATTATTCGCACGAATCGCATCCGGTGTGAACGCCACATAAGGGTTAGAAACCGCCATTTTGAATTTTCCGAAAACCTACTTTTGCAAACTCGTCCGATTTGCACGAAAATTGAACCAGATCATCTTCAGGTGCTGCTGATAAAAATGTATGGAATTCAAGTTGATTCGTCAAATCGTTTTCGATAAATGCGCAAACTAATTTTACGTAGCGGTTGCGAAAATACACTTAAGGCTATATCTCCGCAACGCTTTATCGTATTCAGACCAAACTTGTTACATGTCACCATAGATGTACATAATAAAGGCTAGATGTCTCGTCCGCGCTGCTGGCCAATGGAGGTCGACGCCCGCACCTGGCGGCCATCTTGTCACAGTCAGCTCGCTCACTCATAACATTGTGTTTTAATGGTGCGTGTACTTTTTAAATAACCATAACTTGCTCAATTTTCCGATTTTCAAACTGTTTAGTTTGTTATAAACGTCAGAGATGTAGTTATGACACAGCATACTTATGAATTTGTAATTATAGCCACGTTAATAACGTTTATAAGAAACCAAACCATTTGTAAATCCGTCCAGATTTCAGCGAGATAATAGTATTTGTGTTCAGATCACTCGCCTCACATCAGAGCCCGCCAGAAAGCTGGCCTGTGACAAGATGGCCGCCAGAAAGCTGGCCTGTGACAAGATGGCCGCCAGAAAGCTGGCCTGTGACAAGATGGCCGCCGCTGATGACGTTAGAGACTCCGCCGTAAGCCATCTAGCCTTTATTATGGACATCTATGCATGTCATCACAAGCATGACCTGAGGCAACATGCAGCTTTCAGCACAGCGCCACCTACTGGTACGAAAAATGGCTCTTTTTGCTTATAACTTCGAAACCAAGTCGACTGATATCCAATTTTACCACATCGGCCATTTTGAATGATGAGCTAAAATGCTGTATTTTATGAACACATGAACGGATTGTTATGAAACTCGGTATGGGTCATCAGCACGATGCCCTGAAGGAGCCTGAGAAGTTTCGAAACAGCGCCACCTAGTGGATATATATTTTTTCCCTTCAAACGCTTATCACTTTGGGTGTGTTTGACTTATTTTCATTGGAGTAACTGTATTTTGTCTCCTGAATCCTCGTCGAGTCCAACGATACCAGACTTGCCAGGTTTCGGTGTATGGTTTGTGCAGCGTTGTAATTTAACGCTTAAAAAACGTTAGCTGATATCTTGGAAACCGCTTGTCCAATCGAGACGAAACCAGCGTCAGAAGTTCAGAAACATAGGTCGATAGCTGAACGATAATGCACAAATATTGAGAGTAAGGGGGAGTAAAATCTAATCAAAGTCAGGGGTCAGTCATATTTTACGTGTTTTTTCATATTAATGTCTATAACTCCAAAATGAAATGAGATATTTTCACTAAAATTGACACACACATGTATGGGCTCACTCCGGACACATTAAAACATGGTGCAATTGAGCCTCTTGGTGGCGCTATAATAGAACAAAACAGACTACAATGCATTTTTCAGCCTGTTTTTGCCTAAAATCATCTTAAAATGTGTTTAATTTCTGCTGTTGATCTGACACTCAGTCATGTTGGCACGTCTTGTCTTCTTCTTTGCGCTTGGCCCCAGTATGGCTGCTTGTAGCTATATTTCAGCTATTTTCATGTATAATTCAGAAGCCCGACACCGGTGGCCGTTCAGTGAACTACAGCAGTTGATATTTTGGCTGGGTTAATCAATTCTCATTTTTATGAAGCGATATGGATTCTTAAATCCCAAGGATTGATGAGTCTATCCTGTGTTCAGTTTATGAATGAACGGGACATTGTAGCGTCTCCCATCCAATAAATCACAATAATCTTTGTGCTTTGTTACTATTGATATTAAACAAAGTCTCAGATTTCAAATGACGGCCATTTTATTACAATAAATACAGTTTTGGCGCCATTTAATGTGGCGTGAGATCGGAGCCTCGAATCAAGTGAACTCTTGCGCTTTAATACCAGCGGGAAAAAAAGAAATGAATGAACATCTGAAGGTGTGTTAACAACTTCCCAAAATCCGTATCAGTGTCCATAAACTCGAACTCTAGAGGAGCATTCTGATAAATATAACACATTACATATTCATTATCATTTGAAATGTTTTTTAATATAATAAATGATTAATAAAACATTTATCATTTTAATCTAGTTCAATGATGTACTAAAATATCAAACTGAAATTACAGAAATATTTTTCATTTAAAAATATTAGAAAATCTAAACTCACAATATTAATAAAAATAGTGTCATAAATGTTTTATTGAACTATAATAACTCTGAATTGTAAGTGTTATTAATATTTTAATTCATCAGTAGATCAAGATTCACTTGATCTACTAAAATAACAAAATTAAAAATATATATATATAAAAAAAAAAAAAACGTCCAAAAATTTGAAATAAAATATATAGAGACATGTTAAAAAATACAAAAAATGAAGAGAAAATGTAAAAATCAAAAACTAATTCACAATATTAATAAACTATTATAGCATCAGAAATGTTTTATGGTTTTAGTGAACTATAATAATCCTGAACTGTTATTTTAGTTTCCTTATTTTAATCTAGATTCAGTTGATCTACTAAAATAGCAAAAACTGAAATAAAATTTAATATATTTAAAATTAGAAAAACGTCTAAAAATTTGAAATAAAATCTATATAGACATTTAATAAAATACTAAAAATTACTAAAAATCTAAACTAATTCACAATAATAAAATATTAATAAAACTATTATAGTTTCTGAAATGTTTTTGTTTTAGTGAACTATAATAATCCTGAACTGTTATTTTAGTTTCCTTATTTTAATCTAGATTCAGTTGATCTACTAAAATAACGAAAACTGACATAAAATTAAATATATATTTTTTTAAATTTAAGAAATTAGAAAAAATAGACATTTACTAATACAAAAAATTGACAAAAACACTAAAAATAAAAAGAGAAAATATAAAAATAAAAACTAATTCACACTATTAATAAACTATTATAGTATCATAATGATATTAAAATAAAAACATTATTAATAACAACTATTAGTGTTATTTTAGTGTTATTAACATTTTTATCTAGATTCAGTTGATCTACTAAAATAACAAAATTAAAAATATATTTTTTTTAATTTAAGAAATTAGAAAAAAATAGACATTTACTAATACTAAAAATTTACAAAAACACAAAAAAATAGAAAAAATAAACTAAAACATTAATAAAAACTATTATAGCGTCATAAATGTTTTATGGTTTTAGTGAACTATAATAATCCTGAACTGTAAGTGTCATTAACAACTGAAATAAAATAAAAATATATATTTTAAAATGTAAGAAATTAGAAATATAATAAAAACACAAAATGAAGAGAGAATATCAAAATAAGAGGTAATTCCCACTATGAATAAGAGCGGTTTGGTGTGTGATGATGGTTTGAGTCACTCAGTGAATAATGAGCGAGTGTGAGGAATCCCCACACACACACACACACACACACACACACACACACACACGAGCCGGAGAGTGTTAAAGATGCTTTATTCACACATGTCCAACAGCGCGGGACACACGCTTCAGTCAGTCGCATGTGGGATCTCTGCATTCCCAGAGAACACGTGACACTTAAAACATTGAACTCTTAATAAAACCACAGAGAAAAAGAGAAGCACGTCCTTTTATTGATTCGTCTACACACACACACACACACTGCCTCCGCTGGGCGGCGAGTGATGATGCGGCGACCAACCGGACGACGACTTCTTCTTCTTCTTCTTCCCCGAGCCCCAGAAAACCCACCCGGAACCACAGACGGCGGAAAAGAGGAGAGACGAGCCAGTGTGTGTGTGTGTGTGTGTGTGTGTGTGTGCCTGTACACAGACATGTTTCCGCCGCTGCCCTAGGGCTGGTCTGCGCAGACGCGGGTTCGACTCGCTTCACTCGGAGCTCTACAACACAAACTTGCCCAGGAAGAAGCCGATGAAGATGGCGGCGATCACCACCAGCAGCGAGGGCAGAGATCTGGAGCCGGGCTCTCTCAGGGCCGAAGACTTCGAGCTGTCCATCTGATTGGCCCTCCTCATCCTCAGCCCGTCGTCCTGCCACACACACACACACACACAGGTGAACACACACACACACACACACACACACACACACACACACACACACACACACACACACACACACGTGTGAGAGCGGCGCCATCTAGTGCTCACAGCACACACTCACTCAGTCAAATAAACCATTATTATTCTGGGTTTCTGTCTTTATATTTATAATGGGTTCAATAATAATCATAATTCAAATAAATAATAATTGGGTTTGCAGAGACACCCAATGTAAGACATTTTGAGCTGAATTAAAAGGGTTATGCATGAGATGTTGAGTTATT
The DNA here is from genome assembly GCF_949357685.1 of Gobio gobio. NCBI lineage: Eukaryota > Metazoa > Chordata > Actinopteri > Cypriniformes > Gobionidae > Gobio > Gobio gobio. Next base: position 44,175,254 of record NC_137119.1, on the reverse strand, counting down.
TTGAATTTAAATACTATTTACTGATAAAATCTAGTCATTTAAAAAGGTAAATAAAATAATAACAAAACAAAAAAAAAGTAGCATTAAAGAATATTATAAAAATTAAATGAGAAAATTTACAAGTTTTATTTTAGTAGCATTAACATTTTAATCTAGATTCAGTTGAAACTGAAATAAAAAAATATATATCTTTAACATTTAAAAAATTTGAAAAATAGCCATTTAAAAAAATACTACAAATGTATTTAAAAAAATTAAGAGAAAATACAAAATCTAAACTAATTCACAATATTAATAATAACTATTAGTGTCATAAATGTTTTATGGTTTTAGTGAACTACAATAATCCTGAACTGTTAGTGTTATTAACATTTTAATCTAGAAATTGATGTATTAAAATCACCAAAAATTAATATTTTTTATTTTAAAAATTAGAAAAACGTCTAAATTTGAATATTTATATATATATTCACTCAATCACAGTCAAATAAACGGGATTGCCTGCATATTTATAATGGGTTCAATAATAATCATAATTCAAATAAATAATAATTGGGTTTGTAAAATGCCAGTGTGTGTGGACTGAGACGCTATTAAATATGATTTAAAACATTATATTATCTATTCTACAATAGAATTACAACAGTAATCGCCTGTCTTCATATTTATAATTGGAGTTAATAATTATTATTATTAATAATAGAATTTGATCTGGATTTTTTTATGTTATTGATTGGGTTCCTAAAATGCTAGTTTGAATGTAATGTGGACTGAGAAACAGCTTTAAAAGTGAAAAATAAAATAAAAACAAACATTATATTCATATTTTAAATATATAGTATTATTTTAATAATTCATTATATTAATATGTCAAATCAAACACTTAAAACATGATATTAATGATCTGTTTTCTTGCATGTGAGTATTAACCGAGATCATAGAACTGTGAATGTGTTGGTGAATATGAATGTGCTATCTCAGGCTCAGTGGGGTATTGCTGCACAGGTGTGTGTGTGTACAGGTGTGTGTGTGTACAGGTGTGTGTGTGTACAGGTGTGTGTGTGTACAGGTGTGTGTGTACAGGTGTGTGTGTGTACAGGTGTGTGTGTGTACAGGTGTGTGTGTACAGGTGTGTGTGTGTGCACAGGTGTGTGTGTGTACAGGTGTGTGTGTACAGGTGTGTGTGTGTACAGGTGTGTGTGTGTGCACAGGTGTGTGTGTGCACAGGTGTGTGTACAGGTGTGTGTGTACAGGTGTGTGTGTACAGGTGTGTGTGTGCACAGGTGTGTGTGTGTACAGGTGTGTGTGTGCACAGGTGTGTGTGTGTGTGTACAGGTGTGTGTGTGTGTGTGTGTACAGGTGTGTGTGTGCACAGGTGTGTGTGTGTACAGGTGTGTGTGTACAGGTGTGTGTGTGTGCACAGGTGTGTGTGTGTGTGTACAGGTGTGTGTGTACAGGTGTGTGTGTACAGGTGTGTGTGTGTACAGGTGTGTGTGTGTGTACAGGTGTGTGTGTGTGTACAGGTGTGTGTGTGTGTACAGGTGTGTGTGTGTGTGTGCACAGGTGTGTGTGTGTACAGGTGTGTGTGTACAGGTGTGTGTGTGCACAGGTGTGTGTGTGTGTGTGTGTACAGGTGTGTGTGTACAGGTGTGTGTGTGTACAGGTGTGTGTGTGTACAGGTGTGTGTGTACAGGTGTGTGTGTGTGCACAGGTGTGTGTGTACAGGTGTGTGTGCACAGGTGTGTGTGTGCACAGGTGTGTGTGTGTACAGGTGTGTGTGTACAGGTGTGTGTGTACAGGTGTGTGTGTGTGCACAGGTGTGTGTGCACAGGTGTGTGTGTGCACAGGTGTGTGTGTGCACAGGTGTGTGTGTGCACAGGTGTGTGTGTGTGTGTGTGTGTGTGCACAGGTGTGTGTGTGCACAGGTGTGTGTGTGCACAGGTGTGTGTGTGCACAGGTGTGTGTGTGTACAGGTGTGTGTGTACCTTGAGCTGGCGGTTCTCGTCGTGCAGTTTTCCCACTTCGCTCTGCAGCCTCTTACACTCTTCCATGACCTTCCTCATCTCCGCATCGTCCAGGCTTCTGGCTCCAGACGGGCCCTCGGCCCTCAGAGCGCTCACAGCGGCCCCGGCGGCTCTGGTGGAGTCCAGCTCAATCTGATCAGAACACACACACTCTCAGTACAACATCAGCAGTGTTACACACACACACACACACACACACACACACACACACACACACCCTCGGCCCTCAGAGCGCTCACAGCGGCTCTGGTGGAGTCCAGCTCAATCTGATCAGAACACACACACTCTCAGTACAACATCAGCGGCGTTACAGAACACACACACACACACACACACACACACGCACGCACGCACCGGCTTCTCACTGTCTGACGGCATATCGAACACACAGCGCAGTTTAGAGTCCATCAGGTCGTCCGGTTTGGCATCTTTCCACTGCAAAACACGAAACATCATCACGTCTCACACACAGGAAATGAGGTCACACATCTCTCTCTGCTCTCACACATCACCAGATTAACACAGGAGAATTGGCTTCTGGGAGTTAATGAGTTAATGAGTGTTGAAGCGCTCACCATCGCGTCCAGGTCCGTGGCTCCGTGCGGAGCGAAGATCGTCTGCACCATGAACTTGTGCTTGCTCTTCTCATTCGGGTCGTAATCAAACGGCTGGAGCATGACTGGAAGAGGAGAGAGACCCATGAGCACTCGCGATATCAGCCAATAATATCAGGAGGAGAGAGACCCATGAGCACTCGCGATATCGGCCAATAATATCAGGAGGAGAGAGACCCATGAGCACTCGCGATATCGGCCAATAATATCAGGAGAAGAGAGACCCATGAGCACTCACGATATCGGCCAATAATATCAGGAGAAGAGAGACCCATGAGCGCTCGCGATATCGGCCAATAATATCAGGAGGAGAGAGACCCATGAGCACTCGCGATATCGGCCAATAATATCAGGAGGAGAGAGACCCATGAGCACTCGCGATATCGGCCAATAATATCAGGAGGAGAGAGACCCATGAGCACTCGCGATATCGGCCAATAATATCAGGAGGAGAGAGACCCATGAGCACTCGCGATATCGGCCAATAATATCAGGAGAAGAGAGACCCATGAGCACTCACGATATCGGCCAATAATATCAGGAGGAGAGAGACCCATGAGCGCTCGCGATATCGGCCAATAATATCAGGAGGAGAGAGACCCATGAGCGCTCGCGATATCGGCCAATAATATCAGGAGGAGAGAGACCCATGAGCACTCGCGATATCGGCCAATAATATCAGGAGAAGAGAGACCCATGAGCGCTCGCGATATCGGCCAATAATATCAGGAGAAGAGAGACCCATGAGCACTCGCGATATCGGCCAATAATATCAGGAGGAGAGAGACCCATGAGCACTCGCGATATCGGCCAATAATATCAGGAGGAGAGAGACCCATGAGCACTCGCGATATCGGCCAATAATATCAGGAGGAGAGAGACCCATGAGCACTCGCGATATCGGCCAATAATATCAGGAGAAGAGAGACCCATGAGCACTCGCGATATCGGCCAATAATATCAGGAGAAGAGAGACCCATGAGCGCTCGCGATATCGGCCAATAATATCAGGAGGAGAGAGACCCATGAGCACTCGCGATATCGGCCAATAATATCAGGAGAAGAGAGACCCATGAGCGCTCGCGATATCGGCCAATAATATCAGGAGAAGAGAGACCCATGAGCGCTCGCGATATCGGCCAATAATATCAGGAGGAGAGAGACCCATGAGCGCTCGCGATATCGGCCAATAATATCAGGAGGAGAGAGACCCATGAGCACTCGCGATATCGGCCAATAATATCAGGAGAAGAGAGACCCATGAGCACTCGCGATATCGGCCAATAATATCAGGAGGAGAGAGACCCATGAGCACTCGCGATATCGGCCAATAATATCAGGAGAAGAGAGACCCATGAGCACTCGCGATATCGGCCAATAATATCAGGAGAAGAGAGACCCATGAGCACTCGCGATATCGGCCAATAATATCAGGAGGAGAGAGACCCATGAGCGCTCGCGATATCGGCCAATAATATCAGGAGAAGAGAGACCCATGAGCGCTCGCGATATCGGCCAATAATATCAGGAGAAGAGAGACCCATGAGCGCTCGCGATATCGGCCAATAATATCAGGAGAAGAGAGACCCATGAACGCTCGCGATATCGGCCAATAATATCAGGAGAAGAGAGACCCATGAGCACTCGCGATATCGGCCAATAATATCAGGAGAAGAGAGACCCATGAGCACTCGCGCTGGGAGTGTGTGACGATATCGGCCAGTAAGATCAGAATTATTCATTAAGACTCCTTCCTGGATGATTCAATGACTCACTCATTAAGACTCGTTCCTGAATGAATCAGCCGTTTGAGTGAATGATTCAATAGCTGTGTCCCAAAGTGAAGGGCGCGCACTTCGAAGGCCGCATTTGAAGTGCGATTGCGTCACAGCAGCGCGACGAAGGCTGCCGCAAGTCGAAAGCGACTCAAAATGCGCCTCCGTTTCTCAGGCAGAGGAAGGGTACAGCAGATGGAACCTTACCACAACTTCGCAGCCTACTCTATCCCAGAATTCATAGCACACTGGTGACTACAGGATTTGACTGGTCCGCATCCCGCGGCACTCGATCAGATTTCTTGCGGCGCAGGTTTAGATTCCCCAGTGAATGACGGTAGCGGTCGGTAACTCAAGGCTGGCGCAACCGCTTCAACTTGAAGTAAACAAAACGTTTAGTGCATTCATGGTAGAGCAACCTGGCAAGATAATTTCCCAATTTTAACTTGCATACCGTAAAACTTCAAATAATAGCCGAGTCCCAAATAGACGCCGGTCTCTTTTAAACGCCTGGTGTGACGACAGGTTTGGGTAAATAAAGGCCGGTCTCAAATAGACGCCGGGTCTGTTTTTTAGTATCGGCTGTATTTGATCTTCTCAAACCCGTCAGATCGTCTGTCAGTCCCTCCAGAAAAACGCGATTATGCGATCGCGTGATTTAACGCATAATCAGCCAAAGTCCGCATATTCATGCGGGGGCCGCATTTTTTCAAATACGCCGCACTTTCGCCGCATAAATTGCCTATTTCCGCGTGCAAAATATGCGGGGCTATCATGATTTCATAATCCCCGCATTTTCGTTGCAAAAAAAGTCATATATATTAGCAGAAAGAAGAAAAATGTTCGTTTACTTCACACAAGAGCCGCCATTTCCGCCTATTGCCATGGGAACGTTTTGAAGTGACGTGATTACCCGACGCGAACGTCATCGAAAAGCTTCAAACCCCGTGGAGAAACCATAGATACCGGTGAAACCATGATGAAGCACAAACTCCCATTGGCCAACAAAAATAACAGCAAAAGAGCAAAGCAGTTTCCCTGTGTGCTGACTGATTTCAAAACACAGCTTTGAAGCGTTATGAATCAATGAGTCGATTCAGCGGTTTGAAGCGTTATGAATCAATGAGTCGATTCAGAGGGTTGGATCGCCAAAGTCACGTATTTCAGCAGTTTGACACGTGATCCGAATCATGAATCGACTCGATGATTCATAGCATCATGATGCTGTGTTTTGAAATCAGTCATCACTATATAAGTCGTTATTTAGTTTTTTTTGCACACAATAACTATTATCGTCGCTTCATAAAGTTATTGTAGAACCACTGTAATGAGATGGACTTTGTAACGACGTCTTTAGTAGGCTACCTTTTATGGGTCTTGAGAGTGTACATTGTGCCAATGGAGGCCTTTCTGAGCCATCGGAATTCAACTAAAATATCTTAATTTGTGTCCAACAACATAAAGGGAAGTCATTAATGACAGAATTTTCATTTTTAGGTGAACTAACCCTTTAAGAGATTGCACTTTGTGCATTGGAAGCACTCAAATGTCTGTTTTGTATAGCGACATCTGTAAAACAGGAAGTTATTTATTAATTTTTTCAGAAGTTGTAGCATATTCCTTTTGTAAAGCTACAGAACTTGATTGACTAAATGTTTTGTAAATTTGAGCCATTATTAAGGTCTTCAATAAAACAAGATGAGAACTTAAATATTCCAGCACTTTCTGTGATGTAGTGCTTTTTTTCTCTTTCTCATCAAACCGCAGTTTTTGCAAGTTCCCGCAATTTTATCGCATAAAATTGCATAAATATCCCGCATTTTTCATCGCATTTTTTAAGAAAACGTGCCGCATAATCAAGGATTTTTGCCCGCAACAATCACAAAAAAAAGCCGCATTTTTCTGGAAGGACTGGTCTGTTCTATGTTTTGATCAGATTTCACGTGACAGACGGAACCGTTCATGAACGACTCATCACTATGGCAACATAACAAAGAGGTTAACGAACTTTCAGTCTTCAGTTTTTCTTAATTCTCTCAATACCACCATGAAGAAAAGTATAATTTGACATTTAGACCTGAGATGGTGTGTGTGATATGATGGTGTGTGTGATATGATGGTGTGTGTGATATGATGGTGTGTGTGTGTGCTATGATGGTGTGTGTGCTATGATGGTGTGTGTGATATGACGGTGTGTGTGATATGACGGTGTGTGTGATATGACGGTGTGTGTGATTTGACGGTGTGTGTGTGATATGACGGTGTGTGTGATATGACGGTGTGTGTGATATGACGGTGTGTGTGATATGACGGTGTGTGTGCTATGATGGTGTGTGTGATATGACGGTGTGTGTGTGATATGACGGTGTGTGTGATATGACGGTGTGTGTGATATGACGGTGTGTGTGTGATATGACGGTGTGTGTGATATGACGGTGTGTGTGATATGACGGTGTGTGTGATATGACGGTGTGTGTGATATGACGGTGTGTGTGATATGACGGTGTGTGTGTGATATGACGGTGTGTGTGTGATATGACGGTGTGTGTGATATGACGGTGTGTGTGATATGACGGTGTGTGTGTGATATGACGGTGTGTGTGATATGATGGTGTGTGTGATATGACGGTGTGTGTGATATGACGGTGTGTGTGATATGACGGTGTGTGTGCTATGACGGTGTGTGTGCTATGACGGTGTGTGTGATATGACGGTGTGTGTGTGATATGACGGTGTGTGTGATATGATGGTGTGTGTGTGATATGACGGTGTGTGTGATATGACGGTGTGTGTGATATGACGGTGTGTGTGATATGATGGTGTGTGTGTGATATGACGGTGTGTGTGATATGACGGTGTGTGTGATATGACGGTGTGTGTGATATGACGGTGTGTGTGCTATGACGGTGTGTGTGATATGACGGTGTGTGTGATATGACGGTGTGTGTGATATGACGGTGTGTGTGATATGACGGTGTGTGTGATATGACGGTGTGTGTGATATGACGGTGTGTGTGATATGACGGTGTGTGTGATATGACGGTGTGTGTGATATGACGGTGTGTGTGATATGATGGTGTGTGTGCTATGACGGTGTGTGTGCTATGACGGTGTGTGTGATATGACGGTGTGTGTGATATGATGGTGTGTGTGTGCTATGATGGTGTGTGTGATATGATGGTGTGTGTGTGATATGACGGTGTGTGTGATATGACGGTGTGTGTGATATGACGGTGTGTGTGATATGACGGTGTGTGTGATATGACGGTGTGTGTGATATGACGGTGTGTGTGATATGACGGTGTGTGTGATATGACGGTGTGTGTGCTATGATGGTGTGTGTGGTGTGTGTGATATGACGGTGTGTGTGTGATATGACGGTGTGTGTGATATGACGGTGTGTGTGTGATATGACGGTGTGTGTGATATGACGGTGTGTGTGATATGACGGTGTGTGTGATATGACGGTGTGTGTGCTATGACGGTGTGTGTGATATGACGGTGTGTGTGATATGACGGTGTGTGTGATATGACGGTGTGTGTGATATGACGGTGTGTGTGATATGACGGTGTGTGTGATATGACGGTGTGTGTGATATGATGGTGTGTGTGCTATGATGGTGTGTGTGCTATGATGGTGTGTGTGATATGACGGTGTGTGTGATATGATGGTGTGTGTGTGCTATGATGGTGTGTGTGATATGATGGTGTGTGTGTGATATGACGGTGTGTGTGATATGACGGTGTGTGTGATATGACGGTGTGTGTGATATGATGGTGTGTGTGCTATGATGGTGTGTGTGCTATGATGGTGTGTGTGATATGACGGTGTGTGTGATATGACGGTGTGTGTGTGATATGACGGTGTGTGTGATATGACGGTGTGTGTGATATGACGGTGTGTGTGATATGACGGTGTGTGTGATATGACGGTGTGTGTGATATGACGGTGTGTGTGATATGACGGTGTGTGTGATATGACGGTGTGTGTGCTATGACGGTGTGTGTGATATGACGGTGTGTGTGATATGACGGTGTGTGTGATATGACGGTGTGTGTGTGATATGACGGTGTGTGTGATATGACGGTGTGTGTGATATGACGGTGTGTGTGATATGACGGTGTGTGTGATATGACGGTGTGTGTGATATGATGGTGTGTGTGTGCTATGATGGTGTGTGTGATATGATGGTGTGTGTGTGATATGACGTGTGTGTGATATGATGGTGTGTGTGTGTGTGTGTGTGTGATATGACGGTGTGTGTGCTATGACGGTGTGTGTGATATGACGGTGTGTGTGATATGACGGTGTGTGTGATATGACGGTGTGTGTGATATGATGGTGTGTGTGTGCTATGACGGTGTGTGTGATATGATGGTGTGTGTGTGATATGACGGTGTGTGTGATATGATGGTGTGTGTGATATGACGGTGTGTGTGATATGACGGTGTGTGTGATATGACGGTGTGTGTGCTATGATGGTGTGTGTGATATGACGGTGTGTGTGATATGATGGTGTGTGTGTGCTATGATGGTGTGTGTGATATGATGGTGTGTGTGTGATATGACGGTGTGTGTGATATGATGGTGTGTGTGTGTGTGTGTGTGTGATATGACGGTGTGTGTGCTATGATGGTGTGTGTGATATGATGGTGTGTGTGTGATATGACGGTGTGTGTGATATGATGGTGTGTGTGATATGACGGTGTGTGTGATATGACGGTGTGTGTGATATGACGGTGTGTGTGATATGATGGTGTGTGTGCTATGACGGTGTGTGTGATATGACGGTGTGTGTGATATGACGGTGTGTGTGATATGATGGTGTGTGTGTGCTATGACGGTGTGTGTGATATGACGGTGTGTGTGATATGACGGTGTGTGTGATATGACGGTGTGTGTGATATGATGGTGTGTGTGTGCTATGATGGTGTGTGTGTGATATGACGGTGTGTGTGATATGATGGTGTGTGTGATATGACGGTGTGTGTGATATGACGGTGTGTGTGCTATGACGGTGTGTGTGATATGACGGTGTGTGTGCTATGACGGTGTGTGTGATATGACGGTGTGTGTGATATGACGGTGTGTGTGATATGACGGTGTGTGTGATATGACGGTGTGTGTGATATGACGGTGTGTGTGATATGACGGTGTGTGTGATATGATGGTGTGTGTGTGATATGACGGTGTGTGTGCTATGACGGTGTGTGTGATATGACGGTGTGTGTGCTATGACGGTGTGTGTGATATGACGGTGTGTGTGATATGACGGTGTGTGTGTGATATGACGGTGTGTGTGTGATATGACGGTGTGTGTGATATGACGGTGTGTGTGATATGATGGTGTGTGTGTGATATGATGGTGTGTGTGATATGACGGTGTGTGTGATATGACGGTGTGTGTGATATGACGGTGTGTGTGATATGATGGTGTGTGTGTGATATGATGGTGTGTGTGCTATGATGGTGTGTGTGATATGACGGTGTGTGTGATATGACGGTGTGTGTGATATGATGGTGTGTGTGCTATGATGGTGTGTGTGATATGACGGTGTGTGTGATATGACGGTGTGTGTGATATGATGGTGTGTGTGATATGATGGTGTGTGTGATATGACGGTGTGTGTGATATGACGGTGTGTGTGATATGACGGTGTGTGTGATATGACGGTGTGTGTGATATGATGGTGTGTGTGATATGACGGTGTGTGTGATATGATGGTGTGTGTGTGATATGATGGTGTGTGTGTGATATGATGGTGTGTGTGTGATATGATGGTGTGTGTGATATGATGGTGTGTGTGATATGACGGTGTGTGTGATATGATGGTGTGTGTGTGATATGATGGTGTGTGTGCTATGATGGTGTGTGTGTGCTATGATGGTGTGTGTGATATGATGGTGTGTGTGTGATATGACGGTGTGTGTGATATGACGGTGTGTGTGATATGACGGTGTGTGTGCTATGATGGTGTGTGTGATATGACGGTGTGTGTGATATGACGGTGTGTGTGATATGACGGTGTGTGTGTGATATGACGGTGTGTGTGATATGACGGTGTGTGTGTGATATGACGGTGTGTGTGATATGATGGTGTGTGTGATATGACGGTGTGTGTGATATGACGGTGTGTGTGATATGACGGTGTGTGTGCTATGACGGTGTGTGTGCTATGATGGTGTGTGTGATATGACGGTGTGTGTGATATGATGGTGTGTGTGATATGACGGTGTGTGTGTGATATGACGGTGTGTGTGATATGACGGTGTGTGTGATATGACGGTGTGTGTGTGATATGACGGTGTGTGTGATATGACGGTGTGTGTGATATGACGGTGTGTGTGATATGACGGTGTGTGTGCTATGACGGTGTGTGTGATATGACGGTGTGTGTGATATGACGGTGTGTGTGATATGACGGTGTGTGTGATATGACGGTGTGTGTGATATGACGGTGTGTGTGATATGACGGTGTGTGTGATATGACGGTGTGTGTGATATGACGGTGTGTGTGATATGACGGTGTGTGTGATATGATGGTGTGTGTGCTATGATGGTGTGTGTGCTATGACGGTGTGTGTGATATGACGGTGTGTGTGATATGATGGTGTGTGTGTGCTATGATGGTGTGTGTGATATGATGGTGTGTGTGTGATATGACGGTGTGTGTGATATGACGGTGTGTGTGATATGACGGTGTGTGTGATATGACGGTGTGTGTGATATGACGGTGTGTGTGATATGACGGTGTGTGTGCTATGATGGTGTGTGTGGTGTGTGTGATATGACGGTGTGTGTGTGATATGACGGTGTGTGTGATATGACGGTGTGTGTGTGATATGACGGTGTGTGTGATATGACGGTGTGTGTGATATGACGGTGTGTGTGATATGACGGTGTGTGTGCTATGACGGTGTGTGTGATATGACGGTGTGTGTGATATGACGGTGTGTGTGATATGACGGTGTGTGTGATATGACGGTGTGTGTGATATGACGGTGTGTGTGATATGACGGTGTGTGTGATATGACGGTGTGTGTGATATGATGGTGTGTGTGCTATGATGGTGTGTGTGCTATGATGGTGTGTGTGATATGACGGTGTGTGTGATATGATGGTGTGTGTGTGCTATGATGGTGTGTGTGATATGATGGTGTGTGTGTGATATGACGGTGTGTGTGATATGACGGTGTGTGTGATATGACGGTGTGTGTGATATGATGGTGTGTGTGCTATGATGGTGTGTGTGCTATGATGGTGTGTGTGATATGACGGTGTGTGTGATATGACGGTGTGTGTGTGATATGACGGTGTGTGTGATATGACGGTGTGTGTGATATGACGGTGTGTGTGATATGACGGTGTGTGTGATATGACGGTGTGTGTGATATGACGGTGTGTGTGATATGATGGTGTGTGTGCTATGACGGTGTGTGTGATATGACGGTGTGTGTGATATGACGGTGTGTGTGATATGACGGTGTGTGTGTGATATGACGGTGTGTGTGATATGACGGTGTGTGTGATATGACGGTGTGTGTGATATGACGGTGTGTGTGATATGACGGTGTGTGTGATATGACGGTGTGTGTGATATGATGGTGTGTGTGTGCTATGATGGTGTGTGTGATATGATGGTGTGTGTGTGATATGACGGTGTGTGTGATATGATGGTGTGTGTGTGTGTGTGTGTGTGATATGACGGTGTGTGTGCTATGATGGTGTGTGTGATATGACGGTGTGTGTGATATGACGGTGTGTGTGATATGACGGTGTGTGTGATATGATGGTGTGTGTGTGCTATGACGGTGTGTGTGATATGATGGTGTGTGTGTGATATGACGGTGTGTGTGATATGATGGTGTGTGTGATATGACGGTGTGTGTGATATGACGGTGTGTGTGATATGACGGTGTGTGTGCTATGATGGTGTGTGTGATATGACGGTGTGTGTGATATGATGGTGTGTGTGTGCTATGATGGTGTGTGTGATATGATGGTGTGTGTGTGATATGACGGTGTGTGTGATATGATGGTGTGTGTGTGTGTGTGTGTGTGATATGACGGTGTGTGTGCTATGATGGTGTGTGTGATATGATGGTGTGTGTGTGATATGACGGTGTGTGTGATATGATGGTGTGTGTGATATGACGGTGTGTGTGATATGACGGTGTGTGTGATATGACGGTGTGTGTGATATGATGGTGTGTGTGCTATGACGGTGTGTGTGATATGACGGTGTGTGTGATATGACGGTGTGTGTGATATGATGGTGTGTGTGTGCTATGACGGTGTGTGTGATATGACGGTGTGTGTGATATGACGGTGTGTGTGATATGACGGTGTGTGTGATATGATGGTGTGTGTGTGCTATGACGGTGTGTGTGATATGATGGTGTGTGTGTGATATGACGGTGTGTGTGATATGACGGTGTGTGTGATATGACGGTGTGTGTGATATGACGGTGTGTGTGCTATGACGGTGTGTGTGCTATGACGGTGTGTGTGATATGACGGTGTGTGTGCTATGACGGTGTGTGTGATATGACGGTGTGTGTGATATGACGGTGTGTGTGATATGACGGTGTGTGTGATATGACGGTGTGTGTGATATGACGGTGTGTGTGATATGATGGTGTGTGTGTGATATGACGGTGTGTGTGCTATGACGGTGTGTGTGATATGACGGTGTGTGTGCTATGACGGTGTGTGTGATATGACGGTGTGTGTGATATGACGGTGTGTGTGTGATATGACGGTGTGTGTGTGATATGACGGTGTGTGTGATATGACGGTGTGTGTGATATGATGGTGTGTGTGTGATATGATGGTGTGTGTGATATGACGGTGTGTGTGATATGACGGTGTGTGTGATATGACGGTGTGTGTGATATGATGGTGTGTGTGTGATATGATGGTGTGTGTGCTATGATGGTGTGTGTGATATGACGGTGTGTGTGATATGACGGTGTGTGTGATATGATGGTGTGTGTGCTATGATGGTGTGTGTGATATGACGGTGTGTGTGATATGACGGTGTGTGTGATATGATGGTGTGTGTGATATGATGGTGTGTGTGATATGACGGTGTGTGTGATATGACGGTGTGTGTGATATGACGGTGTGTGTGATATGACGGTGTGTGTGATATGACGGTGTGTGTGATATGACGGTGTGTGTGATATGACGGTGTGTGTGATATGACGGTGTGTGTGATATGATGGTGTGTGTGTGATATGATGGTGTGTGTGTGATATGATGGTGTGTGTGTGATATGATGGTGTGTGTGATATGATGGTGTGTGTGATATGACGGTGTGTGTGATATGATGGTGTGTGTGTGATATGATGGTGTGTGTGATATGATGGTGTGTGTGCTATGACGGTGTGTGTGATATGACGGTGTGTGTGCTATGACGGTGTGTGTGATATGACGGTGTGTGTGATATGACGGTGTGTGTGTGATATGACGGTGTGTGTGTGATATGACGGTGTGTGTGATATGACGGTGTGTGTGATATGATGGTGTGTGTGTGATATGATGGTGTGTGTGATATGACGGTGTGTGTGATATGACGGTGTGTGTGATATGACGGTGTGTGTGATATGATGGTGTGTGTGTGATATGATGGTGTGTGTGCTATGATGGTGTGTGTGATATGACGGTGTGTGTGATATGACGGTGTGTGTGATATGATGGTGTGTGTGCTATGATGGTGTGTGTGATATGACGGTGTGTGTGATATGACGGTGTGTGTGATATGATGGTGTGTGTGATATGATGGTGTGTGTGATATGACGGTGTGTGTGATATGACGGTGTGTGTGATATGACGGTGTGTGTGATATGATGGTGTGTGTGATATGACGGTGTGTGTGATATGATGGTGTGTGTGTGATATGATGGTGTGTGTGTGATATGATGGTGTGTGTGTGATATGATGGTGTGTGTGATATGATGGTGTGTGTGATATGACGGTGTGTGTGATATGATGGTGTGTGTGTGATATGATGGTGTGTGTGCTATGATGGTGTGTGTGATATGACGGTGTGTGTGATATGACGGTGTGTGTGATATGATGGTGTGTGTGTGATATGACGGTGTGTGTGATATGACGGTGTGTGTGAGATATGATGGTGTGTGTGATATGATGGTGTGTGTGATATGACGGTGTGTGTGATATGATGGTGTGTGTGTGATATGATGGTGTGTGTGCTATGATGGTGTGTGTGATATGACGGTGTGTGTGATATGATGGTGTGTGTGTGATATGACGGTGTGTGTGATATGACGGTGTGTGTGATATGACGGTGTGTGTGATATGACGGTGTGTGTGATATGACGGTGTGTCTGCTGACCTGAGATGGTGTGTGTGATATGATGGTGGGTGTGTGTGTGTGCTCACCTGAGATGGTGTGTGTGTGTGTGTGTGCTGACCTGAGATGGTGTGTGTGATATGATGGTGTGTGTGTGCTGACCTGAGATGGTGTGTGTGATATGATGGTGTGTGTGTGTGCTGACCTGAGATGGTGTGTGTGATATGATGGTGTGTGTGTGCTGACCTGAGATGGTGTGTGTGATATGATGGTGTGTGTGTGTGCTGACCTGAGATGGTGTGTGTGATATGATGGTGTGTGTGTGTGTGTGTGTGCTGACCTGAGATGGTGTGTGTGATATGATGGTGTGTGTGTGCGCTGACCTGAGATGGTGTGTGTGATATGATGGTGTGTGTGATATGATGGTGTGTGTGTGTGTGTGTGCTGACCTGAGATGGTGTGTGTGTGTGTGTGTGCTGACCTGAGATGGTGACCGTGGCGCCGGGGTCGATGATGCCGCTGTTGGGCCGCACGCAGTAGCGGCGAGGAGCTGTGGTCTTCACTTTGAAGCATACTCTTCTGTCGGACGGGTTCCTCAGCTTCAGGTTAGTGGTCACCACATCTGTGAAGGGTCCTGCACACACATCAGCGGCCAATCACACGCGGCATTCAGGGATTCTGGGAATGGCACCACTTCCCCCTGTCAATTGCTCTTACAGGGACAGTTCACCCAAAAATGTAATTTCTGTCAGATCTTCGTTCATCTTCGGACACAAATGAAGATATTTCTGATGAATCCAAGAGGTTTCTGACCGCTCCATAGACAGCATTGGGTTAGTTAGGGACAGTTCACCCAAAAATGTAATTTCGGTCATTAAATCGGTTCAGCCTTAATGTGATGAAGAGATGAGAGCGCAAACACACACACACACACACACACACACACACACACACACACACACACACACACACACACACACACACACACACACACACACACACACACACACACACACACACACACACACACTTTATTCATCAATCTCTTCTCGTGTGTGTCCGTCTCTGACGCTGTTGACTAGGGATGCGCGGTATACTGGGAAAATACCGGTATATATTTTATTTCAAACGGTACGATATTTCGGTATATGCTGCTGTTCCGAAGTTCACCGCTAGGTGGCAGTGCGCTACACAAACTGACGCGAAACCGGCAAATGTGGTGCCATAGAGGAACAAAATGAACACAGCAGTTGATTCTCACTCAACACGCACAAAACTCATTAATAAAGAGAGGATTAGACGTGAAATTTGGAATTAGTTTGCTTATAAAACTGAAGAACCATCAAACCTTGCCGAGCATCTACCACTTGCCTTTCCTGTTGTATAAGACATTTAGAGATCGACAGGCGAGTGCATAATTCAAACCATCTAATTAAGTTAGACATTTATTTTCTTTTAACACTCGTCAACGCACATAAGATCGTATCGTTTAAATATCATGAAATCTCCAGCGTTCGTTTCAACCAGTGACGTTTAGATTTCATCATATTTGCACGCGTACTATTGCACTATTTACATCCGCGTAAGATATAACCAACTGTGTTTATGTGACGACTCACTAAAGATGGACATTTTTGACATAAGTTTGTGTGTATTTGACTAAGGAAAAACAACGTAATTTGGAAGCGCGAGCTCTTTAGGCTTGTGTTTGTTGTTGGTATGAGCGCAAAGAAAACTCTCTCTTAGCTTCCATCCCATGTATGACGGAATGCTATAAAATCGCTCGCATGTTCAAATTGGCGAGGTTTAAAAAGACGTTAAAAAGCTCCCGAAACGACAGTGAAAGTGTTGAATGTGAGCGCGCAGATGCTTTAGTGTGGGTGCGATGTCTTTTAAAGCCAGAAGCATTTTGAGAGCTAGAGAAGGAGACGCGCAGTATTGCTGAAATTACTTCTTACAAAATAAATAGTTTCCAAATGCCTGATTTGATGTGATAATCTTTGTCGATTAATTTAATAATAAACATTTGCGGTAATTTCCCGCTTTATAAACCCCAAACCTGCGAGAGTGAGTAAAATTATGCGCAATACCCACGGCAAAATTCAGACCGTGTGGTATCGATTTAATATCGGTACTTCGGTATTAGATTGTGGTACCGTACCGAAGACAACATCGTGGTATCGAGCCATCCCTACTGTTGCCATTGGTCAGCTCCTGCGTCATCATCACACGCATGCGTCACGTGACCAGCGTCGGCCAATGGCGAGCCGGCGTTCGTAACTCTGAAGCGCTGCACTGTATTTACTACAGGAGACGGACACACACGAGAAGAGATCGATGAATAAAGTGGTTGTGTGTGTGTGTGTGTCTCCATCACATTAAGGCTGAACCGCTGGAGTCACATGACTATTGTAACCACGTCTTTACTTCCTTTCTGGACCTTGAAAGCTGACATTGCTGTCTATGGAGCGGCAGAAACCTCTCGATTCATCAGAAATATCTTCATTTGTGTCTGAAGATGAAGGAATTAATGACAGATATTTACATTTTGGGGTGAACTGTCCCTTTAAGGGGTTCAACTATCACAGAACATACAGTAACGTTTATCCTCCTGGACATTATATATTTAAAAATGACTGAATGATCAAATATGATCATATTTTGTTCAAATTGTTTGTTATAATATACGTGTCACGTGACTTTCTGTAAGAAAACAAGGCATTGATTACATACATGTAGAGACATCAGGAGAAATTACATAATGTTCCGATAAAATATTAGATATTATTATGAAAATGTTGTTGCTTTTTCCATTACGTAATAACACATTTGAGACATCGCATTGAATGAGAAAACACACGTACAGCCATTTTACAATCAAATTAATTGTTGAATGAAAAGAAAATCCCATAGTTTTTGCCTATACATGTCATATTTTATCATTTAAGCAACTGAATCCCAGTGTCCACATCATAACATATGAATACAATATCATTCTTATGCTCTAAACAATGTAATGACTATGTACTAAATTTAAAAGACTGGGTCTTAGGAGGTTATACAGATAAAATTACACTCATTTTTAAGTTCCCTGGGTCAATAATAATCCGTATATTTGTGAATATCAATGGTGAATGTAATGTAGCTTCGTCTGGAAGGCTCACATTGCTGGTGTAAAAGCATAAATAATGCAAAACCCTTTCCTTGTGGCGCCTGTCCTGAAGAAACTAACATTTTACTTCAAGAGAGACTAATATAGTCTATTAAACACAGTATTGATCATGTCTAACTAGCATATTTACACTGTAAAGTTGGCTCAGAATCACTTCTATTAAGCTCAGATGTGGCATAAATGCACACACAGCGATTGTTATTGTGTACTTTTATGCAGCATTACATCTTTACACAGCATTTTGAGCAGGTACGACCCTTAAACCAGCCTGAGATAGTGCAGTATTGATCACTTGGTGATCAGAAGTGCCTTCAAACCGCGATTGATCTGCTAATGACAGATCAGATTCATTCAATATCCGAATCTGTTGTTAGCTCTGAGGCAAACTGTGACAACGAGTGAACGATTCTCTCGCGTTTATGATCAAAACACGTCTTTTAGATAACGTGGGTGTTAAAAGAGAAATCTCCTCAGCGCGTTTTCCCCCAGAGGCCTGTGGATCCCCGGGCCTCGCGTTAAACTGCAGCCGAGGGAGGGATGCAGGCATGCGGACGCACAGGCCTCCGCGAGCCGGTTCGACTACGAACGGTTCGACCCTGCCGGTTGTTCCTGACTGAGACTTTACCTCTGAAGCGGAGGTCGTTCGGCGGGTCGAGGACCACAATCTGCTCCAGTTTGGACATGACAACCGTTAAACGGGACACACTCGCGTGCTGCTCAAGAGCCCCGGCCACGACGCGCGCGCGCACTCACGATCACACATACACACACACACACCCGCGCGCCTCGAGCACTGGAGGCAGGCCGGCTGCGCGCACGGCGGGACACGTCACTCGGATTAACAGAGGGAAAACTGCGAGTTTTTTATTCCCCAACAGCTGTTATCTTATTTCCACATGTGTATATTTCATTAAAACCGGATATTTCGGTTCGTCGGAATCGCCTCAGCCGCTGAGGGAGCAGTGCGCATGCGCAGTGACCAATGAACCTTGAGGTTACACGTCATTCTAGACAACAAACACATAAAAGCGCAGAAACTGGTCGAACTGGTCATGTGTGTGTGAATTACAGTGTCCTTGTGCCACGCCGCATATTTAATAAATAAATACAAATAAAATAATCTACCGTACAACAAATAGACGCCGCACCTTTCGACTACAATAACGTCAAATTACAATATATTAAATACAATAAAACACTTTTTTTTAAACCTTTAAGGCTTCGGAATAATTATTACACTCGTATTACTGTAGTTTTGAATGTACTTTGACTATTCTGCCTGTTGTACGTTATTGAAATTAAATAAAAACATCTAAAAAATTGTTAAATGGTTAAATGGCTTAAAATGTTGTAACCTTCAAATAAATAAATTAATAAATACGAATAACTTGTATTATTTATTTGTCATTATAATTTGTTAAGCTTCCATGTAACTTTATTTTACAAATATTTAAAGATAATGTATCATGTATGTGTACAACTTTGACATGCCTTATGGACTGTAATGCCTTGCCTTGCTTAATTTATTTTATTTTATATTATTATTATATTTTGTTCTACCTAACTATGTTCTGCACTTTAGTCTCCCAACGAGAGATTTTGTAAATTGTGTTTTGTAAAGAATTGTATTCTAATAATAAAAAAAAAACTGCGCATGCGTTGAATAGTATCCGTGCGTGCGCGTTCTAGAGGCTGCGCTCGGCGCGTGCGTGATAAAGGATCAGTGCGCGGGCCCGGCGGCAGTGCTCGACTGGAGTTCTGAGGCGCGTGTTTTGTGTGTTTTTGTGTAGTTTTGTGTAGTTTGTGTGGCCATCAGCACAGAAGCGGGTTAAATGTAGAAGCAGCGCACGATGGCGGGTGTGTAGAGCTAAACACACGAACACACACACTTCTGACTAAACACACTCTCTCTCACACACACACACTCTCACTGATCGTGTTGTGTGTTTCAGATCTCTCTCTGCTGCAGGACTCGCAGGAGGACACGGACGGATGTGAGTTTCATCTGTGTGTGTGTGTGTGTGTGTGTGTGTGTGTGTGTGTGTGTGTGTGTGGGTGTGGATAGCGTTAGCATGTTGTCAACTTTACGCTTTAATGTGATTCATAAACATCAGGTCACGTGACCCGCGCAAACCGTATCCGACTGTAATGCTGGGGTTAATATGCATATACACACTGAATAAGACAACAATGTAAGTCAAAACATAGTGCTTTTGCACTAGACAGCTGTGTTTGGCTTTAAAAATAATAGATTCAACGATGCAAACTTCATCAAACATGAGAGAAATGAAATTTCAGCTTGTAAAGCAGCTCTAAAGAAGACAATTAGTGTCATTATTCAGCACAATTGTCAAATGTCTTATTGTGTTTACGTGTTATATGTGACCCTGGAGCACAAAACCAATCAATTTTAATCTTTCCACTGATGTGTGGTTTGCTAGGACAATATTTGGTCGAACTATTTGTAAATCTGGATGATAAATATGGAGAAAATCTCCTTTAAAGTTGTCCAAATGAAAGAAATTAAGTTTTTTTATGAAAACATTCCAGGGTTTTTCTCCATATAATGGACTTCAATGGGCTCCAAACGGTCCAAATGTCAGTTTCAGTGCAGCTTTAAAGGACACCAGATGATGAAAAAGGGTCTGATCTAGACAAACCATCAGCTTCTGAGAGAAACCCAGCAGTATTTATGATATTATTTTACCTCTTATCAGACGAACATGATCATCTCTGAGCTCAGACATAACTTCCGGAGAGTGAGGTCAAAATACGAGTGTGGTCATAGATGTATCGATAGTAGATGCCTCATTCTACTGATCCGTGCGGGCGCTAATGAGGCATCTACATCTATGACCACGCTCGTATTTTGACCTCACTTGCCGGAAGTTATGGCGGAGCACTCTTGGTTCTGTGATGTTGCTTTACTGTAGGCCAACTAGCGGACTTTGGTTCGAATCCGGACCGCGAAGCCTTTTGACGTAATGAAAAAAAAACAAGCAAAATGCCATAAAACAAACAAAAATCACATTTCTATCAGGCAGCTGTCTCCTGAGTAAAACGTCAGAACAAAAAATAACTAGGGAATCAGTCAAAAACTTCAGTGTAAGCTTTATGTTCCATAACATATGGAATACTCTGAGTCAGATACGGAAATTATTATGTTTGACATCACTACAAGGAAATAATCCGATTTATTAATAAAGTCATGTAAACGCGGCGTTGTCAGTTTACTGGTGTGCATGTAAATGTGCTCATTAACAACAAAGGCCGTGGATTATTTTGCACAAAAATGTTTTTCGTTTATTAAACGCAAAGTTTATAATTTCAAAAAGCATTTCTAAATTCAGTTCATATTTCCAACCAACGAAATTCCAAGCCAAAATAACAAAGTGCAAAAAAACCCCCTTTGAGTTCCCACCATGCAAATTCAAACATTTCGCTGTTTTAATTTTAAGTAATGCCTGAATAACTCGCCACGTCTCCTTCCGTTAAAAATACCGGCTAGTGTGGAGGCTGGGAAACACAAACCTGCCGACATACATGCCATCGTTTCTGGAACGACTCATCACAAGAGGAAAAAAATATGTTTTAATCGCGTAACATCGGTTAATGGAAACGCCGTCACTTCAGCGCGCGCTTGGTTGTGTTTGACACATCAAAACTGCATTAATGTATCTTACAGTGAAACAATCCTTCAGTTTGAGGCTATCCGACCTGGAAAGTCCTTGAATTTGAAGTTCATTTGCAATTCTGAATCATTTTCTCAAGTTATAAAGTCCAATTCTGAGTAAAATTGGGAGTTTATATATTACAATTCGCAAGATGGTCGCAATTACATTTTTATTCTTAGTCATAATGTCTGAGTAAGAGCTCATATTAAACACTGTTTTTATAGTTAAGTCATGTACGACTTTTAAAGACTCGGAGAGCAATATTTGGAGTTATGCTTGTCTTTTATTCCCGTCGTAGTAAAATCCTGTTAATTTATCTCATCATCATCATCATAAATTGAACAAAAATCTCTAATCCTCAATATTGGCGCATAACACACTAATATATCCAATATTCTCCGCATAAAGCAATGTAGCGAATCTTGATATCATCACAAGCTCTAATCTGATGAATGTGATAAACGTGACTGGCGCTGGGGATTATGGGATGTGTGTGTTTTGCTCATGCCGTCTCTGCATGTGTCTGTAGTTGGTGGGGATTATGGGATGTGTGTGTTTTGCTCATGCCGTCTCTGCATGTGTCTGTAGTTGGTGTGGATTATGGGATGTGTGTGTTTTGCTCATGCCGTCTCTGCATGTGTCTGTAGTTGGTGTGGATTATGGGATGTGTGTGTTTTGCTCATGCCGTCTCTGCATGTGTCTGTAGTTGGTGTGGATTATGGGATGTGTGTGTTTTGCTCATGCCGTCTCTGCATGTGTCTGTAGTTGGTGTGGATGGATTCAGCTCAGACTCTGATGCCATTATTGTGCCTTCAGTGCTGGATTTCGTGTCTCAGGATGAGATGTTGAGTCCAATAGGCCGACTCGACAAGTACATCAGCAGCGAGAACGTCTTCAACAGGTAAACACACCAAACGCTCACACACACACACACACACACACACACACACTGATAAACACACACACACACACACACACACACACACACACACACACACACACACACACACACACACACACACACACACACACACTCACACACACTGATAAACTCACACACACTGATAAACACTCACACACACACACACACACACTGATAAACTCACACACACTGATAAACACTCACACACACACACACACACTGATAAACTCACACACACTGATAAACACTCACACACACACACACACACTGATAAACACACACACACACACACACACACACACACACACACACACACACACACACACACACTCACACACACTGATAAACTCACACACACTGATAAACACTCACACACACACACACACACACTGATAAACTCACACACACTGATAAACACACACACACACACACACACACACTGATAAACACACACACTGATAAACACTCACTCACACACACACACACACACACACACACACACACACACACACACACACACACACACACACACACACACACACACTGATAAACACACACACACTGATAAACACACACACACTGATAAACACACACACACACTGATAAACACACACACACACACACACACACACACTGATAAACAAACACACACACACACACACACACACACACACTAATAAACACACACACTGATAAACACTCACACACACTGATAAACACTCACACACACTGATAAACACTCACACACACTGATAAACACACACACACACTGATAAACACACACACACACACACACACACACTGATAAACACTCACACACACTGATAAACACTCACACACACTGATAAACACTCACACACACTGATAAACACACACACACACACACACTGATAAACACTCACACACACTGATAAACACTCACACACACTGATAAACACTCACACACACTGATAAACACTCACACACACTGATAAACACACACACACACACACACTGATAAACACTCACACACACTGATAAACACTCACACACACTGATAAACACTCACACACACTGATAAACACACACACACACTGATAAACACACACACACACACACACACACTGATAAACACTCACACACACTGATAAACACTCACACACACTGATAAACACTCACACACACTGATAAACACACACACACACACACACTGATAAACACTCACACACACTGATAAACACTCACACACACTGATAAACACTCACACACACTGATAAACACTCACACACACACTGATAAACACTCACACACACACTGATAAACACACACACACACACTGATAAACACACTCACACACACTGATAAACACTCACACACACACTGATAAACACTCACACACACTGATAAACACTCACACACACTGATAAACACTCACACACACACTGATAAACACTCACACACACTGATAAACACACTCATACACACTGATAAACACTCACACACACACACACACACACACACACACACACTGATAAACACACACACACACACACACACTGATAAACACACACACACACACACACACTGATAAACACTCACACACACTGATAAACACTCACACACACTGATAAACACTCACACACACTGATAAACACTCACACACACACTGATAAACACTCACACACACACTGATAAACACACACACACACACTGATAAACACACTCACACACACTGATAAACACTCACACACACACTGATAAACACTCACACACACTGATAAACACTCACACACACTGATAAACACTCACACACACACTGATAAACACTCACACACACTGATAAACACACTCATACACACTGATAAACACTCACACACACACACACACACACACACACACACACACACACACACACACACACACACTGATAAACACACACACACACACACACTGATAAACACACACACACACACACACACTGATAAACACTCACACACACTGATAAACACTCACACACACTGATAAACAATGTTTACATTTGCATTTTGCACCGTACTTCTAACTGGAATATGCAACCACTTTCCACTGCACTTTTACACTTTCTTTCGGATAGCTCTGTCCATAATTTATTGTACTAACTTAATCCACTGCTATATTCCTCATATTAGCCTAACATATTACTGTATACCTCTAACTGTAAAATTCTGTTCAAGTAATAACCGTCTGTATATTTATTCATAGTACATATTCACCTGTAAATTCTGTTTATAGTAATAGCCATCTGTATATTTATTCACTGTATATATTCATCTGTAAATTCAGTTCTACTTATAGTAATAACCATCTCTCTACTTATACATATTTATATATATTCAGAACATTTTATGTCCTGCACTTACGCAACCATTGTATATATCCTGCACTTGCTGCTATTGCACTTCTGGTTAGACCTAAACTGCATTTCGTTGCCTTGTACTTGTACTTGTGTAATGACAATAAAGTTGAATCTAATCTAATCTAATCTAATCTAAACACTCACACACTGATAAACACACACACACACTGATAAACACACACACACACACACACACACACACTGATAAACACACACACACACACTGATAAACACTCACACACACTGATAAACACTCACACACACACACTGATAAACACTCACACACACACTGATAAACACACACACACACTGATAAACACACACACACACACACTGATAAACACACACACACACACTGATAAACACACACACACACACACACACACTGATAAACACACACACACTGATAAACACACACACACACACTGATAAACACACACACACACACTGATAAACACACACACACACACTGATAAACACACACACACACACTGATAAACACACACACACACTGATAAACACTCACACACACTGATAAACACACACACACACACTGATAAACACACACACACACTGATAAACACACACACACACTGATAAACACTCACACACACTGATAAACACACACACACACACTGATAAACACACACACACACTGATAAACACACACACACACTGATAAACACACACACACACTGATAAACACTCACACACACTGATAAACACACACACACACACACTGATAAACACACACACACACACTGATAAACACTCACACACACTGATAAACACTCACACATACTGATAAACACTCTCACACACACACACACACACACACACACACACACTGATAAACACTCACACACACACACACACTGATAAACACACACACACACTGATAAACACTCACACACACTGATAAACACACACACACACACACACACACTGATAAACACACACACACACACACTGATAAACACACACACACACACTGATAAACACACACACACACACTGATAAACACTCACACACACTGATAAACACACACACACACTGATAAACACACACACACACACACACTGATAAACACACACACACTGATAAACACACACACACACTGATAAACAGACACTGATAAACACTCAC
The DNA here is from genome assembly GCF_949357685.1 of Gobio gobio. NCBI lineage: Eukaryota > Metazoa > Chordata > Actinopteri > Cypriniformes > Gobionidae > Gobio > Gobio gobio. The sequence goes on along the minus strand of NC_137119.1, from coordinate 44,149,233 downwards.
ACACACTGATAAACACTCACACACACACACACACACTGATAAACACTCACACACACACACACACTGATAAACACACACACACACTGATAAACACTCACACACACTGATAAACACTCACACACTGATAAACACACACACACACACACTGATAAACACTCACACACACTGATAAACACACACACACACACACACACACACACACACACACACACTGATAAACACACACACACACTGATAAACACTCACACACTGATAAACACACACACACACACACACTGATAAACACAGTGTGTGTGTGTGTGTGTGTGTGTGTGTGTGTGTGTGTGTGTGTGTGTGTGACACATGGCACCAGGTGCACTATGGGAAGAAGGCGAGCCGGCGAGGCCAAACCTCACAACTTACAGGACTTAAAGGATCTGCTGCTAACATCTTGGTGCCAGATCCCACAGCACACCTTCAGGGGTCTAGAGGAGTCATGCCTCCACGGGTCAGGGTCGCAATATTAGGTCATAATGTTGTGCCTAAACATGATATAAACGCAATTTTGACTCTTTCAATTGTTACTACTTTTCTCAGAATTGTGAGATATAAAGTCCAATTCTGAGGAAAGAGTTTATATCACAATTATTTAAACTCGCAATTGCGTGAAAGTCTTTTTATTCTTTATTCTGTGGCGGAAACCACATAGTCAAGATTTAAGAGCTCATGTTAAAAACCGTCATGGCAATAAACTGCGCATTTTAAAGACTTGGAGAGCAGTATTTGGTGTGATCCTTGCCTTTTATTCCCGCCGTAGTCAAATTGAAAACGACCTGCTACATTCGTCAAAGCATGTATCCCACAATGCAACAGTGCTATTTGCAGTATAAGTTGTTTGAGCGTGAAATGTGTTGCTCCTAATGTGTGTTTGGCAGGCAGATGGTGGCCCGCAGTCTCCTGGACACACTCCGAGCCGTCAGTGAGGATGAGCGCGAGTGTGTGTGTGTGCTGGAGAGGATCGGCCGACTCGCAGACGACTCCGGTACAGTGGACAACACACACTCTTTATATTATATTATTATACACTCTATTATAAACCCCAGCCTGCGGAAGATCCTGCGGACAAGCGTCTCCTCCTCCAAATGTCCATATATGGAGTTTACAACGCCTCATTTTACTATGCATATCCTCATCTGCATATCATTTGCATATGCATTAGGGCTGGGTAAAAAATATCGATTTCTCGATTTTAATCGATTCTCATTTTTACGAAACAATATCGATTCTTAAATCCCAAGAATCGCTTCATCCTGTTTTCAGTTAGTGAATGAAATGAACATTGCAGCCCGCCTCCTGTCCAATAAATCACTATAATCTTTGTGCTTTATTACTTTTGATATGAAACAAAGTCTCAGATTTTAAATTACGTCCATTTTATTAAGAAATTCAAAAGCATAAATAGCGTTTTGGCTCTGTGGCGTGAGATCGCTCCGCTCTAGAGAAGCAGATGAGCTGATCTTCCTCCGCATTAACACCAGTAACAGCACAAAATAAACACACATGAGCTTCTGAAAGTGTGTTAAAGATACAGGACGACTCACTGAAATCCAGATCATATCACAGAGAATAGCGAAAAGACGTCAGGAAAACGGCTTACAAGTAAACAATGTCACATAACGTCACATTTACCTCAGAAAAGCATAAACTCATTAGTCAGCTAGAAAAATTAACTCTAGAGTGGAGCATTTGCTGAACATATGCACCATTACAGAGGATATTGATTGTCATTCTTCTTCAATATTTAATAAATCTGGCAAGTTTTTATGACGGCCACCCTTTAAATGTTTATATTAAAAAAAAAAAACTAATTGGAGTAGAATTATGATTATGTAATTGTAAAGTAAATATTATAAGTTTATTATTATATTTAAAAAAAAAACATAATTTAGTGTCATTTAACCCTTTGACTGTCACCACCCTTTTTGAGAATACACATGAAAATGCACTATCCAAACTTAAAGGGCTGTAATTCAAGAATGCTTTGGAATATAGACCAAAGTTTGGTCTCGTTTTAAAGACGACACTCTGCAGATTATTGCTGAAGTGAAAGCAATTCAAAATATGAAAGTATGAAATAGTTATGGAAGTTTAAATTTACTGTAAATGAAAAATACTGTACTAAATATTTTTTATTTAATATAAAATATATATTTTACAAAAAAGAATTTACTCTAAAATTACTATAAAATCAAAGCCATATGTCTAACCAATTTGTGTTCCAAATTTGAAGTTGATATCACAAAAATTGAAGTCCCCATGAGATGTTGTTTAGGGTGCTGTACCAAAAATAGCCACCGGGTGTCATTCAAATTCCATTTATTGTTGTTTTGATGCATTTTCCTGTAAATTTCTGTCCAAATATTACTTCCATCACAAAACAGTCACCAAATATGGACCCTTGAGACCCTTGAGACCTTTCCGACAATATGCGTTTTGTCAAGATTGGAAAAGATTTTGAATATAAAGTAGTTAAAATAATTGTTGTAATATGAAACATGACACCGCCCACTAGGGGGAGGAGCCTGCTAGAATAATTTAGAGTAACGTTTCCATGGCAACACAATGTCCGATTTCAAAACGGTTTTCACAGGATGAATTTTGAGTTTGTAAGCTTTCAAATGATACCTAATTTGTGATAATTACTTAAATATATGATATGAAAAAGGCGATAAAAAAAGAGCACCAGGCGTCCCACCTGTGGAGAGGTTAAGTGTTTGTATACAAATCAGTTAATGTAGTATCAAATAACTCTCATAGTTTACAACATCAGTTCAGAAATGAGTTTTCCTTCAGAACATTTTCCATGTATTGTACCTGATATATATCCAAAATAATCCATATTGAATTGAATCGAAAGCTTGTGAATCGAAATAGAATCGATTTGTGTCAATACGCAGCCCTAATATGCACATTCATCCACATGAAGCCATATTTCCCTGCACATGATGATGAGGTTTGGATGTGTGTTTGTTCCTCAGAGCCGACGGTTCGGGCGGAGCTCATGGAGCAAATCCCACACATCGCCATCTTCTGCCAGGAGAACCGGCCCTCCATCCCACTGGCCTTCTCCAAGTACCTGCTGCCCATCGTGGTCCGATACCTGGCGGACCAGAACAACCTGGTGAGTGGGAGTGGGAGTGGGTCGGGCTCGGGCGGTCACATGACTGATGGGTGGGTCACATGACTGATGGGGCGGTCACATGACTGATGGGTGGGGTCACATGACTGATGGGGCGGTCACATGACTGATGGGTGGGGTCACATGACTGATGGGGCGGTCACATGACTGCTGGGTGGGTCACATGACTCCTGGGGCGGTCACATGACTGCTGGGTGGGTCACATGACTCCTGGGTGGGTCACATGACTCCTGGGTCAGCTGCTGGTGTTTCCTGCCTCAGGTGCGTAAGACGAGTCAGGCGGCGCTGCTGGTTCTGCTGGAGCAGGAGCTGATCGAGCGAGGGGATGTGGAGAGTCTGGTGTGTCCGGTTCTGGTGGATCTGACCGCTCCGGACAGCAATGATGATGTGAAGACCGAAGCCATGTCGGTGAGCAGACCCTCCTCTACTTCCATACGCATTATAATACTACACAATCTCACACTTTCACAGCAATAAACTCAAACCTGGACATGTTTTAGCATATTTTCACATTCTTAGAATTCATTATATAAGTATATGTTTTTTACAGCATTAAATAATAATAATAATAATAATAGTCAAAAATAAGCATATATTTATTATATAAGCATATATAATATAAGCATATATAAGCATATATTTAATTTAATGCTGTGAAAATATTTTTTTTCAATATAATATCTATTCAAATTAGGCCCATATTATTTATTATATATAATATGGGTCTATTTTAATATTATATTATTTAAAATGTATATATTTTCACAGTAATAAAGTAAATAATATGGGCCAGTTGTATCTTTTTTTTATTATTAATATAAACATTTTCATAGCATTAAAGTAAATATGTGCCTATTTTATTATGATTTGTATTATATTTACATAAATATTAATTTTCACAGCAATAAAGTAAATAATATGGACTTTTTATAGTTATTATATTATAATCTGACGCTTTCACAGCAATAAAGTCAAACGTGGACATGTTTTATTATATTTTCACATTCTTATAATTAATTATATAAATATTTATTTTTTACAGCATTAAACAATAATAATAATAATAATAGTCAAAAATAAGCATATATTTAATTTAATGCTGTGAAAATATTTTTTCAATATAATATCTATTCAAATTAGGCCCATATTATTTATTATATATAATATGGGTCTATTTTAATATTATATTATTTAAAATGTATATATTTTCACATTAATAAAGTAAATAATATGGACTTTTTATAGTTATTATATTATAATCTGACGCTTTCACAGCAATAAAGTCAAACGTGGACATGTTTTATTATATTTTCACATTCTTATAATTAATTATATAAATATTTATTTTTTACAGCATTAAACAATAATAATAATAATAATAGTCAAAAATAAGCATATATTTAATTTAATGCTGTGAAAATATTTTTTCAATATAATATCTATTCAAATTAGGCCCATATTATTTATTATATATAATATGGGTCTATTTTAATATTATATTATTTAAAATGTATATATTTTCACATTAATAAAGTAAATAATATGGGCCAGTTGTATCATTTTTTAAAAATTATTATATTATAAAAATAAACATTTTCATAGCATTAAAGTAAATATGTGCCTATTTTATTATGATTTGTATTATATTTACATAAATATTAATTTTCACAGCAATAAAGTAAATAATATGGACTTTTTATAGTTATTATATTATAATCTGACGCTTTCACAGCAATAAAGTCAAACGTGGACATGTTTTATTATATTTTCACATTCTTATAATTCATTATATAAATATATATTTTTTACAGCATTAAACAATAATTATAATAGTCAAAAATAAGCATATATTTAATTTAATGCTGTGAAAATATTTTTTTAAATATAATATCTATTCAAATTAGGCCCATATTATTTATTATATATAATATGGGTCTATTTTAATATTATATTATTTAAAATGTATATATTTTCACAGTAATAAAGTAAATAATATGGGCCAGTTGTATCCTTTTTTATTATTATATTATAAAAATAAACATTTTCACAGCATTAAAGTAAATATGTGCCTATTTTATTATGATTTGTATTTACATAAATATAAATTTTCACAGCAATAAAGTAAATAATATGGACTTTTTATAGTTATTATATTATAATCATATGTTTTTACAGCAATAAAGTCAAACGTGGACTTATTTTATTGTTTTTTTTATTATATTGTTTCACATTCCTATAATGAATTATATAAATATTTATTTTTTACAGCATTAAACAATACTAATAATAATAATAATAGTCAAAAATAAGCATATTTAATTTAATGCTGTGAAAATATATTTTTTTGATATACTATCTATTAAAATTAGGCCCATATTATTTATTTTATATAATATGGGTCTATTTTAATATTGTTATTTAAAAAAATAAAATAAATATATATATATATATCACAGCAATAAAGTAAATAATATGGGCCAATTTTATAATGTTTTTATTATTATATTATAAAAATAAAAATTTTCACCGCATTAAAGTAAATATGTACCTATTTTATTATGATTTGTATTATATTTACATAAATATAAATTTTCACAGCTATAAAGTAAATATGGACTTTTTTATAGTTATTATATAAATATACATTTTCACAACGTTAACTTGAGTCATATGTGCCTATTTTATTATAATTTTTATATAATTTTATATTTATTATATTATATTTACATAAATATTAATTTTCACAGCAATAAAGTAAACAAATATGGACTTTTTATAGTTATTATATAAATGTACATTTTCACAGCATAAAAGTGAATATTGGCCTATTTTAATATATTATATTGTATTATATTATATACAATATGCAATTTCACAGCATTAACATAAATATGGACCTGTTTTATTATCATCTTTATTATGATATTATATTTACATAAATATACATTTTCAAAGCATTAATGTAAGTCATATGTGCCTAGTTTTATTATCATTTGTATTATATAAATATTAATTTTCACAGCATAAAATAAATTATGGATCTATTTTATTATCATGTTTATTATGATATAATAATTGTATATGTATTATATTTATATAAATATTAATTTTCACAGCAATAAAGTAAATAATATAGGCATTTTTATAGTTATTATATTATAAAAATATAAATTTTCACAGCATTAAAGTAAATATGTACCTATTTTATTATAATTTGTATTATTATATTTGCATAAATAAACATGTTCACAGCAATAAAGTAAATCATATGGGCCTTTACTGTAGTTATTATATAAATATACATTTTCACAGCGTTAAAGTAAATATGGGCCTATTTTAGTTTATTATATTATATAGTATTACATAAAATATGCAATTTCACAGCATTAAAATTATTACAATGTACCTGTTTTATAGTCATTTTTATTATTATATAAATGTTAATTTTCACAGCATTAACATAAATATGGACCTATTTTATCATCTTTATTATGATATTATATTTACATGAATATACATAAAATGCCCATCCCTAATTATAATGACAAATATTAATTTTCATAACATTACACTCATATGTGCCTATTTTATTGTCATTTTGTATTATATTATTTACATAAATATTAATTTTCTCAGCATAAAATAAATATGGACTATGATATTATATTTGCATAAATATTAATTTTCACAGCATTGAATTAAGTCTCATGGGCCTATTTTATATATATATACAGTATAGTGATGCTGAAATGTCTGGTTAATGGTGTTGTCTCAGATAATCTGCAAGATGTCGCCGATGGTGGGGAAGGACATCACGGAGCGGCTGTTTCTGCGCCGCTTCTGCGAGATGTGCTGCGACTGCAGGATGTTCCACGTGCGGAAGGTCAGCGCCTCTGATTGGCTGGTGTTCAGCGCCTCTGATTGGCTGGTGTTCAGGGACTCTGATTGGCTGGTGCTGATCACAGGTGTGTGTGTGTGTGTGTGTGTGTGTGTTTGCGTCCCACAGGTGTGTGCGGCGAACTTCGGGGACGTCTGCAGTGTTGTAGGAGGAGAGGCCACAGAGGAACTGCTGGTAAATACATTTGCATTTATTTAAATGAGTTTGTTTATTTACATTTTATTTATTTTAATTAATTTATTTATTTTTGCTTAGGTGTTTGTTTATTTAAAGGTCCCATGGCATGGCATTTTCTATTATTTTATAGTGTTTCCTGAGGTGTACTTATATTGTTAGTATGACTTTTACATCATAAAATGTCATAATTTAGAAATAAAAGGCATTTTTTCTATACTGCTGTTTGCCCTGTGGCTGAATGCCCTGCTTCAAGAGGCGTGTCTGCTGTGAGACTTCAGTAAAAACGCCCACTGTTGTGATTGGCTGACATCTTTGCATTTGAAATGAGCGGAGGGGGCGTGGTTTAACGAGGTCTACGAGGCACGAGCAGCTGCCAGAGAGACGGATGGACCTGAGTTCACTTCTCATCAGTTCTCTCAGTACGTCTCAGTTCAGTGAGCTATGTCTGAACTGTTGTAGTTACAGCATATACTTCAGGTTATTCGTCTATTTCTAGTCGGAGGGACTGTCACTCATGTCAGAAAGTTAGTAACTTTAGTAAATTATGGATCAGCGCTGACTGGAGACGCGAATTGTTTAGAACGATTCAGTCCGATTTGGTGAACTGGTTCGGTTCACTAAAAAGAACCGGTTCAAAAGAAAGATCGTTCGCGAACCGGACATCACTAATGTACCAGAGACTGAGCTCAGCGATTGCTAACAAAGTTATTTATAGTAACTACTGAGTTATGAGAGCACTGTCAGTCAGCGCGAGTTTATTGTGTTTGTATCTGAGAGTTCTGAATAAACACGAGTCCCAGTCACGCCGAGTCCGTCTTCATCATTATTACCAACTTTGTAACACATGCAAAGTACCATTACAGCTGTCGAGATGAACGAGTTAAAAGTAAGTGTTGATAATAGCATTATTTTTAAAATAAAATAAAAGCATCAGTGACGCGCGTTGAGTACACAGCGCAAACAAAGACACAGCAGCAGTAATCGGATGTAATCCAGTTTATTGTGGGAATAGCTGGCTAGCCTAGCCCAGATACCCTCACGCTTACCCCCTTCTGCTTAATCTCACCCCGCGTTTGGTGCCTCCGCTGTGGGCAGATGCAGTACTGGGGGTCGGGGATGCTGAAGGCCGAGCTTCGGCGTGCGTGAAGTTTATCTCCAAAGATGTGGCTCTGCTGATGTTGAGCAGAAACTCATGACTGTATGCACATTTTAGAACAGATAGACGCGACGAGGACGTAAAAAAACACTGACTCACAAGATAGAAAACACAGCTCTGTCTGGAGAGAGAGAAGTATAAATAATTAGCTACACATCAGAAATCACTGATCACAGATCAGAAGGAACTGAAGAAAGACTTCTGTTTTCATTTGTACATCCAAACACTGAGAAACTGCCAGCGTTCACTCGTTCACAACCCATGATCATCTCTCGAGCGTTTGCATGGGCGTGGCAGATTCTCTGGGCGGAGGAAAGGGAGGAAACCGTTCCTGCTCTGATGTCATAACAGGAGACTTCAGGATTGGCTAGTCTGGCCTGTCATTTTCTCAAAGGCAGAGAGAGACAGCCAGAACTCGGGTTTACACCGATCAACATTTCTATCCACTTGGGGACCATATTCAGGCTAGGGGAACTCATATTAATGTTGAAAAACCTCATAAAATGAAAATTTCATGCCATGGGACCTTTACATTTATTTGAATGTATTTAAATGTATTTAAATGTATTAGTTTGTTCATTTAAATAAATGTATGTATTTATTTATTTACATTTAATGATATATTCTATATCATATTATATCTATTTTTAATATTCAATATTAATTTTACAGCATTAAAGTAAATAATATGGGCCTAATTATAATTATTTTATTATGATATAATATAATTATATAAATATTCATGTTCAGAGCATTTTCCCTTCCCCCTCTGTTCTTATAATTGTGTTATCTTATAATTATATAAATATTAATTTAATTATTATATTGTAATTATAAATTAATTATCACAGCATTAAAGTCATGGGCCTATTTTATTATTATTATTATTATATTAAAGTATGCTTACACTGTAAGTGACGAACAAGCACACACACACACACACACACATATGTATAATGTATATTATTAATTAATTATATAATTGACCCTTTTCATGTTAATTTTAAAGTTGTGATTTAAAAAAAACAAAAAAAAACAAAATGTATATATATATATATATATATATATATATATAATATTATTATTATTATTTTTAAATGTCTTTTAATTTTGATTAATTATTTTAGTTATTAAATAAGAAATGTGGTCTTGGCATCTCGCTGAAATAAAATAACTTTACTTTAATATGTGTGTGTGTGTGTGTGTGAGTGAATGAATGGTAATTATTTTCTGAACCATAACGATCGGCTGGTTCTTGAAGCTGAGATTGTAAAGTTTTGTTTATGCAGAAACTAGGGCTGAACGATGTTGGAAAAAAATCTAATTGCGAATTATTATTATTATTATTATTATTATTATTTTTTTTTATTTTTTTTTTTTTTTTTACTAATATTGCGATTTAATATGCGATTATTTTTTAAACTCTTTATCTTCTGTATTATTCAACAATACATCATTGTATAGTAATGGTGGAAATCTTTAATTGGTACCCCACGATCCGATTACAAAACATTCTTGAACTTTTTCCTTATTAATTAATCTAATTAATTTATTATAACTTAAAATGTTTTTTATTATGATATATGTAATTATAAGCTATTTTAAAATAACTAGGACATTATAACATTTTAATTAAAACAATTGCATGTTAATAATTTTAAATATATAGACTAATATAGCTGCAAAACATAATCTAGTAAATCATAAAGAGGAACAAAAAAACATATTACAAGCAATGAACAAAGAGTGCTTTCAGTGTTTAAGAGTGTCTGAACTGAGTGATTTTTCTCTTTCTCAGCTTTACTGTTGTTTGATTATTAATCATGACATCATCATAGACAGCGGGAGACCTGCATTCACACTAATGCACAATCTCTTTTGAAATATAAGATGTTTTTGCCCTGTCTGTTTAATTCATTAAGACATTACTGACGGTGTTTACATTAATTTTGCGTCATAAAAGCATTTTGAGACGCGCACAGACGCGCGCTCGCGAGCACTCTTCACAAAGCGCTGCGTGAGCATTTGAAATGGAAAACCTTCTGTCAGTCCATCCATCCATCATCTTCCGCTTATCCGGGGCCGGGTCGCGGGGGCAGCAGTCTAAGCAGAGATGCCCAGACTTCCCTCTCCCTAGACACTTCCTCTAGCTCTTCCGGGGGGACACCGAGGCGTTCCCAGGCCAGCCGGGAGACATAGTCCCTCCAGCGTGTCCTTGGTCTTCCCCGGGGCCTCCTCCCGGTTGGACATGCCCGAAACACCTTCCCGGGAAGGCGTCCAGGAGGCATCCGGAACAGATGCCCGAGCCACCTCAGCTGTCCCCTCTCGATGTGGAGGAGCAGCGGCTCTACTCTGAGTTCCTCCAGAGTGACTGAGCTTCTCACCCTATCTCTAAGGGAGCGCCCAGCCACCCTGCGGAGAAAGCTCATTTCGGCCGCCTGTATCCGGGATCTTGTCCTTTCGGTCATGACCCAAAGCTCATGACCATAGGTGAGAGTAGGAAAGTAGATTGACCGGTAAATCGAGAGCTTCGCCTTACGGCTTAGCTCTTTCTTCACCACAACAGACCGGTACATCGACCGCATTACTGCAGAAGCTGCACCGATCCGTCTGTCAATCTCCCGTTCCATCCTTCCCTCACTCGTGAACAAGACCCCTAGATACTTGAACTCCTCCACTTGGGGCAGGAACTCTCCACCAACCTGAAGTGGGCAACCCACCCTTTTCCGACTGAGGACCATGGCCTCGGATTTGGAGGTGCTGATCCCCATCCCAGCCGCTTCACACTCGGCTGCAAACCGTCCCAGTGCATGCTGAAGGTCCTGGTTAGAAGGGGCCAACACGACAACATCATCCGCAAAGAGCAGAGACGAAACCGTGTGGTCCCCAAACCTGACACCCTCCGGCCCTTGGCTGCGCCTAGAAATTCTGTCCATAAAAATTATGAACAGAACCGGCGACAAAGGGCAGACCTGCCGGAGTCCAACATGCACCGGGAACAAGTCTGACTTACTGCCGGCAATGCGGACCAAACTCCTGCTTCGGTCATACAGGGACCGGACAGCCCTCAGCAAAGGACCCCGGACCCCATATTCCCCCAGCACCCTCCACAGGACGCCACGGGGAACACAGTCGAATGCCTTCTCCAAATCCACAAAACACATGTGGACTGGTTGGGCAAACTCCCATGAACCCTCCAGCACCCTGTAGAGGGTATAGAGCTGGTCCAGTGTTCCACGACAGGGACGAAAACCAGACTGTTCCTCCTGAATCCGAGGTTCCACTATCGGCCGGATTCTCCTCTCCAGTACCCTGGCATAGACTTTCCCGGGGAGGCTGAGAAGTGTGATCCCCCTATAGTTGGAACACACCCTCCGGTCCCCCTTTTTAAAAAGAGGGACCACCACCCCGGTCTGCCATCCCAGAGGCACTGTCCCCGACCGCCACGCGATGCTGCAGAGGCGTGTCAGCCAAGACAGCCCCACAACATCCAGAGACTTGAGGTACTCAGGGCGGATCTCATCCACCCCCGGTGCCTTGCCACCGAGGAGTTTCTTGACCACCTCGGTGACTTCAGCCCGGGTGATGGACGAGTCCTCCTCTGAGCCCCCAGCCTCTGCTTCCTCAATGGAAGACGTGACGGCGGGATTGAGGAGATCCTCGAAGTATTCCTTCCACCGTCCGACAACATCCCCAGTTGAGGTCAACAGCCGCCCATCGCCACTGTAAACAGCGTTGGTAGGCACTGCTTCCCCCTCCTGAGGCGCCGGACGGTTTGCCAGAATCTCTTCGAGGCCAGCCGATAGTCTTTTTCCATGGCCTCACCGAACTCCTCCCAGGCCCCGAGTTTTTGCCTCCACAACCACCCGGGCTGCAGTCCGTTTAGCCTGCCGGTACATGTCAGCTGCCTCAGGAGTCCCACAAGCCAGCCAGGCCCGATAGGACTCCTTCTTCAGCTTGACGGCATCCCTTACTTCCGGTGTCCACCACCGGGTTCGGGGATTGCCGCCTCGACAGGCACCGGAGACCTTGCGTCCACAGCTCCGAGCGGCCGCTTTGACAATGGAGGTGGAGAACATGGTCCACTCGGACTCAATATCTCCAGCCTCCCTCGGGATCCGGTCGAAGCTCTGCCGGAGGCAGGAGTTGAAGATCTCTCTGACAGGAGACTCGGCCAAACGTTCCCAGCAGACCCTCACAGTACGTTTGGGTCTACCGAGTCTATCCAGCTTCCTCCCCCGCCATCGGATCCAACTCACCACCAGGTGGTGATCAGTTGACAGCTCCGCCCCTCTCTTCACCCGAGTGTCCAAGACATGCCAGAACTGCCAGAATAATAATAATAATACGCTGTTTGTTAATTGGCCAGAGGAGAACTGGCACCCCGACTGAGCCTGGTTTCTCCCAAGGTTTATTTTTCTCCATTAGGTCACCTAATGGGGTTTTGGTTTCCTTGCCACTGTTGCCTCTGGCTTGGCGTGCTCAGTGGGGGACACTAAATTTTTCAACTAAACATCGAAATACATCTAAATAATAAACTAAATTAACAATTTAAACTAAATTACTGATCAAATTATTGATCTAAAGCCCACACTGTCACTGTATGATACTTGAAATTTTTTTACATAACATAACAATTTTACAAAACATAGCTCCTAGGGTCATTCGGGTACTCAAACCCCTCCACCACGTTAAGGTGGCAGTTCATGGAGTAGACCTTCTGTCAGTGAGTTACTTATTTTTTAATATACGCGCACTGCATTCCTAACGACATGAATGAAGCCTTCGTTGAGCGTTTGTAAGGAAAACACCGGCGGGCGAGAACACGCACTGTAAGCGCGACATCAAGCAAAGTTTCTCACAGCGCTTATCCTGTGCAAAGAAGCCTGCGAATGTCATTGCGATTCGCGCCGTCAACCGTTCCGGACGTTATGAAATATTATTTTATGGTGTGTGTGTGTGTGTATGTGTGAGAGAGAGAGAGAGAGAGAGAAAGAGAGAGATAATGGAAGCAATCAGAATACGGGTGTTTCTAAAACACGCAGCGCCACCGCGCACCTGCAGTTAAAATCGAAGCTCAGAATCGATCCAGAATCATTGGAGAAGAATCTTTTCTCCCTCCTCTACTGTAGCCTATAGTATGAACAACACAATATTAGATAGATCAAACACACACCGTTTTTTCCCCCTTTTAGGCCAGGCATATGATATGTGTAATGTGCCAAGTTGCTTCTTCTGCAGACTTTACTCTCGCGTGTCACGTGACCAGACTGTAATCGCAGCCTTTGCGGTTAGGAAATCGTGTTTTATCATATCGCGATATTATCGCAAATGCAATTAATCGTTCAGCCCTAGTAGAAACTGACTGTCAGAAATAAGACTCATTTACTGGAGTAAAGCATGTGACCGCGAGCCCTGTTTGAGTTCAGATTGAGGAGGGTTTGAAAAGGCTGTATAAGTGTTGTGATGTCCTGTCTCTCTCTCCAGGGTTTGAAAAGGCTGTATAAGTGTTGAGATGTCCTGTCTCTCTCTCCAGGGTTTGAAAAGGCTGTATAAGTGTTGAGATGTCCTGTCTCTCTCTCCAGGGTTTGAAAAGGCTGTATAAGTGTTGTGATGTCCTGTCTCTCTCTCCAGGGTTTGAAAAGGCTGTATAAGTGTTGAGATGTCCTGTCTCTCTCTCCAGGGTTTGAAAAGGCTGTATAAGTGTTGAGATGTCCTGTCTCTCTCTCCAGGGTTTGAAAAGGCTGTATAAGTGTTGAGATGTCCTGTCTCTCTCTCCAGGGTTTGAAAAGGCTGTATAAGTGTTGAGATGTCCTGTCTCTCTCTCCAGGGTTTGAAAAGGCTGTATAAGTGTTGTGATGTCCTGTCTCTCTCTCCAGGGTTTGAAAAGGCTGTATAAGTGTTGAGATGTCCTGTCTCTCTCTCCAGGGTTTGAAAAGGCTGTATAAGTGTTGTGATGTCCTGTCTCTCTCTCCAGGGTTTGAAAAGGCTGTATAAGTGTTGTGATGTCCTGTCTCTCTCTCCAGGGTTTGAAAAGGCTGTATAAGTGTTGAGATGTCCTGTCTCTCTCTCCAGGGTTTGAAAAGGCTGTATAAGTGTTGTGATGTCCTGTCTCTCTCTCCAGGGTTTGAAAAGGCTGTATAAGTGTTGTGATGTCCTGTCTCTCTCTCCAGGGTTTGAAAAGGCTGTATAAGTGTTGTGATGTCCTGTCTCTCTCTCCAGGGTTTGAAAAGGCTGTATAAGTGTTGAGATGTCCTGTCTCTCTCTCCAGGGTTTGAAAAGGCTGTATAAGTGTTGTGATGTCCTGTCTCTCTCTCCAGGGTTTGAAAAGGCTGTATAAGTGTTGTGATGTCCTGTCTCTCTCTCCAGGGTTTGAAAAGGCTGTATAAGTGTTGAGATGTCCTGTCTCTCTCTCCAGGGTTTGAAAAGGCTGTATAAGTGTTGAGATGTCCTGTCTCTCTCTCCAGGGTTTGGAAAGGCTGTATAAGTGTTGTGATGTCCTGTCTCTCTCTCCAGGGTTTGGAAAGGCTGTATAAGTGTTGTGATGTCCTGTCTCTCTCTCCAGGGTTTGGAAAGGCTGTATAAGTGTTGTGATGTCCTGTCTCTCTCTCCAGGGTTTGGAAAGGCTGTATAAGTGTTGTGATGTCCTGTCTCTCTCTCTCCAGCTGCCGCGGTTCTTCCAGCTGTGTGCGGATAACGTGTGGGGCGTGAGGAAGGCCTGTGCCGAATGCTTCATGAGCGTGTCCTCGGCCACATCTGCAGAAGTGCGGAGGACCAAACTCTCCGCTCTGTTCATCAGTCTGATCAGCGACCCCTCGCGCTGGGTACGTCTCATCCCTCACACTCCATGAGTCCAGATCCAGGGCCCGGTTCACTCACAATCTCCATGCAAAGAGCAGCTCATAGTCACAAAACTATAAGACATGTGGCCGTTTACTCTTAAAATTAACTAAAAAATGAAGAAAAAAGAAAAAAGTAGTTCAGAAAGCATCTTAACCCTTAAAAGAGATGTTAAAGGGATAGTTCACCCAAAAACGAAAATGTGAAGTTTATCTGCTTTCCCCTAAGGCATCCAAGATGTAGGCGTCTTCGTTTCTTCAGTAGAACACAAATGAAGATTTTTAACTCAACTGTTGCTGTGTGTCGCTCATATAATGCTTCTCAATGGAGACTAATTCTATTAGAGTAAAAAAAAACATGGACAGACAACTTCAATGTGTCGTCACGAGTTTAATTTGATGTCTTAAGACACGAAACCCAACGGTATTTATGCAAATATATCACCTCATATCAGACGAACGCTTCAGCTCTGCAGACTGACATCACTTCCTGTGTGTGAGGTCAAAATTCTGGCCGGTCATAGATATGTATACGTAGATTCCTCATTAGTGCCTGCGTGGATCACTCGAATGAGGAATCTATATATATATCTATGACCCGGCCGCTATTTTGACCTCACTCACAGGAAGTGATGTCAGTCTGCAGAGCTGAAGCGTTCGTCTGATATGAGGTGATATATTTGCATAAATACCGTTGGGTTTCTCTCAGAAACCGATCGTTTCGTGTCTTAAGACATCAATGTGTCGCCACGAGTTTAATTTGAAGTTGTCTGTGCATGTTTTTTTTTGTTGTGAGTGAGAGATAACGGTAAAATAGGACAATTTGTGCTTGTAATTTCAAAGTGAAGGCTTAGAATAGACCCTATACTTAAAAGCGCTCCTTTTTTCCCCTTTTTGGACAACCAACCAATCACAGTCTTCAAAAGAGTGTGTCATGCGTAGCAATGGGGTCAGCCCTGCCTCTTCACTGAGATAAGAGCTTGTGTATTCTCCTTGCTCAGAGTTGCTCTCAGATCTCAGTCCTGAATAGCTCTTAAGCTAAGACTCCTACAGAAAAGTGTTTCAGCTAAATTGGGAGTTTTCTGAGAGGACTCTTAGAATCTGTATGAATACGGGCCCTGATCATTTCTCTGACACGCATGTCCTTCTTTCTTCAGTGGAAAATAAACGTTTTCAGGATTTCTGCTCATAATGGCCTTCAATGGGAACCAATGACTGAAGGTCCAAATCACTGCAGTTTCAGAGGCTCTGACCAATCACAGACGAGGAATAGAGTCTGATCTAGACAAACCATCGCCATATTTACAACACACACACACACACACACACACATTTATACACTTTAACCTCAGATGGACTTCGGGGTTGTTCTTCTTCATGGCGTATGACGTCATCACGTCAGAAAGGTCACATGACGTATGTGGAAGTGTTAAACGAACGTGCAAAGACTAAATCAAACGCCCTTTACACAAATAAAGGTTAAACAACAACATTTGAGGAGATCATGAGACACTGGGGGTTTAATTTATATTTGTTTATTTGCATTTATTTGTTTATTTACATTTATTAGTTTATTTGCATTTATATATTTAAATACATTTATATTTGTTTGAATTCATTTGTTTATTTACATTTATTAGTTTATTCAAGTGTATTAGTTTGTTTATTTAAATTAATTTATTTGTTTATTTAAATGTATTTGTTTATTTGCATTTATTTGTTTATTTACATTTATTTATTTGCATTTATTTGTTTATTTAAATTCAATTATGTATTCACATTTACATGGTCGGTAATTCCACCTATGTCATGTGACCTTTCTGACGTGATGACATCATGAATAGTCGCAACACTGAAGTCGCGCATTCGCGGTTAAAGTGTATAAATGTGTGTGTGTGTGTGTGTGTTGTAAATATGGCGATGGTTTGTCTAGATCAGACTCTATTCCTCGTCTGTGATTGGTCCGAGCCTCTGAAACTGCAGTGATTTGGACCTTCAGCCGCTGGTTCCCATTGAAGGCCATTATGTGGAGAGAAATCCTGGAATGTTTTCCTCTTTTCCACTGGAGGAAGAAAGACATGAACATCTGGGATGAGATGGAGTGAGTAGATGATCAGGAACTGGTCCTTCAACCCTCTGGGGCTCTTCGTCATTTCTGACCGGAACATGTTCTGTTTTGAAATGTTAAAAAGCACAGCGTCATCAGAATGATATGAAACTTGGTGACTTTTCTAGCATTAGGACTGTAAACACACACACAAATTGGGGTCATGATTCGAGCATGCTAATTGGTCGTAAAAAAAAAAAAGTAGCGTTCATTGTCTTCTGTCATAAATGAGCGACCATAGGAAATGAATGGGAAATCGGCAAAAACACAAATTCTCTGAATATTTGTGTGTACAATCTACAAATCGGCCACAATGCTGAAAAAAAGTACACAGTAGTGACACTCTAAAACATCAAGAGTGTGATATTGACACACACACACACACACACACACACACACACGAAAAACTGAACATATGAACCACATTTTGAATTTGTAAAAATCACAGCATCAGAATGACATGAAACTTTTCTAGCATTAGGGATGTAAACACACAAAATTGAGGGCATGATTCGAGCATGCTAAGGGGTCTGGAAAAAAAAGTACTCCCACTTGTGCTCTTCGGTCATAAATGACACCATAGGAAATGAATGGGAAATCTGCGAAAACACAAATTCACAGAAAAAAAAAATCTATATTTCTAACAAACAAAAAAAAAATCTAAAACTTTATAATAGTCTTTGAGATTTATTTAAATATATATTCAAATCCATCACAAAAAAAAAAATCATTAAATGTGGTCAAAACAGAACTAGTGAATCCTCAAGCCTCTCCATAGAGACCTCTAGTGGTTACACACAGGGTTGCAGGATTTATTAAATAATTCCACAAGAGGGGCTAATCTGCCTTCAAAAACATATTTTGAAGGCCTTGACTCTATTTTTAACCTGAAATACTGCAATAATTATTTTTTTTGTAATTTTTTTTTATTTTTTATTATTATTTTCAATGGTAAAAATAGACCATAATTATTGCATAAATATAAAAACAAATCATCAAATCATCTCAAAATACAAAATTAAAAAGAACAAATATTATTGAAGAAAAATAAATTGCATTGGTTTTACTGGGGTGGAGGAAGTTTAATTTTTAGGAAGATGACCAATGCAGCCCCTAAAGGAAGAGCAGCAGAGGGTTAAAGAGCGGCGGAGGGTTAATCAGCGGCGGAGGGTTAATGAGCGGCGGAGGGTTAAAGAGCGGCGGAGGGTTAAAGAGCGGCGGAGGGTTAAAGAGCGGCGGAGGGTTAATCAGCGGCGGAGGGTTAATGAGCGGCGGAGGGTTAATGAGCGGCGGAGGGTTAATGAGCGGCGGCGGAGGGTCAATGAGCGGCGGAGGGTCAATGAGCAGCGGAGGGTTAATCAGCGGCGTAGGGTTAATGAGCGGCGGAGGGTTAATGAGCGGCGGAGGGTTAATCAGCGGCGGAGGGTTAATGAGCGGCGGAGGGTTAAAGAGCGGCGGAGGGTTAATGAGCGGCGGAGGGTTAATGAGCGGCGGAGGGTTAATGAGCGGCGGAGGGTTAATGAGCGGCGGAGGGTTAATGAGCGGCGGAGGGTTAATGAGCGGCGGAGGGTTAATGAGCGGCGGAGGGTTAATGAGCGGCGGAGGGTTAATGAGCGGCGGAGGGTTAATCAGCGGCGGAGGGTCAATGAGCGGCGGAGGGTCAATGAGCGGCGGAGGGTTAATCAGCGGCGGAGGGTTAATCAGCGGCGGAGGGTTAATGAGCGGCGGAGGGTTAATGAGCGGCGGAGGGTTAATCAGCGGCGGAGGGTTAATGAGCGGCGGAGGGTTAATGAGCGGCGGAGGGTTAATGAGCGGCGGAGGGTTAATGAGCGGCGGAGGGTTAAAGAGCGGCGGAGGGTTAAAGAGCGGCGGAGGGTTAATGAGCGGCGGAGGGTTAATGAGCGGCGGAGGGTTAATTAGCGGCGGAGGGTTAATGAGCGGCGGAGGGTTAATGAGCGGCGGAGGGTTAATGAGCGGCGGAGGGTTAATGAGCGGCGGAGGGTTAAAGAGCGGCGGAGGGTTAAAGAGCGGCGGAGGGTTAATCAGCGGCGGAGGGTTAATGAGCGGCGGAGGGTCAATGAGCGGCGGAGGGTCAATGAGCGGCGGAGGGTCAATGAGCGGCGGAGGGTCAATGAGCGGCGGAGGGTTAATGAGCGGCGGAGGGTTAAAGAGCGGCGGAGGGTTAATCAGCGGCGGAGGGTTAATGAGCGGCGGAGGGTTAATGAGCGGCGGAGGGTTAATGAGCGGCGGAGGGTTAATGAGCGGCGGAGGGTTAATGAGCGGCGGAGGGTTAATGAGCGGCGGAGGGTCAATGAGCGGCGGAGGGTCAATGAGCGGCGGAGGGTCAATGAGCGGCGGAGGGTCAATGAGCGGCGGAGGGTCAATGAGCGGCGGAGGGTCAATGAGCGGCGGAGGGTCAATGAGCGGCGGAGGGTCAATGAGCGGCGGAGGGTCAATGAGCGGCGGAGGGTCAATGAGCGGCGGAGGGTCAATGAGCGGCGGAGGGTCAATGAGCGGCGGAGGGTTAAAGAGCGGCGGAGGGTCAATGAGCGGCGGAGGGTTAAAGAGCGGCGGAGGGTTAAAGAGCGGCGGAGGGTTAATCAGCGGCGGAGGGTTAATGAGCGGCGGAGGGTTAATGAGCGGCGGAGGGTTAATGAGCGGCGGAGGGTTAATGAGCGGCGGAGGGTTAATGAGCGGCGGAGGGTCAATGAGCGGCGGAGGGTCAATGAGCGGCGGAGGGTCAATGAGCGGCGGAGGGTTAAAGAGCGGCGGAGGGTTAAAGAGCGGCGGAGGGTCAATGAGCGGCGGAGGGTCAATGAGCGGCGGAGGGTTAAAGAGCGGCGGAGGGTTAAAGAGCGGCGGAGGGTTAAAGAGCGGCGGAGGGTTAAAGAGCGGCGGAGGGTTAAAGAGCGGCGGAGGGTTAAAGAGCGGCGGAGGGTCAATGAGCGGCGGAGGGTTAAAGAGCGGCGGAGGGTTAAAGAGCGGCGGAGGGTTAAAGAGCGGCGGAGGGTTAAAGAGCGGCGGAGGGTTAAAGAGCGGCGGAGGGTTAAAGAGCGGCGGAGGGTTAAAGAGCGGCGGAGGGTTAAAGAGCGGCGGAGGGTTAAAGAGCGGCGGAGGGTTAAAGAGCGGCGGAGGGTCAATGAGCGGCGGAGGGTTAAAGAGCGGCGGAGGGTCAATGAGCGGCGGAGGGTTAAAGAGCGGCGGAGGGTTAATGAGCGGCGGAGGGTCAATGAGCGGCGGAGGGTCAATGAGCGGCGGAGGGTTAAAGAGCGGCGGAGGGTTAATGAGCGGCGGAGGGTTAATGAGCGGCGGAGGGTTAATGAGCGGCGGAGGGTCAATGAGCGGCGGAGGGTCAATGAGCGGCGGAGGGTCAATGAGCGGCGGAGGGTCAATGAGCGGCGGAGGGTCAATGAGCGGCGGAGGGTCAATGAGCGGCGGAGGGTCAATGAGCGGCGGAGGGTCAATGAGCGGCGGAGGGTCAATGAGCGGCGGAGGGTCAATGAGCGGCGGAGGGTCAATGAGCGGCGGAGGGTCAATGAGCGGCGGAGGGTCAATGAGCGGCGGAGGGTCAATGAGCGGCGGAGGGTTAAAGAGCGGCGGAGGGTTAATGAGCGGCGGAGGGTCAATGAGCGGCGGAGGGTCAATGAGCGGCGGAGGGTCAATGAGCGGCGGAGGGTCAATGAGCGGCGGAGGGTCAATGAGCGGCGGAGGGTCAATGAGCGGCGGAGGGTCAATGAGCGGCGGAGGGTCAATGAGCGGCGGAGGGTCAATGAGCGGCGGAGGGTCAATGAGCGGCGGAGGGTCAATGAGCGGCGGAGGGTCAATGAGCGGCGGAGGGTTAAAGAGCGGCGGAGGGTTAATGAGCGGCGGAGGGTTAAAGAGCGGCGGAGGGTTAAAGAGCGGCGGAGGGTTAAAGAGCGGCGGAGGGTTAAAGAGCGGCGGAGGGTTAAAGAGCGGCGGAGGGTTAAAGAGCGGCGGAGGGTTAAAGAGCGGCGGAGGGTTAATGAGCGGCGGAGGGTTAAAGAGCGGCGGAGGGTTAAAGAGCGGCGGAGGGTTAAAGAGCGGCGGAGGGTTAAAGAGCGGCGGAGGGTTAAAGAGCGGCGGAGGGTTAAAGAGCGGCGGAGGGTTAATGAGCGGCGGAGGGTTAATGAGCGGCGGAGGGTCAATGAGCGGCGGAGGGTCAATGAGCGGCGGAGGGTCAATGAGCGGCGGAGGGTCAATGAGCGGCGGAGGGTCAATGAGCGGCGGAGGGTCAATGAGCGGCGGAGGGTCAATGAGCGGCGGAGGGTCAATGAGCGGCGGAGGGTCAATGAGCGGCGGAGGGTCAATGAGCGGCGGAGGGTCAATGAGCGGCGGAGGGTCAATGAGCGGCGGAGGGTCAATGAGCGGCGGAGGGTCAATGAGCGGCGGAGGGTCAATGAGCGGCGGAGGGTCAATGAGCGGCGGAGGGTTAAAGAGCGGCGGAGGGTTAATGAGCGGCGGAGGGTCAATGAGCGGCGGAGGGTCAATGAGCGGCGGAGGGTCAATGAGCGGCGGAGGGTCAATGAGCGGCGGAGGGTCAATGAGCGGCGGAGGGTCAATGAGCGGCGGAGGGTCAATGAGCGGCGGAGGGTCAATGAGCGGCGGAGGGTCAATGAGCGGCGGAGGGTTAAAGAGCGGCGGAGGGTTAATGAGCGGCGGAGGGTTAAAGAGCGGCGGAGGGTTAATGAGCGGCGGAGGGTTAATGAGCGGCGGAGGGTTAATGAGCGGCGGAGGGTTAATGAGCGGCGGAGGGTTAATGAGCGGCGGAGGGTTAAAGAGCGGCGGAGGGTTAAAGAGCGGCGGAGGGTTAATGAGCGGCGGAGGGTTAATGAGCGGCGGAGGGTTAATGAGCGGCGGAGGGTTAATGAGCGGCGGAGGGTTAATGAGCGGCGGAGGGTTAATGAGCGGCGGAGGGTTAATGAGTGTGTGCTGCGGAGGGTTAATGAGTGTGTGCTGTGGTCTCAGGTGCGTCAGGCGGCGTTTCAGTCGCTGGGGCAGTTCATCTCCACGTTCGCCAGCACCAGCAGTAACGCGGGGCAGTTCTTCAGAGACGAGGGCAGCTGGAGCGGAGCGCAGACACACAGGTGAGACCACCAGGGCTCATTCAGACAGCAGATTTAGATTTAGTTTTAGTCTAGTTTTAGTCTCCTAAAATCTAATGAGTTTAGTTAAATTGTAATACATTAAGCATTTAAGCGTCACATAACCGACTGACACTCGAACTGACATTTTCACATCCTTCATTTGTTTTTGACATTAAAACATATTACTATATAAACATGGTAAAGTAAACACTGTCATTATTCATCAGCATTAGTTCATAAACACTGGTCTGGCATAAATGTGTGTGATTGATTGAGCCGCTCTGGAGCTGGAGAGTCAAGTCAACTTTATTTGTATAGCGCTTTTAACAATGCAGATTGTTTCAGAGCAGCTTCACAGTGTTAAACAGGAAAATAATGCAGCATAATTGTATTCAGCTGTAGAGCCATTCTGGGGAAAACGCTGATGTCATCAGTTCATTTCAATTATCATACAGTGACAATGTGGGCTTTAGATCAGTAATTAGATCAATAATTTAGTTTATATGCTTAATTTAGTTTAATAATTAGATTTATTTGGAGATTTAGTTGAAAAATGTAGTGTCTCCAACTGAGCCAAGCCAGAGGCAACAGTGGCAAGAAAACCCAAACCCCATCAGGAGCAGAATGGAGGAAAATAAACCTTGGAGAAACCAGGCTCAGTCGGGGGGGCAGTTCTCCTCTGGCCAATCAACAAACAGCGTATGATTATTATTATTATTATTATTATTATTATTCTGGCAACTTTACAGGTCAGAGGTCATAATAGATCGGAATATTCGAAAGATCGGAGTCATCACACCGGAGACGGGTTTATTGAGGATGACATATCGATCTAATGCTGCGTTCACACCAAACGCGAATAGAGCGTCAAAATCGCGCCCACCGCGTCTAGTTTCACGCGCGAACATTTTGAATGCATTCGCGCGTCCGCGGCGAATTGACGCGCATAGAAATCGAGCGTTGGAAGCGATTCAAGGCGCTCCAGGAGAAATATGTCATAAAACACCACTCTGCCTCTTTTCATTTTCATTAAACATATAACGTTATATTAAGCATTAATAACCACACAAATGTGGTCCAGGCAACTCCTACATTATCTTCACTGCATGTATATTTAAATATCCTTAAAATATAAAGTTATGAAACTTCTCTTTGCCCTCAGTCAAAACGATTTGGCAGACAACAAATGATGATTCATGAGAGCAAAGATCAGCCGTTAGATCCACACGAGATGAGCCACTACAGGCCATCAGAGCAGCGGCAGACGGCAGAAGGACTGGCTGAGGAAAGGCTGCTCTCGCTGGGGTTAATGAGCGATGAGCGCCCGGGGATCGCCTGGATCTCACAACTCCAATAACACAAGATTATTTTTTTAAATAGGCGCTCTCTTTATAAATAAACCACAGATTTGAGCTTTAAACAACTACATTCTCACCTGAAAAAGTCTTAAAATACATTTTGTGACACAATAGTTCTATTTTTAAATTATGCAGAGTTTCTCATACACGTCACTTTACCACGTGACCGCAGCGAGCAGGCTCCTGATTGGTTAATGCGGCGCAAATTGGCGCCAAAGTTCAATTTTTTCAACTCGGGCGTCAGGCGCGAATTCGCTTCAAACGCGTGAATGCACAAAAGCACCATTCGCATGTAACGCGCAAGACGCTCAATTCGTGTCCAATTCGCGCAAACTGGACGCGTGAATGAGGCGGATTCGCGTCCTTCGCGCCGCAGGACCTCCAGACGCGCGTCAACACGCCTTTCCATTGACTTAACATTGAAATCACTCGCGCCAGACGCTCTATTCGCGTTTGGTGTGAACGCAGCATAAGAATGATTAAATTGTAATATTCGAACAATCGGAGTCTTCACGCCGGAGACGGGTTTATTGTTTCAGGGGAGTGTGCAACAGCTCCGTGTTTTCCAGCGTGTTCAGCTGTTTACAGCACGTTCAGATCAAATGTGTGCATCTGTGACACAGGACATCAGTTCTGACCGCTTCTGATCCACCCTCACTAACATTTTCATCTCGTTTTTATTTGTTGCAAAAATGACCAAGTTTTTGTCATCCAACACTAGTTTTTATTTAGTTATCGTCTCGTTTTCGTCAGTGAAAAAAGGTCGTTGACGAAAATTATGACACAAATTATTTGTCAACGAAATGAACCCTGCGAGCGACTGATGAAGAGCTGAGGAGCCGTCACACGCTCACCTGTCTTGTGTCTCGTTCAGCACAAACGCAGATGCCGCCGGCAGCTCGTCCGCATCAGAGACGCCTGCCGTTTCCCACAATCCCTCTGACTGTGAGGAGCAGGGCGGAGCTGATGTGGCGGAGGAGGGCGGAGGTGAGCAGACGGCGGAGGTGCTGCCGGCAGACGAGTCCTGCGGCGATTTAAAGTGCCTTCCTGAAGAGACGGAGGCTTCGCCTGGAGCCGATGAGGAGCTGGATTCACTGAAGGACGACCCCTCACCCTCACCCTCGCCCTCGCCCTCACCCTCACCCTCACCCTCGCCCTCGCCCTCACCCTCGCCCTCACCCTCGCCCTCGCCCTCGCCCGCTTCACAAGACGAGCAGGAGCTCTTCAACTCCTTCCACTACTGGAGGACGCCCATCCCAGAGATCGACCTGGAGCTGCTGGAGGAGGAAGAAGAGGAGGAAGAGGAGGAGGAGGACAAGCGGCCGTCCGCTCCAGCGCTGGGCAGGAAACAGCTGGAGGAGCTCATCGAAAACCTGGAGCCGCACATCGACGACCCGGATGTCAAAGGTGAGCGTGAAATTTGTGTCAATGCCCAGCCCTAGTTATACGGCAAGCCCAGGTTATGAATTCTTCATATCAACACTTCAGTTTTCAACAGTTAAAATGTTCATTCCTGATATCAGGAATGGGAGTCTCACTAGGAACGATGGTGAGTCACTAATTCTTGATATCTGTAAATGTATTTCAACATGTTACATTTGTTATTTCTCACATCAATAATTATAATCTCACAACAATAATCAGGAGAGTGATGTCTGATATCTATATCTAATAACAATCACATTCATGATATCAGAAATTAACATAATAAATGTATTTTATATAGCGCCTTTAAAATTAATTTCTCAAGGTGCTTTACATAAAACTTTACACAAGATCAAATACAACAATAACAAAATATTATACTATAAATATAACAAAAGACAAAATAATCCAAATTAACACAATATAAAAAAGTCAAATAAAAGCAAGCCTAAAATAAAATGTTTGAAGACTAGTAAAAAAGTTTTAGCCTATAAAACATTTAAACGATTATGGTAACTTAAAGAATATAAGAGAATTAAATATTAGTTTGAAAAATATTAGATTCATACCATTTCTCCGCGAAGATGTGTCATATAACGCTCTGCGCTTTGAGAGGAATGTGGGACACAAGCTGGATAGACATCTTCTCGAATATCTGCATCTTCATGTTTTGAAAACAAGCAACACTTGTTGTAAAAGGTCTGAAGAGCGGATTTTATCTTCCACAGGGTCAAGACATTTAGGCAATGTTTGATTATTCACTGCCAGAGAAAACAAAACTAAAATCACCGGTGTGTGTGTGTGAAATGCGCTATTCAAATAAACCAAACTTGACGCGCCTTACTAAGTAGAAAATAGTATTTATGTAAAGAGATATAGTAAATTATCTACCTATTTACCTAATTACCCCCTCAACCCCCCAAATGACGATATCATCGACCATCACGATGTTTTACTGTAAACATCGTCAACTGCCAATTTAGGAGACATCGCCCAACCCTAAATTGTTTGCTTTATTTCATGTATAGCTTCTTATACCTTTTACAACCCCAAATCAGAAAAAATTGGGACAGTATGGAAAACGCAAAAAAAAAAAGTGATTTCTAAATTTACTTTGACTTGTATTTCATCGCAGACAATATGAACACAAAATATTTCATGTTTTGTCTGGTCAACTTCATGTCATTTGTAAATATGCATCCTTTCCTGTCATTCAGACCTGCAACACATTTCAAAAAAAGTTGGGACAGGAGCAATTTAGGGCTAGTAATGAGGTAAAATGGTTAAATAATGATGTGATTTGAAACAGGTGATGTCAACAGGTGATTGTAATTATGATTTGGTACAAAAGCAGCATCCAAGAAAGGTCTAATCCTTTAGGAGCAAAGATGGGCCGAGGATCGCCAGTTTGCCAACAAATACGTGAGAAAATTATTGAAATGTTTAAAAACAATGTTCCTCAAAGAAAGATAGGAAGAGATTTGGATATTTCACATTCAACAGTGCATAACATAATTAAAAGATTCAAGGAATCTGGAGGAATTTCAGTGCTTAAGGACAAGGGAGCAAGCCTAAGCTGAACAACCGTGATCTCCGATCCCTCAGGCGGCACTGCATCAAGAATCGTCATTCATCTAGAAGCCATATCACCACATGGGCTCAGGACTACTTTGGCAAACCTTTGTCAAGTACCACAATACGTAGTTACATCCACAAATGCCAGTTAAAACTGTACTGTGCCAAAAGGAAGCCCTATGTTAACAGTGTCCAGAAGCGCCGTCGACTTCTCTGGGCTCGAGGCATCTGGGATGGACCATCACACAGTGGAAACGTGTACTGTGCTCAGATGAAGCAGTATTTCAGGTATTTTTTGGGAGGAATGGACGCCGTGTGCTCCGGACCAAAGAAGAAAAGGATCATCCAGACTGTTACCAGCAACAAGTCCAGAAGCCAGGGTCTGTCATGGTATGGGGTTGTGTCAGTGCCCTTGGCAAAGGTAACTTGCACTTCTGTGAAGGCTCCATTAATGCTGAAAAGTACATCGAGATTTTGGAGCATAATATGCAGCCTTCAAGAAGACATCTTTTCCAGGGACGTCCATGCATATTTCAACAAGACAATGCAAAAGCACATTCTGCACACATTCTGCAGTCCTGGCTGTGGAGGAAGAGGGTTCGGGTTCTTGACTGGCCTGCCTCAGTCCCGACCTGTCTCCAATAGAGAATGTGTGGAAGAGCCCGAACTGTTGCCCACCTTAAGACTTGTTTGCAGGAAGAATGGGACAAAATTACACCTGAAACACTTCATCACTTGGTGTCTTCAGTCCCTAAACGTCTTTTAAGTGTTGTGAAAAGGAATGGCAACATTACAAAGTGGTAAATGCTTTACTGTCCCAACTTTTTTTGAAATGTGTTGCAGGTCTGAATGACAGGAAAGGATGCATATTTACAAATGACATGAAGTTGACCAGACAAAACATGACATATTTTGTGTTCATATTGTCTGCAATGAAATACAAGTCAAAGTAAATTTAGAAATCACTTCTTTTTTTTTTTTTTTGCGTTTTCCATACTGTCCCAACTTTTTCTGATTTGGGGTTGTACTTATACTTTTGTATTATTGATCACACATAACCCAGTCTCTTTTTGTTAAATGCAAGTTTGTGTTTCATGTCATTTAATGTTATCACAGTGATAATCATATGCACACTTGTCTCAACCAGATATTAATATATATAATTAATATAAACCATATGATTTTCTGCTCATTGTTGTCACTACTAGAGCAAGCTCCTGATTGGTTAACGCGGCGCGAATATCCGTCAAAGTTCAGATTTTTCAACTCACGCGTCAACCGCTCAATTCCCTCCATTCGTGCCGCCTCATTCGCCTGAATCGCGCTGCAGAATGTCTATTCGTGTCTTTTGCATTGACGTAACATGTAAATCACTCGCGCGAAAACGCTTCATTCGCGTCCGGTGTGAACGCACCATAACAGACAAACGGCAATCCACCTGTCACTCAAAGTGGCCACGCCCTTAATTATGAAGATCTTTAAGGCTTTATATAATGTAAACGAATGAGTTATCAAAACATCCCCCCCCTCACAGTCGTCATGAAGAGCAACATTAGCCGTACAGACCAAAAGCACAGTTTGTCCCAGACTGTAAACATGTGTTCTTCTGCTGTAGAGTTGGCCATTTTAACATGAGCTCAGTGAGATTCTGCTCCTTCTGGAGTCTGTCTCTAGTGGCCAGTTCATGAACTGCAGTTTAAGGCCCTTCAGTATCGGCTTCAGGAGAATCTGCGGGTTGTTTGAAGGCATTTCAGGCCGATTGAGCCGTCAAATCTGATTACTAACGGATTATTTGGTTGCATGTTAACGTATTTATTGTCACTACTAAATGATTGATCTCAAAAAGTAGCATTTTTACTTGTAGCAATTCAGTTGATATCAAGAATAAACATTTGCACCGATAACCACGTAATATCAAAAATTATGATTTTTTTCTAGTAATAATTGTTTTTCTGATGTTAAACTGGAATTTCGACTAGTAAGAAATCAGTTCTTGGTCAACAACTGAATTTGAGTGGTGACGTTTAACTAGTAAAACACAATCACAGATATCAAGAGTTATAGTTTGTGTAATTCCTCATATCAAAAATCATCATTACTAGTGAGATTCCCTTTCCTGATATCAAGAATTCATATCCTAGGAATGAATAAAAGTCCAACACGATATGGCCAAACACAGTCATGTTCATCAATATGAGTTTGTCCAGCTTGTTGTGGACTTCAGGAACAGACGCCTGAAGCGAGACCTTTGTGTCAGTGGAAGGAAACCAGCACAGGAAGTGAAACACTGAGCCGAAAAACAGAAGGAGTGACGCACAATAAGGGCCGTTTGTGTTCAGAAGAAACCGGACATATGTTCATATGTCTTTAGTGTCCAGTTCTTCTCTCTCTGTGTTCCTGAACTCCTGAAACGCCGCCATCTTGAGAACCAACACCTCACAATATTCCTCATTTTAATAATTAATGCGCAGAATAAAGGGGCGGAGCCTCGTTGAGTTGGTTTAAACTGCCGGTTATGAAAAGGGGCGGGACATTTCCCATACACCAATCACAACACACTGCTCCAGCCGGTCAATCAGAGCACAGTGTGCTTTTCAGAAGGCGGGGCTTCATAGAGACAGGAAGTAAACACAGCGTTACTGACAGACTGGGAAGAGAGGAGCCGCAACAATGAGGATACGAGGAATAATCATCATCTGCTCTGTGTTCCAGCACAAGTGGACGTCCTGACCGCTGCTCTGAGAGCCACAGCGCTGGACTCGGGACTGGAGGACGCGTTCCTGGAGCCCAGAGCCGCCCAGTCCAACCCCTTCAGCTCCCAGAAGCCCTCAGAGCTGCTGTCAGAACACACACAGGTGAACCCCACACGCCTGAGCTCCTGTTGATGCTCATGCTCTGTCATGCACGTTTCATATGTTCATGTGTGGCCCGTTTCATGTGTTGCGCGTTTCATGTGTTGCGCGTTTCATGTGTTGCGCGTGTTGACCGTTTCATACGTGGCGCGTTTCATACGTGGCGCGTTTCATACGTGGCGCATTTCATACGTTGCGTGTTTCATACGTTGTGTGTGTTGCCTGTTTCATACGTGGCGCGTTTCATACGTGGCGCATTTCATACGTTGTGTGTGTTGCGTGTTTCATACGTTGTGTGTGTTGCGTGTTTCATACGTTGTGTGTGTTGTGTGTTTCATACGTTGTGTGTGTTGCCTGTTTCATATGTGGCGCGTTTCATACGTTGTGTGTGTTGCCTGTTTCATACGTGGCGTGTTTCATACGTTGTGTGTGTTGCCTGTTTCATACGTGGCCTGTTTCATACGTGGCACGTTTCATACGTTATGTGTGTTGCGTGTTTCATTCGTGGCGCATTTCATACGTTGTGTGTGTTGCGTGTTTCATACGTGGCGCATTTCATACGTTGTGTGTGTTGCGTGTTTCATACGTTGTGTGTGTTGCGTGTTTCATTCGTGGCGCATTTCATACGTTGTGTGTGTTGCGTGTTTCATACGTTGTGTGTGTTGCGTGTTTCATACGTTGTGTGTGTTGCGTGTTTCATACGCTGTGTGTGTTGCCTGTTTCATACGTGGCCTGTTTCATACGTGGCGTGTTTCATACATTGTGTGTGTTGCGTGTTTCATACGTGGCGTGTTTCATACGTTGTGTGTGTTGCCTGTTTCATACGTGGCGTGTTTCATACGTTGTGTGTGTTGCCTGTTTCATACGTGGCGTGTTTCATACGTTGTGTGTGTTGCCTGTTTCATACGTGGCGTGTTTCATACGTTGTGTGTGTGGCGTGTTTCATACGTGGCACGTTTCATACGTTGTGTGTGTTGCCTGTTTCATACGTGGCGTGTTTCATACGTTGTGTGTGTTGCCTGTTTCATACGTGGCGTGTTTCATACGTTGTGTGTGTGGCCTGTTTCATACGTGGCACGTTTCATACGTTATGTGTGTTGCGTGTTTCATACGTGGCGCATTTCATACGTTGTGTGTGTTGCCTGTTTCATACGTGGCGTGTTTCATACGTTGTGTGTGTTGCCTGTTTCATACGTGGCGTGTTTCATACGTTGTGTGTGTTGCCTGTTTCATACGTGGCGTGTTTCATACGTTGTGTGTGTGGCGTGTTTCATACGTGGCCTGTTTCATACGTGGCACGTTTCATACGTTGTGTGTGTTGCCTGTTTCATACGTGGCCTGTTTCATACGTGGCACGTTTCATACGTTATGTGTGTTGCGTGTTTCATACGTTGTGTGTGTTGCGTGTTTCATACGTGGCGCATTTCATACGTTGTGTGTGTTGCGTGTTTCATTCGTGGCGCATTTCATACGTTGTGTGTGTTGCGTGTTTCATACGTTGTGTGTGTTGCCTGTTTCATACGTGGCGTGTTTCATACATTGTGTGTGTTGCGTGTTTCATACGTGGCACGTTTCATACGTTGTGTGTGTTGCGTGTTTCATACGTTGTGTGTGTTGCGTGTTTCATACGTGGCGCATTTCATACGTTGTGTGTGTTGCGTGTTTCATTCGTGGCGCATTTCATACGTTGTGTGTGTTGCGTGTTTCATACGTTGTGTGTGTTGCGTGTTTCATACGTTGTGTGTGTTGTGTGTTTCATACGCTGTGTGTGTTGCCTGTTTCATACGTGGCCTGTTTCATACGTGGCGTGTTTCATACATTGTGTGTGTTGCGTGTTTCATACGTGGCGTGTTTCATACGTTGTGTGTGTTGCCTGTTTCATACGTGGCGTGTTTCATACGTTGTGTGTGTTGCGTGTTTCATACGTGGCGCATTTCATACGTTGTGTGTGTTGCCTGTTTCATACGTGGCGTGTTTCATACATTGTGTGTGTTGCGTGTTTCATACGTGGCGTGTTTCATACGTTGTGTGTGTTGCCTGTTTCATACGTGGCGTGTTTCATACGTTGTGTGTGTGGCGTGTTTCATACGTGGCCTGTTTCATACGTGGCACGTTTCATACGTTATGTGTGTTGCGTGTTTCATACGTGGCGCATTTCATACGTTGTGTGTGTTGCCTGTTTCATACGTGGCGTGTTTCATACGTTGTGTGTGTTGCCTGTTTCATACGTGGCGTGTTTCATACGTTGTGTGTGTTGCCTGTTTCATACGTGGCGTGTTTCATACGTTGTGTGTGTTGCCTGTTTCATACGTGGCGTGTTTCATACGTTGTGTGTGTGGCGTGTTTCATACGTGGCCTGTTTCATACGTGGCACGTTTCATACGTTATGTGTGTTGCGTGTTTCATACGTGGCGCATTTCATACGTTGTGTGTGTTGCCTGTTTCATACGTGGCGTGTTTCATACGTTGTGTGTGTGGCGTGTTTCATACGTGGCACGTTTCATACGTTGTGTGTGTTGCCTGTTTCATACGTGGCCTGTTTCATACGTGGCACGTTTCATACGTTGTGTGTGTTGCGTGTTTCATACGTTGTGTGTGTTGCGTGTTTCATACGTGGCGCATTTCATACGTTGTGTGTGTTGCGTGTTTCATACGTTGTGTGTGTTGCGTGTTTCATACGTTGTGTGTGTTGCGTGTTTCATACGTTGTGTGTGTTGCCTGTTTCATACGTGGCCTGTTTCATACGTGGCGTGTTTCATACATTGTGTGTGTTGCGTGTTTCATACGTGGCGTGTTTCATACGTTGTGTGTGTTGCCTGTTTCATACGTGGCGTGTTTCATACGTTGTGTGTGTTGCCTGTTTCATACGTGGCGTGTTTCATACGTTGTGTGTGTTGCCTGTTTCATACGTGGCCTGTTTCAAACGTGGCACGTTTCATACGTTATGTGTGTTGCGTGTTTCATACGTGGCGCATTTCATACGTTGTGTGTGTTGCGTGTTTCATACGTTGTGTGTGTTGCGTGTTTCATACGTTGTGTGTGTTGCGTGTTTCATACGTGGCCTGTTTCATACGTGGCGTGTTTCATACATTGTGTGTGTTGCGTGTTTCATACGTTGTGTGTGTTGCCTGTTTCATACGTGGCCTGTTTCATACGTGGCGTGTTTCATACGTTGTGTGTGTTGCGTGTTTCATACGTTGTGTGTGTTGCCTGTTTCATACGTGGCCTGTTTCATACGTGGCGTGTTTCATACGTTGTGTGTGTTGCGTGTTTCATACGTTGTGTGTGTTGCGTTTCATACGTTGTGTGTGTTGCCTGTTTCATACGTGGCCTGTTTCATACGTGGCGTGTTTCATACGTGGCGTGTTTCATACATTGTGTGTGTTGCGTGTTTCATACGTGGCGTGTTTCATACGTTGTGTGTGTTGCCTGTTTCATACGTGGCACGTTTCATACGTTGTGTGTGTGGCGTGTTTCATACATGGCACGTTTCATACGTTGTGTGTGTTGCGTGTTTCATACGTTTTGTGTGTGGCGTGTTTCATACGTGGCACGTTTCATACGTTGTGTGTGTTGCCGGTTTCATACGTGGCGTGTTTCTTACGTTGTGTGTGTTGCCTGTTTCATACGTGGCACGTTTCATACGTTGTGTGTGTGGCGTGTTTCATACGTGGCACGTTTCATACGTTGTGTGTGTTGCCTGTTTCATACGTGGCACGTTTCATACGTTGTGTGTGTTGCCTGTTTCATACGTGGCATGTTTCATGTGTGGCCCGTTTCATGTGTTGCGCGTTTCATGTGTGGCCCGTTTCATGTGTTGCGCGTTTCATGTGTTGCGCGTGTTGACCGTTTCATACGTGGCGCATTTCATACGTTGCGTGTTTCATACATTGTGTGTGTTGCCTGTTTCATACGTGGCGCATTTCATACGTTGCGTGTTTCATACATTGTGTGTGTTGCGTGTTTCATACGTTGTGTGTGTTGCGTGTTTCATACGTTGTGTGTGTTGCCTGTTTCATACGTGGGCGTGTTTCATACGTTGTGTGTGTTGCGTGTTTCATACGTTGTGTGTGTTGCCTGTTTCATACATGGGCGTGTTTCATACGTTGTGTGTGTTGCGTGTTTCATACGTTTTGCGTGTTTCATACGTTGTGTGTGTTGCCTGTTTCATACGTGGCACGTTTCATACGTTGTGTGTGTTGCCTTTTCATACGTGGCGTGTTTCATACGTTGTGTGTGTTGCCTGTTTCATACGTGGCGTGTTTCATACGTTGTGTGTGTTGCCTGTTTCATACGTGGCACGTTTCATACGTTGTGTGTGTGGCGTGTTTCATACATGGCACGTTTCATACGTTGTGTGTGTTGCGTGTTTCATACGTTGTGTGTGTGGCGTGTTTCATACGTGGCACGTTTCATACGTTGTGTGTGTTGCCGGTTTCATACGTGGCGTGTTTCTTACGTTGTGTGTGTTGCCTGTTTCATACGTGGCACGTTTCATACGTTGTGTGTGTGGCGTGTTTCATACGTGGCACGTTTCATACGTTGTGTGTGTTGCCTGTTTCATACATGGGCGTGTTTCATACGTGGCGTGTTTCATACATTGTGTGTGTTGCCTGTTTCATACGTGGCGTGTTTCATACGTTGTGTGTGTGGCGTGTTTCATACGTGGCACGTTTCATACGTTGTGTGTGTTGCCTGTTTCATACATGGGCGTGTTTCATACGTGGCGTGTTTCATACGTTGTGTGTGTTGCCTGTTTCATACGTGGCACGTTTCATACGTTGTGTGTGTGGCGTGTTTCATACATGGCACGTTTCATACGTTGTGTGTGTTGCGTGTTTCATACGTTGTGTGTGTGGCGTGTTTCATACGTGGCACGTTTCATACGTTGTGTGTGTTGCCGGTTTCATACGTGGCGTGTTTCTTACGTTGTGTGTGTTGCCTGTTTCATACGTGGCACGTTTCATACGTTGTGTGTGTTGCCGGTTTCATACGTGGCGTGTTTCTTACGTTGTGTGTGTTGCCTGTTTCATACGTGGCACGTTTCATACGTTGTGTGTGTGGCGTGTTTCATACGTGGCACGTTTCATACGTTGTGTGTGTTGCCTGTTTCATACATGGGCGTGTTTCATACGTGGCGCATTTCATACGTTGCGTGTTTCATACGTTGTGTGTGTTGCCTGTTTCATACGTGGGCGTGTTTCATACGTTGTGTGTGTTGCGTGTTTCATACGTGGCGTGTTTCATACGTTGTGTGTGTTGCCTGTTTCATACGTGGCACGTTTCATACGTTGTGTGTGTGGCGTGTTTCATACATGGCACGTTTCATACGTTGTGTGTGTTGCGTGTTTCATACGTTGTGTGTGTGGCGTGTTTCATACGTGGCACGTTTCATACGTTGTGTGTGTTGCCGGTTTCATACGTGGCGTGTTTCTTACGTTGTGTGTGTTGCCTGTTTCATACGTGGCACGTTTCATACGTTGTGTGTGTTGCCTGTTTCATACATGGGCGTGTTTCATACGTGGCGCATTTCATACGTTGCGTGTTTCATACATTGTGTGTGTTGCGTGTTTCATACGTTGTGTGTGTTGCGTGTTTCATACGTTGTGTGTGTTGCCTGTTTCATACGTGGGCGTGTTTCATACGTTGTGTGTGTTGCGTGTTTCATACGTTGTGTGTGTTGCCTGTTTCATACATGGGCGTGTTTCATACGTTGTGTGTGTTGCGTGTTTCATACGTTTTGCGTGTTTCATACGTTGTGTGTGTTGCCTGTTTCATACGTGGCACGTTTCATACGTTGTGTGTGTTGCCTTTTCATACGTGGCGTGTTTCATACGTTGTGTGTGTTGCCTGTTTCATACGTGGCACGTTTCATACGTTGTGTGTGTGGCGTGTTTCATACATGGCACGTTTCATACGTTGTGTGTGTTGCGTGTTTCATACGTTGTGTGTGTGGCGTGTTTCATACGTGGCACGTTTCATACGTTGTGTGTGTTGCCGGTTTCATACGTGGCGTGTTTCTTACGTTGTGTGTGTTGCCTGTTTCATACGTGGCACGTTTCATACGTTGTGTGTGTGGCGTGTTTCATACGTGGCACGTTTCATACGTTGTGTGTGTTGCGTGTTTCATACGTGGCGTGTTTCATACGTTGTGTGTGTTGCCTGTTTCATACGTGGCGTGTTTCATACGTGGCACGTTTCATACGTTGTGTGTGTTGCCCATTTCATACATTGCGCATTTCATACGTTGTGTGTGTTGCCTGTTTCATACGTGACGCATTTCATACGTTGTGTGTGTTGCCTGTTTCATACGTTGCCCGTTTCATATGTGGCGCATTTCATATGTTGCCCGTTTCATATGTGGCGCGTTTCATACGTTGTGTGTGTTGCCCGTTTCATATGTTGCCCGTTTCATATGTGGCGCGTTTCATATGTTGCCCGTTTCATATGTGGCGCGTTTCATATGTTGCCCGTTTCATATGTGGCGCGTTTCATATGTTGCCCGTTTCATATGTGGCGCGTTTCATACGTTGTGTGTGTTGCCCGTTTCATATGTGGCGCGTTTCATATGTTGTGTGTGTTGCCTGTTTCATACGTTGCCCGTTTCATATGTTGCCCGTTTCATATGTGGCGCGTTTCATATGTTGCCCGTTTCATATGTGGCGCGTTTCATACGTTGTGTGTGTTGCCTGTTTCATACGTTGCCCGTTTCATATGTTGCCCGTTTCATATGTGGCGCGTTTCATATGTTGCCCGTTTCATATGTGGCGCGTTTCATATGTTGTGTGTGTTGCCTGTTTCATACGTTGCCCGTTTCATATGTTGCCCGTTTCATATGTGGCGCGTTTCATATGTGGCGCGTTTCATATGTGGCGCGTTTCATATGTGGCGCGTTTCATATGTGGCGCGTTTCATACGTTGTGTGTGTTGCCTGTTTCATACGTTGCCCGTTTCATATGTTGCCCGTTTCATATGTGGCGCGTTTCATATGTGGCGCGTTTCATATGTGGCGCGTTTCATACGTTGTGTGTGTTGCCTGTTTCATACGTGGCGCATTTCATACGTTGTGTGTGTTGCCTGTTTCATACGTGGCACGTTTCATACGTTGTGTGTGTTGCCTGTTTCATACGTGGCGCGTTTCATACGTTGTGTGTGTTGCCTGTTTCATACGTGGCACGTTTCATACGTTGTGTGTGTTGCCCATTTCATACATTGCGCATTTCATACGTTGTGTGTGTTGCCTGTTTCATACGTGGCGCATTTCATACGTTGTGTGTGTTGCCCGTTTCATATGTTGCCCGTTTCATATGTGACGCGTTTCATACGTTGCCCGTTTCATATGTGGCGCATTTCATACGTTGTGTGTGTTGCCTGTTTCATACGTGGCACGTTTCATACGTTGTGTGTGTTGCCCATTTCATACATTGCGCATTTCATACGTTGCGTGTGTTGCCCGTTTCATACGTGGCGCATTTCATACGTTGTGTGTGTTGCCCGTTTCATATGTTGCCCGTTTCATATGTGACGCGTTTCATACGTTGCCCGTTTCATATGTGGCGCATTTCATACGTTGTGTGTGTTGCCTGTTTCATACGTGGCGCATTTCATACGTTGTGTGTGTTGCCTGTTTCATACGTGGCACGTTTCATACGTTGTGTGTGTTGCCCATTTCATACATTGCGCATTTCATACGTTGCGTGTGTTGCCCGTTTCATACGTTGCCCGTTTCATATGTGGCGCGTTTCATATGTTGCCCGTTTCATATGTTGCGCGTTTCATATGTTGCCCGTTTCATATGTTGCCCGTTTCATATGTGGCGTGTCTCATACGTGGCGTGTGTGGCCCGTTTCATACGTTGCCCGTTTCATACGTTGTGCATTTCATACGTGGCGTGTGTTGCCCGTTTCATACGTTGCGCATTTCATATGTTGCATGTGTTGCCCGTTTCATACGTTGTGTGTTTCATACGTTGCGTGTGTTGCCCGTTTCATATGTTGCCCGTTCCATACGTTGCGTGTGTTGCCCGTTTCATATGTTGCCCGTTCCATACGTTGCGTGTGTTGCATGTTTCATATGTTGCATTTTCATACGTTGCGCATTTCATGTATTGCGTGTTTCATATGTTGCGTGTTTCATACGTGGCATGTTTCATACGTGGCGTGTGTTGCATGTTTCATATGTTGCACATTTCATATGTTGCGTGTGTTGCATGTTTCATACGTGGCATGTTTCATACGTGGCGTGTGTTGCCTGTTTCATACGTTGCGCATTTCATATGTTGCGTGTGTTGCCCGTTTCCTACGTTGCGTGTTTTATACGTTGCGTGTGTTGCCTGTTTCATATGTTGCCTGTTTCATACGTTGCGTGTGTTGCATGTTTCATACGTTGCCCGTTTCATACCTTGCGTGTTTCATACGTGGCATGTGTTGCATGTTTCATATGTTGGGTGTTTCATACGTGGCGTGTGTTGCCCGTTTCATACGTGGCATGTTTCATACGTGACATGTGTTGCATGTTTCATACGTGGCATGTGTTGCCCGTTTCATATGTTGGGTGTTTCATACGTGGCGTGTGTTGCCCGTTTCATACGTGGCGTGTGTTGCCCGTTTCATACGTGGCATGTTTCATACGTGGCATGTGTTGCATGTTTCATACGTGGCATGTGTTGCATGTTTCATATGTTGGGTGTTTCATACGTGGCGTGTGTTGGGTGTTTCATACGTGGCGTGTGTTGCCCGCATCATACGTTACATGTGTTGCATGTTTCATGTTGCATGTTTCATACGTGGCATGTTTCATACGTGGCATGTGTTGCATGTTTCATATGTTGGGTGTTTCATACGTGGCGTGTGTTGCCCGTTTCATACGTTGCGTGTGTTGCCCGTTTCATACGTTGCGTGTTTCATACGTGGCATGTGTTGCATGTTTCATATGTTGCGTGTTTTATACATGGCGTGTGTTGCATGTTTTCATACGTTGCCCGTTTCATATGTTGCGTGTTTCAGAGGCGTGATTCGGCGCGTGACGACGATGACTCTGACGTGAGTGATGGCAGTGTGAATCCTGAAGATGAGAGGAAATCTAAACAGCAGGTGAGTTGAGTCATCCCATCATGAGCTCAATCCCATCATGCTCTGCTCTGACGCGTGTGCCGCCCACTGCAGGACGTGGTTCCTCAGGCGTTACTGGATCAGTATCTGTCCATGACGGACCCGTCGCGCGCTCAGACGGTGGACATGGAGATCGCCAAGCACTGCGCCTACAGTCTGCCCGGCGTGGCGCTGACGTTAGGGCGGCAGAACTGGCACTGCCTGCGCGACACATACGAGACGCTGGCCTCCGACATGCAGGTGTGCTTCATCAATCCCATAATATCACACAGCGAAAGTGTGCTCTCTAAAGTGCACCTAACCTACTAAAACAACAGTCACGATATACACTCACCTAAAGGATTGTTAGGAACACCTGTTCAATTTCTCATTAATGCAATTATCTAATCAACCAATCACATGGCAGTGTCTTCAATGCATTTAGGGGTGTGGTCCTGGTCAAGACAATCTCCTGAACTCCAAACTGAATGTCGGAATGGGAAAAAAGGTGATTTCAGCTATTTTTAGCGTGGCATGGTTGTTGGTGCCAGACGGGCCGGTCTGAGTATTTCACAATCTGCTCAGTTACTGGGATTTTCACGCACAACCATTTCTAGGGTTTACAAAGAATGGTGTGAAAAGGGAAACACATCCAGTATGCGGCAGTCCTGTGGGAGAAAATGCCTTGTTGATGCTCGAGGTCAGAGGTCATGGGCCGACTGATTCAAGCTGATAGAAGAGCAACTTTGACTGAAATAACCACTCGTTACAACCGAGGTCTGCAGCAAAGCATTTGTGAAGCCACAACACACACAACCTTGAGGTGGATGGGCTACAACAGCAGAAGACCCCACCGGGTACCACTCATCTCCACTACAAATAGGAAAAAGAGGCGACAATTTGCACAAGCTCACCAAAATTGGACAGTTAAAGACTGGAAAAATGTTGCCTGGTCTGATGAGTCTGGATTTCTGTTGAGACCTTCAGATGGTAGAGTCAGAATTTGGCGTAAACAGAATGAGAACATGGATCCATCATGCCTTGTTCCCACTGTGCA
>NC_137119.1:44099417-44106917 GCF_949357685.1 Gobio gobio | reverse complement strand
ACCTGAGACCGCTGGCCTTCTGTCTCAGTGTGTGTGTGTGTGTGTGTGTGTGTGTGTGTGTGTGTGTCTGATGATGTCATGTCTCACTGTGTGTGTGTGTGTGTGTGTGTGTGTGTGTGTGTGTGTGTGTGTGTGTGTGTGTGTGTGTGTGTCTGATGATGTCATGTCTCACTGTGTGTGTGTGTGTGTGTGTGTGTGTGTGTGTGTGTGTGTGTGTGTGTCTGATGATGTCATGTCTCACTGTGTGTGTGTGTGTGTGTGTGTGTGTGTGTGTGTGTGTGTGTGTGTGTGTGTGTGTGTGTGTGTGTGTGTGTGACAGGCAGCTGGTGTTGCTGCTGGAGCTGTACAGTGCGCAGGATGTCCATGATTACCTGAGACCGCTGGCCTTCTGTCTCAGTGTGTGTGTGTGTGTGTGTGAGGACGTGTCTGATGATGTCATGTCTCAGTGTGTGTGTGTGTGTGTGTGACAGGCAGCTGGTGTTGCTGCTGGAGCTGTACAGTGCGCAGGATGTCCATGATTACCTGAGACCGCTGGCCTTCTGTCTCTGCACTGACCGCGTGTCCTCCGTTCGCTGGACGTCCTACAGACTGGTACTCTCTCTCTTTTACTGCTCATTCTCTCTTTTAGTTTCTTTATTTTTTGTCTTTTATTTTGTCATTTATTTTAATGTATTTTTTTCCCCCTTTTTATTTGAATTTTTATTCAATATCTTTGACTTTTTTGTTCACTTTTTTTTCCTTTTTATATTTTTTTTATTGGACTTTTTCTTTCTGTCTTGCCTGGTTATTTCGGGTAAGGCTGTGATGATGTTTGATTTTTTTGGTTCTAGTGAGTCGTTCTCCTGAATGAATTGTTTTGGCTCTAGTGAGTCGTTCTCCTGAATGAATCGTTTTGGTTCTAGTGAGTCGTTCTCCTGAATGAATCATTCTTCTGAACGAGTCGCTCTGGTTCCAGTGAGTCCCTGTCCCAAATGCTAGTGCTGGGCGGTATGACCAAAAATGTATATCACAGTATTTCTCTAAATGATATCGGTTTCGCGGTATATGACGGTATTTTTCCCCTATTGCGTGACTGGTGTTAACCACATCTTCTGCTGATTGAGAGAGGAAATACTGCAGTAGATTGACTGGAATGCCCTGTTTTACTGTCATGACGAGTGAATATTGTAGAAAACTCCACACTAGAGTTAATACAGGCTTACAAAGCCCCACACAATGATGCTGTGCAGAGACAATAACCAGTAAAACACATGCAACACACTCAGACTTAAAGACACCTGAATATTAAAAGTTGAGTTGAGGGCACCTTAACGCATTTTAAAAATCTAACCCTATATAACAACAAACCGCCAAAACGAGGAGAAACGCGGAGATTTGCAATACATTTAAGAGCCCTCTCTGAACAAATGCCATCAGTTTAACACAGAAAGAATAAAGCACTTACTGTTGGCCCATTCCTCTTTGAGTTGTCAGTTTATTTATTAATTTGCGTCATTGTCTTTTGTGTTGAGAATAATCCAGCGTGTCCATCATGATCAGATGTACGGTTGTATCAGTGTAATCAGAGCATACATTTCATTTTAATAAGACGTGATGAAATATGCGCGCACACACACTCTCTGACAGCAGAGGGCGCTGACGCAACAGCAGCCGTTTCCATGGTAACCCTCGTTAACAAATCTCATCACACAACCAAATACTTAATACTTAAAGACTTAAGGCTATTCATTTTCAAACTTACACATTTTATATTTTAATCTGGACTGAATGAGATGCCCTAGATATTGTCTGAATATGTTCTTATTGTTATACAGTCGCACACTTAACAATAAAGCTCTATTATTTAACATGAGTTCATTCATTAACAAACTGACAATGAAAAATACTTCTAAAGCATGTATTAATCTTAGTTAAATGTACATTTCAGCGTTTAATAACACATTCAAATCAGTTATAACTGTATTATTTAATGAACCTGAGCTTACACAAACAGTTGCTTTTTAAACTAACATTATCAAAGAATAATAACTTCTGTAAAAATGTAGCTATTCATTCCTTGTTAATGCATTAACTAGTGAGACCTTAAAGCTACACTGTGTAACTTTTTTAGTTTATTCTTAGCTAAGAACACTTAGTTCTTTCAAAAATATATGTGCTCATTAATGTATATTTACTTCTTTAGAGTAATAAAGTATTCTCGTAAGTTTATAATATGCCAATGTAAACACATACGGGTGAGGGTTTGAATGCGGGTCGCCATGTTGCCCCTCCATCTTGAAAGTACATTAGCCAAAGAGGGACATTCCCGTAAACTCAAGCTTGGCCTTTGGCGTTTTAACACTCGATGGCTCCGTGTCCAATGTGGACGAGGTCGAACTGGAAGCCATGTTAATCTTGGACTAAATCGGCCACCGTAGAGTTAAAACTAAATCGGAATTGAGAGGAACAGAAACTAATATTCTCTGGATGGTCATATACCAGTTCACCACTAGATGGGGGAAAATATCACACAGTGTAGCTTTAATGTAAAGTGTTACCTACTGATCTTTATAATTCTTTAGCTTTTAATCTGTTTTAAATATTTGTTACTTTATACAGTTTTGTGTATTGCTTTATTGTATTTAAATGTTTTGGTTCTTTTCGTTATAAGAAAGTTATTAAACCTGTTATAGTATGACAACACTTTTTTGCAACGAGTTTCAATATCGTGATAATACCGTGTACCGCGATAAAAGCTTCAGCAATTAATCGCAACATGAACATTTGATACCGGCACATGCCGACTCTCACTACAGTGCAACAGTGAAATGCGTCCCCCCCTCAAACAGTGACGCGCTGCGCCCGCGCTCCGAACGGTGTTTAAACCACATATACGTATTGCGGAATCATCAGCGGCCATTTTAAGTCCACAAGACCGAAAGTGCACATGAAGTGGGCCATTTGGGACAGGGTCTGAGTCGTTCAACTGAATGAGTTATTCAGAAGAATGATTCACTGGAACCAGAACGAGTCGTTATTCTGTATGAATCGCTCTCATGAATGAATCGTTCTTCTGAATGAGTCGTTCTCCCGAGTGAGTCGCTCTCCCGAGTGAGTCGCTCTCCCGAGTGAGTCGCTCTCCCGAGTGAGTCGTTCTCCCTAATTAATCGTTCTCCCGAGTGAATCGTTCTCCCGAGTGAATCGCTCTCCTGAATGAGTCGCTCTCCCGAGTGAGTCGTTCTCCTGAATGAGTCGTTCTCCTGAATGAGTCGTTCTCCTGAATGAGTCGCTCTCCTGAATGAATCGTTCTCCCGAGTGAGTCGCTCTCCCGAGTGAGTCGCTCTCCCGAGTGAGTCGTTCTCCCTAATTAATCGTTCTCCCGAGTGAATCGTTCTCCCGAGTGAATCGTTCTCCCGAGTGAATCGTTCTCCCGAGTGAATCGTTCTCCCGAGTGAATCGTTCTCCTGAGTGAATCGTTCTCCTGAGTGAATCGTTCTCCCGAGTGAATCGTTCTCCTGAGTGAGTGGTTCTCCTGAGTGAGTGGTTCTCCCGAGTGAGTGGTTCTCCCGAGTGAGTCGTTCTCCCTAATTAATCGTTCTCCCGAGTGAATCGTTCTCCCGAGTGAATCGCTCTCCTGAATGAGTCGCTCTCCCGAGTGAGTCGCTCTCCTGAATGAATCGTTCTCCCGAGTGAGTCGCTCTCCCGAGTGAGTCGCTCTCCCGAGTGAGTCGTTCTCCCTAATTAATCGTTCTCCCGAGTGAATCGTTCTCCCGAGTGAGTGGTTCTCCTGAGTGAATCGTTCTCCTGAGTGAATCGTTCTCCCGAGTGAATCGTTCTCCTGAGTGAGTGGTTCTCCTGAGTGAGTGGTTCTCCCGAGTGAATCGTTCTCCCGAGTGAGTGGTTCTCCTGAGTGAATCGTTCTCCCGAGTGAGTGGTTCTCCTGAGTGAATCGTTCTCCCGAGTGAGTGGTTCTCCCGAGTGAATCGTTCTCCTGAGTGAGTGGTTCTCCCGAGTGAATCGTTCTCCTGAGTGAATCGTTCTCCTGAGTGAATCGTTCTCCTGAGTGAGTGGTTCTCCCGAGTGAGTGGTTCTCCTGAGTGAATCGTTCTCCCGAGTGAGTGGTTCTCCCGAGTGAGTGGTTCTCCTGAGTGAATCGTTCTCCCGAGTGAGTGGTTCTCCCGAGTGAGTGGTTCTCCCGAGTGAGTGGTTCTCCCGAGTGAGTGGTTCTCCCGAGTGAGTGGTTCTCCCGAGTGAGTGGTTCTCCCGAGTGAGTGGTTCTCCCGAGTGAGTGGTTCTCCCGAGTGAATCGTTCTCCCGAGTGAGTGGTTCTCCCGAGTGAGTGGTTCTCCTGAGTGAATCGTTCTCCCGAGTGAGTGGTTCTCCCGAGTGAGTGGTTCTCCCGAGTGAGTGGTTCTCCTGAGTGAATCGTTCTCCCGAGTGAGTGGTTCTCCTGAGTGAATCGTTCTCCCGAGTGAGTGGTTCTCCCGAGT
Source organism: Gobio gobio (assembly GCF_949357685.1). Classification (NCBI taxonomy): domain Eukaryota; kingdom Metazoa; phylum Chordata; class Actinopteri; order Cypriniformes; family Gobionidae; genus Gobio; species Gobio gobio. The sequence continues at coordinate 44,102,448 of NC_137119.1, read as the reverse complement.
GAATCGTTCTCCCGAGTGAGTGGTTCTCCCGAGTGAGTGGTTCTCCTGAGTGAATCGTTCTCCTGAGTGAGTGGTTCTCCCGAGTGAGTGGTTCTCCCGAGTGAATCGTTCTCCCGAGTGAGTGGTTCTCCCGAGTGAGTGGTTCTCCCGAGTGAGTGGTTCTCCCGAGTGAATCGTTCTCCCGAGTGAGTGGTTCTCCCGAGTGAGTGGTTCTCCTGAGTGAATCGTTCTCCCGAGTGAGTGGTTCTCCCGAGTGAGTGGTTCTCCCGAGTGAGTGGTTCTCCCGAGTGAATCGTTCCCCCGAGTGAGTGGTTCTCCTGAGTGAATCGTTCTCCCGAGTGAGTGGTTCTCCCGAGTGAGTGGTTCTCCCGAGTGAATCGTTCTCCCGAGTGAGTGGTTCTCCCGAGTGAATCGTTCTCCCGAGTGAGTGGTTCTCCCGAGTGAATCGTTCTCCCGAGTGAGTGGTTCTCCCGAGTGAATCGTTCTCCCGAGTGAGTGGTTCTCCTGAGTGAATCGTTCTCCCGAGTGAGTGGTTCTCCTGAGTGAATCGTTCTCCCGAGTGAGTGGTTCTCCCGAGTGAATCGTTCTCCCGAGTGAGTGGTTCTCCCGAGTGAATCGTTCTCCCGAGTGAGTGGTTCTCCCGAGTGAATCGTTCTCCCGAGTGAGTGGTTCTCCCGAGTGAATCGTTCTCCCGAGTGAGTGGTTCTCCCAAGTGAATCGTTCTCCCGAGTGAGTGGTTCTCCCGAGTGAATCGTTCTCCCGAGTGAGTGGTTCTCCCGAGTGAATCGTTCTCCCGAGTGAGTGGTTCTCCCGAGTGAATCGTTCTCCCGAGTGAGTGGTTCTCCCGAGTGAATCGTTCTCCCGAGTGAGTGGTTCTCCCGAGTGAATCGTTCTCCCGAGTGAGTGGTTCTCCCGAGTGAGTGGTTCTCCCGAGTGAGTGGTTCTCCCGAGTGAATCGTTCTCCCGAGTGAGTGGTTCTCCCGAGTGAGTGGTTCTCCCGAGTGAGTGGTTCTCCCGAGTGAATCGTTCTCCCGAGTGAGTGGTTCTCCCGAGTGAGTGGTTCTCCCGAGTGAATCGTTCTCCCGAGTGAGTGGTTCTCCCGAGTGAGTGGTTCTCCCGAGTGAATCGTTCTCCCGAGTGAGTGGTTCTCCCGAGTGAGTGGTTCTCCCGAGTGAGTGGTTCTCCCGAGTGAATCGTTCTCCCGAGTGAGTGGTTCTCCCGAGTGAGTGGTTCTCCCGAGTGAATCGTTCTCCCGAGTGAGTGGTTCTCCCGAGTGAGTGGTTCTCCCGAGTGAGTGGTTCTCCCGAGTGAGTGGTTCTCCCGAGTGAGTGGTTCTCCCGAGTGAGTGGTTCTCCCGAGTGAATCGTTCTCCCGAGTGAGTGGTTCTCCCGAGTGAGTGGTTCTCCCGAGTGAGTGGTTCTCCCGAGTGAATCGTTCTCCCGAGTGAGTGGTTCTCCCGAGTGAGTGGTTCTCCCGAGTGAATCGTTCTCCCGAGTGAGTGGTTCTCCCGAGTGAGTGGTTCTCCCGAGTGAGTGGTTCTCCCGAGTGAGTGGTTCTCCCGAGTGAGTGGTTCTCCCGAGTGAGTGGTTCTCCCGAGTGAATCGTTCTCCCGAGTGAGTGGTTCTCCCGAGTGAATCGTTCTCCCGAGTGAATCGTTCTCCCGAGTGAATCGTTCTCCCGAGTGAGTGGTTCTCCCGAGTGAGTGGTTCTCCTGAGTGAATCGTTCTCCCGAGTGAGTGGTTCTCCCGAGTGAGTGGTTCTCCCGAGTGAGTGGTTCTCCCGAGTGAGTGGTTCTCCCGAGTGAATCGTTCTCCCGAGTGAGTGGTTCTCCCGAGTGAGTGGTTCTCCCGAGTGAGTGGTTCTCCCGAGTGAGTGGTTCTCCCGAGTGAGTGGTTCTCCGGAGTGAATCGTTCTCCCGAGTGAATCGTTCTCCCGAGTGAGTGGTTCTCCCGAGTGAGTGGTTCTCCCGAGTGAGTGGTTCTCCCGAGTGAGTGGTTCTCCCGAGTGAATCGTTCTCCCGAGTGAGTGGTTCTCCCGAGTGAATCGTTCTCCCGAGTGAGTGGTTCTCCCGAGTGAGTGGTTCTCCCGAGTGAGTGGTTCTCCCGAGTGAATCGTTCTCCCGAGTGAGTGGTTCTCCCGAGTGAATCGTTCTCCCGAGTGAATCGTTCTCCCGAGTGAGTGGTTCTCCCGAGTGAGTGGTTCTCCCGAGTGAATCGTTCTCCCGAGTGAGTGGTTCTCCCGAGTGAGTGGTTCTCCCGAGTGAGTGGTTCTCCCGAGTGAGTGGTTCTCCCGAGTGAGTGGTTCTCCCGAGTGAGTGGTTCTCCCGAGTGAATCGTTCTCCCGAGTGAGTGGTTCTCCCGAGTGAGTGGTTCTCCCGAGTGAGTGGTTCTCCCGAGTGAATCGTTCTCCCGAGTGAGTGGTTCTCCCGAGTGAGTGGTTCTCCCGAGTGAGTGGTTCTCCCGAGTGAATCTTTCTCCCGAGTGAGTGGTTCTCCCGAGTGAGTGGTTCTCCCGAGTGAATCGTTCTCCCGAGTGAATCGTTCTCCCGAGTGAGTGGTTCTCCCGAGTGAGTGGTTCTCCCGAGTGAATCGTTCTCCCGAGTGAGTGGTTCTCCCGAGTGAGTGGTTCTCCCGAGTGAGTGGTTCTCCCGAGTGAGTGGTTCTCCCGAGTGAATCGTTCTCCCGAGTGAGTGGTTCTCCCGAGTGAGTGGTTCTCCCGAGTGAGTGGTTCTCCCGAGTGAGTGGTTCTCCCGAGTGAGTGGTTCTCCGAGTGAATCGTTCTCCCGAGTGAGTGGTTCTCCCGAGTGAGTGGTTCTCCCGAGTGAATCGTTCTCCCGAGTGAATCGTTCTCCCGAGTGAGTGGTTCTCCCGAGTGAGTGGTTCTCCCGAGTGAATCGTTCTCCCGAGTGAGTGGTTCTCCCGAGTGAGAGGTTCTCCCGAGTGAATCGTTCTCCCGAGTGAGTGGTTCTCCCGAGTGAATCGTTCTCCCGAGTGAGGGTTCTCCCGAGTGAGTGGTTCTCCCGAGTGAATCGT